>NC_046170.1:8739201-9339201 GCF_011064425.1 Rattus rattus | reverse complement strand
GGCAAGCTACCTTGTAAATAAAGTAGGATATCATTGAGAAAGATACATATATCAAGTTTGCACAGCTACATGCACACATATGTTCCTAAACCCATGTAAACACACACACACACACACACACACACACACACACACACACACACACACACTAAGCATATGGTAAAAATAAAATAATTCTGGTGTGGTGTAGAGAGAATTTTTTATGTATTGCATTACCTGTCAATTAAATAATATACTGCCTACAGGTAAGGGCAGAATAGAAGGTGGGGCATCAGGTAGCAGAAAGTATTCTGGGATAGGACAAGTTGCAGAAGAATTAACAGAAAGCCCTGAGGAGGAAAAATGTATAGTTCCTGGGTAGAGGTAACCAGCTATGTGGAAGAATGTAGACTAGTATAGATGACTTATTTTACTTATTAGCTAGTCAGGGAATGACCCTAGCTATATGAAATATTTTGAATCTGGATAGTTATCCCAGGAGCTTGTTGCTTACACACTCGCTCAATCTGAGGTACCAATAAATTATATTATTTTTGTTATCCCTGTCTAGCTTACAAATGAGTGAGACTCAGACTATGGTTATTTTATTGGGCTTTGGAAATTATTGAGAGGAAACTCTCATAAACTTTTCTAAAGCTGGACTGGCAACTTTCCTGGCTGTAGACTTGATTTAAGTTGTATTGCTTGAATCTTTCTGGGTTATTTCCCTTCAGTGTTCTGGTGTCCTGGAGATGCAGTTTATTTAGGCATGTGCTGCTAGTCCATACTATCTAATGGATACTTCCTGTTCTCCGTGTCTCCCCCTCTTCCACAGTCTCTCTTTCTCTCTTTCTCCTCTCTCCTCTGATCTCTACCTGCAATACCAAGCTCAGTAACCCAAATTCCACATTCTCTATTCTCACTGGTAATTGGTTGTAGCCATTTTTATTTAACCAATACTTTTATACTGGGGAATATGTTTTGTACAATAAGGGCTTGTGTACATGGGAATTTGATCATCTTGGGGAAATCATATTTGGGGCTATAGAATTTAGCATTTGAATACATAGGATCACCAAACCAACCCCAAAGAGTGTGGTGGCTCATTTTTAATCCCATTGCTAGGGAGATACAGAAAGGTGAAGACATAAGGCTGGCAGGGAAGGCATTTTAGGCTTATTTGGTGAACATCCAACTATTGACAGAACTATCTTATATAAGAATGTAGATGACACATGAGGAATGATAGCCAAGACTGATGTCCAGCCTCCACAGGCATCTGTGCATGCCTTCAGCCAACAATCCATCCAGAGCACAATCGTAATTAGTTTATTATAATTACTTCCATGTATTTGTTCTCCTGAAGAGGGTTTACTTAGAAACGGAGCTCTATTTTGTAACTTCCTAGTTGCAACAAATGGTCATGTAGAAAACAGAAATAAAATAGAATATCAGTGTTACAAAAGTATTTACAGGTTAATAACACAACTCACAGCAGCTTGCAGTCTGTTAAACCTTAAATGAATCTAGTTCTCTCTCTGGATTACAGAGAGACAAAACATTCCCTTCCTTTTATTTTCGTGTTGTCTTTATGTACATGCCCCAAAATAGCCTCTTTTTCAGGTCAAAACTATTATAATGGAAGGTCTCTGTAGCTTTCCACGTGAACAGTACAGTTACAGAAGGTAATCAAAGGTGGGTATTTCTAGAGAGATCAAAAGAGACAGTGAAGTGGATAGCAGGTGTGTCAGCCTGCTTGGAGGAGCTGAGAGTACAATTAAACACCAAATGAGTCTTTGTGAAGCCAGGGTTCCTGAGAAGATGAGCACAACAGAAGTCACAGAGGCACAAAGTGGCTAAGGGCTGCCTCTGAAAGGAGGGGGCACATGGGTATCTGCCCCTGATCTTCAACTTTCAGAAAAGAAAGATTCAATAGATACAACAGAGTCCAAACAATTATGCAAATATGGGAAACTCCAGGAAAAGATAAAAGATCAGAAAGCTTAACAAAGGCTCTTGTACTGTTAGAGTTTCTCTTTTATCCATCCAAGTAACATCAACACAGTCCTTGAAAAAGAAAAGGAATCAGAAGTGCTACTGAAGCAGCAGACGCAACTGAAGCAAAGCTAGAGACCACCACTGCTTATCATTTGACATTCTTACTGCAGATCTGAAAGCTACTTCAGCAGCAGAGAGTTAATGAGGAAATTCATGTTAGCCTTGTCAATATCAGCAGCGTGAATTATTGAAAAACAGTTTTATTTATGCTTTGAACTTCTAATCTAGTACTATTGGGATTCCAATATTCATAAGAGCAATGGTGGTAGTCGAAATAACTTTAGAAAATAAAAGAAAAAACAAACAACAATAACAACAAAAACCTTCCCCGTGAGAGCCATTATGAGAATCTGTGATAAGATGTTGTGGTGGTTTGAATATGCTTAACCCATAGGAAGTGGCACTAAGCCAGTTCAAATTAAATGTTATTCTACATAAGAGTTGCTTTGGTCATGGTGTCTCTTCAGGGTAATGAAAATCCCAAGACAGAAATTGATAGCAGGGATTTGGGTATTACTATTATAGAAATGACATGCTTTTATTTGGAGGAATGCAAACTTTGAGATTTTTGGATTAGGAAACCAGTGGAAAGCTTTAAGTGAGGCTTAATGGGCTATGTTAGTAGGAACATGGAAGACAGCTTATTGCTGCTTGGTTCAGGAGGTCTCAGAGGAAAAGAAATTTAATATATGGCAAGAAGAGGGGTAATCACAAAGCAATACCAGCTTTACAGCTTTTCATATGACAAGGCATTTATCAATATGATGTTAAAGTTTGTGTATATATAACTATGTATATGTATATATGTGTCTTAGTCAGGGTCTTTATTCCTGCACAAACATCATGACCAAGAAAGAGGTTGGGGCGGAAGGGGATTGTTCAGCTTACCTCTACATTGCTGTTTCATCACCAAAGGAAGTCAGGACTGGAAATCAAGCAGGTCAGGAAACAGGAGCTGATGCAGAGGCTATGGAGGGATGTTTCTTACTGGCTTGCTTCTCTTGGCTTGCTCAGCTTGTTTTCTTATAGAACCCAAGACCACCAGCCCAGGGACAGCACCACCCATATTGATCACTAATTAAGAAAATGCCTTACACCTGGGTCTCATGAAGGCATTAGCACAACTGAGGCTCCTTTTCTGTGATAATTCCAGCTTGCATCAAGTTGACACACAAAACTAGCCAGTATAATATGCTTATATAATGTATGTGTGCACATATATTCTATACATATTATATATATATATATATATATGACACTAATTATTAAATACTAATTACACATACATTTCTGTATTGATAATAATTGACATATCAAAATAATTAATAAAAAGTAAAAAGGACCAGGCCTATTAATTTTTTTGTCTAGTTACTGAATAGGAAAACAAGGGGATGTTCGCCCCCTCCTTTAAACAATCATGTGCTGACAGAAACAAAAAAAGACATACCTAGGATGATCTTTATCATTTGACAGAAAGAGAGGCAAAAGAGAAAATCACTTGATTTTTCTTCATTTGTTTTCTTCATAAAAATCCCTGAATTGTTTATTTTCAAAAGCTTATCATAAGAAACATTTTGTTTTCTCTGTCATTGTATAGAGTCTTTAAACTTCAAAAAGCTTGACAAAGTAAAAATTACATCCAATGTTTGTGAATTTCTTGAGTTTTTAAAAATTTGAAGTAAAGTAACATCTATTTTTGAGTTATTACTAGAATATCTTTTCATTGGTATTTTCAACTCATATTTCACAATCACATTTTCTGTCACTCAAACATTTCTCTATTATTTGCTGTAACTTTCAACACCCAGATGCAATTATTGTTTCCGAGACTTCCTAGTGAGTAAGCTCCTTCTTTTTAGGTCTTTTAGATCTCTGACTGACTGAACGGTTCCAGTTTTTCTGGTTCAAACTCCTCACCAAGCTGATTGATTCAGTCTGGCTTCTACTAGCTTCTCACTGAATTGTTCTGCTTTGCCTCAAACTAGCTCATGCAATTTGTTGCTGTTGTTGTTGATGTTGTTGTTGTTGTTGTTGTTGTTGTTGTTGTTGCTGTTTTTCTTATTTTCTGGCTCTTTCTCCTTTGGCTTCAACTGCCTCTGCACAAACTCATGAATTATCTCAACTTCATTGTACTGCATTCACTGAACTACACCGAAATCAACTCCACATAATGTAATTTCCTCCACAATGATTCAGAAACTGACTCCCAATTGACAATACCCTTTCTGTGTGCTGCTCTGACTCATTCTGTCAAGTCTTTTCCTGATTCACCTCTTTGCCCCTCAGTTAGATTTCATTGTTTGGAATTAAGTGTGTGTACTAAGGGCATGTATCTTTAGTCAAGACAGATCACAGTCTTTGGATATGATCTCTTGCCACAGCAGCTACACTGCTGGATTAAATTCCTCTGCAATTTACTATAGAAGTACCCATGGGCACACCATTTATCTTCTCTGCCTTTTAATGCACCAGCCCAAAGTGACGATAATAGAACTTTCCTTAAAATTAAGATATATTAGATGGAAAGGCTCACATAAAAAGTGCTGCTTGGTCCATGAACAGCTGTTTATAAGAGTTATTCCATTTCTTGGCTAGGTCATTCCAAAATATTTTGTTTCATTTTTTTATCTGCAACAGGACAATTATTGTGTCAATTTATTAAGATGGATAAATATTCTCTTCAAGGATAGCAATTGCAATTACAAAATATAATGCATAATAAATATTTGTTTATGAGGCACATTGATATTCTAGTTTAGGGTGATAATTGAAAATACTTCAGGTTTAGACCTATTAACAATAAAATTAAATGAAAGTTACTTTTTAAAAAAAAAACAACTAATGTGTTCCTGGAATCTCTGATCATGCACAGTAAATGTAATTTTGCGAACTTACACAGTCATATTAGAAATACATACCTTTCCGATAGACTCATGGTCATGGACTATACCACTGCATTTGTGACTTTTCCAGATCATATGAAAATAGAATCTGCTCATTCTAAAGGAACTCTAGCCAGCCCAAGTATGGCAAGCAAGGCTCTGGCAGACCTTGCCCTCCTCTCCCATTCCCTCTGCCTTGCAAAAAAAAAATTATATTACATTATAATATATTATATCATGTTTATAATTCTTATTAAATTATATTCCTAAATATAGCAACCATGGTCAATTCCCTTATGTGGCCACTTTCTCTTCCTGAGGTTGACCAAAATGTTTCAGCCATAAAAGTATCGAAGTTCTGAAATCAAAAGTCCCCTTTGGTGACCCTAAGTAACATTCCCAATCAAAACATACACTACATCTTAAGCCATTCTAACAAAGACCTCCTCTTTTTCCTTTAAAAAAAAATATCACACCTGCAGGGTCATTTGCTGTTTGTTTCCTGCCTGGTTCAGAAATCTGAAGCAGAAAGTTCTAGATTCTTTGGAAAGTTAGTTATGTCAAATGTTGATTGGCTGGGGCACACGGGTGAAAGGATGTCTGGCTAAATCAAGCACATAAATGTTTTTCTGAGGTAAACCCAGGTGAAAGAATGTTTTGATATAGCAGACACATGAAAGGATGCTTGATGGAGTATAACTATGACCCCACAGATGGTGGGAGATGAGCCTAAGCATGGTTTTGATTTACCCCGACTCCCTATTTTTCTCTAAAGACAGGCATGCATTGAGTTGCCTTAAATAGCACTGTTGAGCTTAACTTGTAGTACTGAGAGGAACTTGCCCAAGAGTGCCTCTTGTGGTGTCTGTGGCAGCTTACTGGTTAGTGAGCCTGGAGGTTTCTTCAGGTTTGAACTGCAGATGTCTGCGTCTGCTTGCTGAAAGGGCTGGACAGCAAGGGCTGGTTCATGCCTGATGTCTGCCTGCCTTGAGGACTGATCTGAAGCTGCTCAATTATATTTGGTGTTTGCTAAGAGACTGAATTAACTGCTGCCAAAGAAAACCATGCTCCCTCCCACACCCAAAGAACTATTGCTGAAACAGGTCCAGTTCCCACATACCTTAATAGCTTTTTTTCCACTATGACTGCTGGGCAATGGCTAGAGGGAAAGATTGAACCTTACTATTTGTAGGTTTGGGAAAATTGTGCCTACAGGAATCAGCCACATTTACTTTTCCTTCCACCACTTAATAAAAGGTCTCTCAAGAAAATAGGTCTTTGGATGTGATTTGTACCTAATTCAGGATCTGTGAGGGAGCCTCTGCTATGTGGTCCCCTTCAGTAGTGCTGATGAAGAAAGCAAAATAGCCACCAAAGCCCAACCTGGCAGAGCAGTGAGTTTAAAGGTGTTCCTTATGGGCTATAAGGGGTTACTAATGGTGGAATAGTTATTTTCCTTTTGCTTTCTCAAGACAACCAAAGGCAACTTAAGAGAGAGTGTGACTTGTGCTTGTGGTTTCAGGGACATACAAGTTCATTATGTCAGAGAGGCAAGACCAACAGCAGCAGCCATGGAATAAGAAACAGGAAGCTTAGTGATCACATCTTCATAGGCCGACAGGAAGCAGGAAGCAAACTGGGAGTAAGGTGAGGTTATGAACTCTAAGCCATCATCCAGATGCATACTACTTCCAGGAAGGCTGTACCACCAACAGAGGCCATCAATGCAGAACAACGTATTTAAATACCTAAATCAATGGAGGTGATGCTGGTCCAAACTACCACAAAAGGAAAGGGGTTACTTCTAGAGGGATGAGCATGGTGGACACAATGTTTTGTCAACAAAAAGTGTACCCTAGGACTGTTAATGACTAATGTGAATTTCCTTCTCAAACTCTCTATACCACATACAGGTCTGAGAGAAATTTATCTCTCCAGCATTCACTTACTGGTACTATTCTTGGGGATAAACTCTGTCTCTCTTACTTCCTTCCCTTCCCCTCCTCTCCCTTTCCTTCCCTTTGTTTCTTCCTCCTTTCCTTTCCTTTCCTTTCCTTTCCTTTCCTTTCCTTTCCTTTCCTTCCCTTTCCTTTCCTTTCCTTTCCTTTCTGTATGTCTGTCCATCCGTTTGTCTGTCTGTCTATCTCTACTAAGTTGCAGCTTTCCAACCCTAGAATGTTTGTTTACTTCCTGGACTTTTTTGAGCATCTTTCCTCCCCTCAGGAGCAAACATTTCAATTAGTGGTAAACACAAACAACATTCTTGTGAACTTGTGTTAGCATGTGACTTTCTTAGGACAATGGAATTTCAAGAAAATATGTAAAAAATGTGGACGTGCATTTTTACTTCCTTGAAACTTGAACCCTTAAACATTTCATTAATGACTGCTACATTTTCATTTTGAGTCTGAGATTTTTGGGGGAAAGAGCCAGGTAAACTGATCTACAAATATCTAACTGAGTAATAAGTCCTTATTTGCCAACAAGCTTACACGTAATGGTAATACTTTTATTACATTGGTAACATCCACAATTTTATTTGCCATGTGAACTGCTTGCAAAACTTTACTTAAAGGCACATGACTCCTATGAAGGGATCAATATTTTAAAAAAGTTTCCTCATAATTTTTTTCTCTGTACATCCAAAAATAAAGCCAAATTTTGCCAGTTTTAAAATATATTGTCTGGCCCAGATGTGGTATATTAGACAAGTGACAAATTTAGTGAATTTAAATAGATACCTTATTTTTTTTATTTCTTTGTAGACCTGGAGAATAACATAAATACTTAACTACACAAAAATCAAATTGTCAGAAACATTAAAAATACTATATTCTTTTCATAAAAATTAATAGATATAATTTCAAATTCTTTATGTATCTTATAGTGATTAGTGACATTCATTTATTGTGTTCAATTAGAGAAGATAGTTCAGATGTCATTTGATTTTTGTCTCTTAGAAAGTTGGTAGCAAACAAAATAAACATTTATTTTGTGTTATTCAGGATGAAATGTGTATCTTGGCATGACACTCCTGGTAACCAACTGGGCCACAGATTGTTATTGTTGTTCTTGTTGTTGTTGCTTTGCTTTGTTTTGTTTTGTTTTGGTGTTTTGGTATTTTTTGTCAGCATCTTGTTGGTCTCACAATACATTTTATATGAATAAATTTAGAAATAAATGATAAGAATAATAAAATGTGATACTTGCCACTAAAGCATTTAAGACATAAAATATTTTATAGGTATCTTCATATAACAAAAATAAAAGTAAAAATGCAATGTAAACAGATAAGTGTTACTTCATGACATAACATCCACAATGTATGTTTAATGGACTGTTTATTATATATATATATATATATATTTTTTTTTTTTTGGTTCTTTTTTTCAGAGCTGGGGACCGAACCCAGGGCCTTGCGCTTCCTAGGCAAGCGCTCTACCACTGAGCTAAATCCCCAACCCCGTTTATTATATATTTAAAGATTCCATTTGTTTAAAATTTATTATTTATGGAATGATGAATTTGCCCATAGCAAATATTTATTTTAATTATCAGTAAGTTTTACTTACAATGTAAATTACTTCAGTTTTATTAAATAAATTATTTATTATTTATCAGAAAGTTGAGTGATACAAAGCCAATGAATTTAAGGGTCAACTGAAAAAGTCAAAATATTTATAGCACATACTTTTCAACTACATGTATATGAATATACTGTCAAGAGGTTATATCATATAGAGTATGAAACCTATGCATATCTTTACTCTTTACTTTTTTAATTTTATATTTTAATGTTATGCCTGTTTCTCTGTAACAATGTAGAATATAGTTTAATTGACAATAGCCTAAAGTGAAAAGTTATTGGTAGTTAATAAAGTATTCTTAAAGCTTAGGCCTTGAATTAAGTTGTATGATGCTATGGAGGCAGAGAGGAAATGCCAAAGTAGTTCTAAAGAGCAAAACCTCATGTTTTCTGAGTCCCTATCATGGGTTGGAAATATTTTGATCTCAGCAGAACTGATCCAATAACTGTCCTGTTGTCCTTTGTCTGATAAGTAATGTGTTCTCTCTCACATAGTTGATAAATAACCACTCAAATTTAAAATTCAAAAAGTGTTTTTTATTCATTTGTTCAAAATTATATAGTGGGCATCTATAAAATAAAGGATCCAGTAAATTTACATTACAAAATGCCTAATACGTTTTCACAATGTAGTATTACTCAGCTCTTTAAAAAAAATGGCATCATGTTTGCAGTCAAAGGGATAGAACTAGAAAAAATTATCTCGAAGGAAGTAACCCACACCCAGAAATACAAATGTGATATGTATTGATTTATCTATGGATATTACCTGTTAAATATATGGTAACCAATGTACAATCCATAGAACGTAAGGTTTAGGTGTAATGGAATGGATTAGGGGCAGAGATGGTAATGGGTGATAAACTGGGATGGCAGAGGGGAGATGGAATTGAGGGAGGGTATGAGGGGAGAGACAGTATTGGAAGACATTCGAGGGGCAGAAAACACATTAGAGTATTATAGCAAGAGACACTTTTTTTTAAAAAATCAAGTAGACCTAGATTTAAGACTTAGCTTTGTTACTTACTAGCTGTAGGGGTTTGGACGTTCAGTGTCCTTATTCTCCACCTGTGATATAGATCACATGAATATTAAGGATGGCATGAGCACATAGGATAATTTTTAAATTGGCTTGTGTGACTCTTCATAATTTTAGAAATAATTTAAATTCTTGATTTAAGAAGTTAATTTTAGAAAAATGCTTTTCAGAAAATATCATCCTAAGTGAGGTTACTCAATCACAGAAATACACACTTGGTATGCAGTCATTGATAAGTGGATATTAGCCAAAAAGCTCGGATTACCCAAGATGCAATTCACAGACCGCAGGAAGCTCAAGAAGAAGGACAACCAAAATGAGGATGCTCCCACTCCTTCTTAAAACGGGAAAAAAATATCCATAGGAGGGGATATGGAAGCAAAGTTTAGAGCAGTGACTCAAGGAATGGCCATTCAGAGCCTGCCCCACATGTGGCCCATATATATACAGCCACCACAACTAGATAAGATTGATGAAGCTAAGAAGTGCAGGCTGAAAGGGACCGGATATAGATCTCTCCTGAGAGACATATCCAAAGTACATCCAATACAGAGGTCAATGCTGAACTGAGAATAGGACCATTTGGGGGGAATTAGAGGAAGTATTGAAAGAGGTGAAGGAGCTTGCAACCCCGTAAAAACAACAATGCCAGCCAACCAGAGCTTCCAGGGACTAAACCACTACTGAAAGATTAAAAATGGACTGACCCAGGGCTCCAACTGCATATGTAGCAGAGAATAGACTTGCTGGGGCTCCATGGAAGGGCAAGCCCTTGGTCCTGCCAAGGTTGGACCCCAGTGCAGGGGAATATGGACGGGGGTGGGGGAATAAGGGGAATGTATAGGGGGAATACCCGTATGGGGGAGGGGAGAGGGAATGGGGGTTTATGGACAGGAAACCAGGAAGGGAAATAACATTTGGAATGTAAGTAAAGAAATACATCTAATAAAATTTTTTAAATAAAGAATATGCTTTTAATATTCATCATTTTAAATGGGTAGAATCAATATGTTAAGTAAGCAGAGAATAACTAAAGGGAGATGGAAAAATATGGACTGAATTGGACACCTAATCCACAACATGGGCGAAATAAAGTTACAGAGCTCCAGACTAAATGACAGGACTTTGTGTTCAAGATAAGCAAAGTCTAAAAAGGCAGGACTCATTCCAAGAAGGTAAAAGACAAAGACAAAAGAAACTGTAAGATCTGCACATAAAGTTCATTCAGATCAATGCATTATCCCATAAAACATTACCAAAAAAAAATACTATGCAAAGCTAAAACTTTGATGCTTACAAATAAGAACATTTCAAATATAATAAATTTTTAGATTTTTGAATTCTGCACATTCAAAGAAATGAGGTGAATATTTGGAACTTTTAACAGTAAGGCTAAGAATGATAAAAGTATTTCTTACAATTGGAAAGCCTATATTACACTTAATGTTCTTATTAAGACGTAAGTGAATTTACAGAGTTATCAGAAAAAATACACATTATAACTAATGATTATAATAAAATTATAAAGCAAATAAACAAAATGAGGGTAGCAAACATAACTTCATGTATACAGTTATATAGTCTTATTTAACAATAAAAATTAAATATTTGTACATATTACAACTTGGGTGTATTTTAGAAACTTAATGATAAATAGCATAATTTATACATGAAAGGTTATATTACTATTTTGTGTGAGGTAACAAAAACGGAGACATTCATGTAGATTGGAGGTTAACTCAAACTGTGGCATAAGAGGCATTGGTGATGCCTGCCATATAGGCTTGGCATTTCCTTTGGGTGCTATCAAAGTGTTTTTAAAATAACTTACAATGGTGGTGTTCTAAAACATCGTGAGATTATTGCTAGTAAGTAGAGTATTAAAATGGTTGATTTCAATATGTTGGTTTATACTTTAAAATAAAGAACTGTGCATTTTATTTTGGCACATTTATGCTTTTATTTCCCTTTGTTTTGAAACAGAGGCTTCCTGTGTGCCCAAATGATGTTGAACTAATTTTTTCTCCTGCCTTCAGCTACAGAGAACTGGAGTTACAGGGGTCCTCCTTATCTATAATTGTCAACATGGTTCTGCCTGGAAACACCTGAGAAGTGAGCTTCACTTGTGAAAATCCTGTCTGCAGGGGCTTGTCTTGCTTGTTAATCAATGTGGGAGTCCAGCCCACTGTGGGTTGTACAGTTCCTTGCCAAAGTGGTCATGACTTTTGTTAGGAACCTAACTGAGCGTGCCTGTGTCAAAGCAAGTCCACAAGCATCATTCATGGCTTTTGCTTCAAGTTCGTGCTCAAAATTCCTCACCTGACTCTCTTCAGTGAGGTACTGTAGCATGGATATTTGAAAGCCAATGAAACCAGCACATGCCAAGTCTCCTGGCAATTTTTACAAATCTAAACTAGTTCTGTTTCACTTTGCTTCCCCAATCCACTATTCTACTCAGGAAACCATAGTACTATTTATCAGCTTTTATTTCCCAACTCACAGAGTTTCTGCCTGAACACCTTCTATTCTCTTTCCTGTATCAATACAACATCCGATTTAACCATCTGACATCTTCTGCTTCTGTGACAAGACAGAAAATAAAATCTGGGGTCCCAATTTCCCTCTGCAGTTGTACAGTAGATAACTTAGAACAAATTGCCTCATTTACAAGAGTCTGATTTAGTTCCCATGTTTTATTTTTTATTTATTAAGTGAAAAGTTCCCTTTGGCTTTAATTCATGATCAAAGGGAAGTATGTAGATTTTAATCATTAAAATTCCATATGATGGATAAGTGTAACCACTAGTAATAAATAACTGATATGACAATAACTTTGATTCACTCATTCATTCTTCATTCATTCAATGTCCTACACACACATTATTCTTTGTGACATCAGTACAGTAAAAATTACCTTCAGTTCATTTGGTCTCTTAGAGACATATACTTTCCAATCATGGTGATGATGATCTTGAAAATAGCAATACACCAAAGGTTTTTCCAAGTAAAAGTGCCAAGAAATAAAGGTAGTTATGTGAATTGTATATATTTTTAAAAGGAAGGTATTCATAGAGCTGATGTAAAGTGCATTTATAAATCTATCCACAAGTTGTTCCAAGAAGATGATCAGTGTATATAGAATGTATGGACAGCTGTTGCTTTTCTTTCAGCACATTACATATTTTGTTCCTTGTCATGTAATCAATTTTCTGATGGGATGAGATCTTATTTTGGTAACCATATGGATAAGAGGTTCTTTTGGCAGACTTCTGTTATCCTCTGAGATTTTACTTTGAAGTTGTTTGGGATTTTGTATATATATATATATATATATATATATATATATATATATAGAGAGAGAGAGAGAGAGAGAGAGAGAGACATTTGATATTCGATATACTTTTATACTGCCAAGGCATTTTCTCATTATTAATTTTTCTGTCCTGTTTTTCTCTTCGCAAATAAATTTATAAAATCCCTATTGGCATATCTTCAAACTTGCTGAATTTTTTTCAGCTGTATGCTTATGAGTGAAAATATTTCCATGCTTTCTAGTTTTCAAACCTAAACTCATAAACACACCTGGTACCATGTTGTCTGAATCACTTAACTTGTTTAACCTATTACCCAACATCTCATGTTCCAACCAATCCCTGTGTTGTTTCTAAACCAAGTTTTGATGTTTACTTTGTATCTTGCCTTATTCCTTTCTTTGTATAGTCTTCTTTTTAAATTTTTTATTAATCATTTCATTCGCTTACATCTTACATGATATCACACTTCCCGGTTACCCTCCAAAAGACCCCTATCCTAAAACCTCCCTCTCTTTCCTCCCTTTTGAATGTGCTGCCCTACCCACCCACCCTCTCCCATGCTACACCCTCCAGCATCCCAGTACATGGGCCTCCCCTCACATTGATGTTAAACATGGCCATTCTCTGTGACCTATGTTTTTGGAGTCATGGAACATTCCCTGTACATTCCTTGGTCGGTGGTCTAGTCCCTGGGAGCACTGGTTTGTCTGACCAGCTGATCTTGTTTTTCCAATGGGGTTGCATTTCCCCTCAGCTCCTCCAGTCCCTTACCAAGTTTCCCTACCATCCCTGAGCTCAGTCTGATGGCTCCAAGTATCCACATGTGTATGAGTCAGTTGCTGACTGAACCTCCAAAGGAGTAGTCATAACAGGTTCCTGTCAGAAAGTTCCTCTTGGCAATGTATATTCTTCTCGTCTTGACTTAATATTTTTTAAGCCAAGTATGATGTGTCATGTAATGTGAACAGAGAAACATGTCTTTGCACTTTTAGGTCAGTCTGGTTGTAGCTGATTTGTGTCTAATACTCCCTGTATGTATTGGCATGAACTACTTCAAATTTCTCATTTGTCATAGTCTTTTCCCTTTTCTTTCTGGGGCTGAGGATTCACAACTCTTTTGTCATTGATGTACTTTCATTAACAATTACTGCATGGTTATATAATATGTATGCCATATAACTAATATTAATATCATACTGGGTAGCAGGGCCAAACATGGAGTGCTATGTAAAATGAGACCTACCCTGTAACACATCTGTGTAATCAGTAGTATTGAAAGTTGATTTGGATTATTTGAAACTTCCTATCACAGTCATTCAAACAAAACCCAAGTAAACTAATTAAAACTTTTAACATCCAGAAAGATACTAGATTCATTGTGTCAAAACAAAGGCAGCCAAATAAAGTAATTAACTAATTGCTTTAACAGTTTAATACAGAGCCACTGAGATTCAAGATTACAGAGGGAAAAGAATAAGCACAATAAAATAGAAGATACTTTCACACAATTTCTTTATATCCTATATAAGTTTAGCTTCATCTTTATTACTTTTATTCTACATAAGAATGGACTGTGAACTTGACTCCCTGGGGAGACCAGGAAGTATTTTTAATTTCTGCGTGTTTCTTTAGTACCACACAAGGTTCTTTAAATCACTCTTCTTAAAACAAAGATAAAAATAATCGAGCAAACAGAAAAAAAAATGAAGACTGAATTATTCTAATACTGTTTAGATAGAAAGAGATAGTATTTTAATAGCAAAAAATGAAATAATAAAATCAAAGGTAAATTATTAAAAATAAAATTAAATCTCATAATTGTACGTCAATTGAATATTTTTGAAACAGTCTGTTGCTCTATACCAAAATCCTGTGGGGGAGAGAGCTGGACTCTCAGAGATGTAAACAATCCTGAGAGCTCAGGGGAGACCAGCACTGCTCACTTTCCTGGCCCAAGAGCAACTCGCTAGAGACTTCTGGACACAGGAACCGAAGAGCAGTCAGGGAGAGGATACTTCCTGTCTCTGCCTGTGCTCAGAGCTGAAAGCTGGTCTCCAGGAGCTCTGACACAACTGAGAGCAGAGGTAATTAAGAACACCACTTCTGCTCCAAGGGACCCTCCTGGATCCCTAAGTATCCAGGAATCTAGGAGCAGTCTAGGACAGGATCCTTCTGGTTTCTGCCTGCATCCTGAGCTGACCCTGGGTCACAAATCTTTGTACCCAGCTCCCTCTGGGAGAAAGCTGTTCTCCAGGAGTGCTGACACACAGGCTTACAGGAGGGTCAAGACACTGTCAGAGACAGCAAGAATAGCTAGTAACAGAAACAAACAGATGCTGAGAGGCAATCACAGGAATTTAAGCAACAGAGACCAAGACTACTTGGCATCATCAGAGCTCAGTTCTTCCACCAAAGAAAACACTGGATATCCCAACACATGGGAAAAGCAAGATGTGGATTTAAAATCATGTCTCATGATGATGATGATAGAGGACTTTAAGAAGGACATAAATTTCCCTTAAGAAATACAGGACAGCACAGGTAAACAAGTAGAAGCGCTTAAAGAGGAAACACAAAAATCCCTTAAAGAATTACAGGAAAACAAAACCAAACAGGTAAAGAAATTGAAAAAAAACATTCAGGATCTAAAAGTAAAACAAAAACAAAAACAAAAGAAAAAATAAGTAAATCACAGGAGAGACATCCCTGGAGATAGAAAACATAAGAAAGAGATCAGGAGACATAGACACAAGCATCACCAGCAGAATACAAAGATTGAAGAGAGAATCTCAGGGGCAGAAGATTTCGTAGAAAACATTCACACATCCATGAATGAAAATGCAAAAAGAAAAACCCTCCTAACTCAAGATATCCAGGAAATCCAGGACACAATGAGAAAACCAAACCTAAGAATAATAGGTATAGAAGAGATTGAAGATTCCCAACTTAAAGGGCCAGTAAATTTCTTCAACAAAATTACAGAAGAAAAATTCCCAAATATAAAGAAAGCAAGGCCCATGAACGTACAAGAAGCTTACAGAACTCGAAACATATTTGACCAGAAGAGAAATAGTTCCTGTCACATAATAGTCAAAATACCAAATACAAAAAATAAAGAAAGAGTGCTAAAAGCAGTAAGGGAGAAGGTGGAGGTAACATAGAAAGGCAGGCCAATCAAAATTACACCAGACATCTCAGCAGAGACTGTCAAAGCTAGAATATCCTGGACAACTGTCATACAGAGCCTAAGAGAACCCAAATCCCAGTCCATGCTAGTATATCCAGTAAAACTCTCAATTACCATCATGGAGAAACAAAGATATTCCATGACAAAACCAAATTTCACAATATCTTTCAACAAATCAAACCCTACAAAGGATAATAGATGGAAAACTCCAACATAAGGCGGAAACTATACCCTTGAAAAAGCAAGAGAGTAATCATCTTGCAACAAACCCAAAAGAAGATAACCACAAAAACATATATTTCCACTTCAAATAACAACAACAACAGAAAAAAATCACAAATCCTTAATATCTCCTAACATCAATGGAAACAATTCCCCAATAAAAAGACATAGACTAAAGACTGGATAGGTAAAGACAAAGACTAAAGACCCAGCATTGCGGTGCATACACAAAGCACACCTCAGTGACAAAGCAGATACTACCTCAGAGTAAAAGGCTGAAAAACAATTTTCCAAGCAAATCATCGCAAGAAACAAGCTAGAGTAGCCATTCTAATATCCAATAAAATCGACATTCAACAAAAAGCTATCAAAAAGGATAGGGAAGGACACTCCATACTCATCACAGGAAAATACATATAGATGAACTCTCAAACTTAATTTCTATGCTCCAAATGCAAGGACACAAACATTCATAAAATAAACCTTACTAAAGCTCAAAGAACACATTGAACCTCACACAAGAATAGTGGGAGACGTCAACACTGAACTTGCATCAATGGACAGATCATGAAAATAGAAACTAAACAGAGACACAGAGAACTTAACAGAAGTTCTGAACCAAATATATTTAACAGATATCTATGGAACATTTCATGCTAAAACAAAAGGATATAACTTCTTCTCAGCACTTCATAGTACCTTCTCTAAAATTGACCATATAATCGGTCACAAAACAGGCCTCAACATATACAGGAAGATTGAAATAATCCCATGCATCCTATCACATCACCACGAACTAAGGCTGGTCTTTAATAACAAGAAAAACAACAGAAAGCCCACATACATATAGAAGTTGGACAATGTTCTACACAATGATAACTTTGTCAATGATCAAATGAAGACAGAAAATATATACTTTTTAGAACTTAATGAAAATAAGGGCACAATATACCCAAATTTATGGGACACAATGAAAATAATGATAAGAGGAAAACTTATAGCTCCAAGTGCCTCCAAAAAGTAACTAAAGAGAGCATATATCAGCAGCTTGATAAAACACCTAAAAGCTCCAGAACAAAAAGAGGCAAATAAACCCAAGAAGAGTAGACAGCAGGAAATAATCAAATTCAGGGCTGAAATCAACCAAGTCAAAACAAAAAGAACTATACCAAGAATCAATAAAACCAATAGCTGGTTCTTTGAGAAAATCAACAAGATAGAGGGCACAGAGAGTGTATCCAAATTAACAAAATCAGATATGAAAAGGGAGACATAAGAACAGAATCTCAGAAAATACAAAAAAAAAATCAGATCCTAATACAAAGCCTATATTCAAGAAAACTAGAAAATCTGAATCAAATGGACAATTTTCTAGATAGATACCAGATAACAAAATTAAATCAGGACCAGAAAACCATATAAACAGTCCCATAACTCCTAAAAAAATATAGAAGCAGTTATTAAGTCTCTCAACCAACAAAAGCCCTGGACCAGATGGGTTTAGTGGAGAATTCTATAAGGTCTTTATAGAAGACCTAATACTAATACTGTACGAACAATTCCACAAACTAGAATCAAAAGGAACACTAACCAATTCCTTCTATGAAGCCACAGGTATGCCTATACCGAAACTACACAGAAATTCAACAAAGAAAGAGAACTTCAGACCAATTTCCCTTAGGAATATCAATGCAAAAATACTCAATAAAATTCTCACAAAACAAATCCAAGAACAAATCAAAATGATCATCCATCACAGGTAGGCTTCATTCCAGGGATGTAGGGATGGTTCAATATATGGAAATCCATCAACATAATCTAATAATAAACAAACTAAAAAAACCCGCATGAATATTTCCTTAGATACAGAAAAATGTTGACAAAATTCAACACCTCTTCATGTTAAAATACATAAAAAAAAAATCAGGAATTCAACACCCATATCTAAACATAGTAAAAGCAATATACAGGAAACCAGTAGTCAACATCAAACTAAATGGGGAGAAACTTGAAACATTCCCACTAAAAACAGGGAGTAGACAAGGCTACTCACTCTCTTGCTACTTATTCAGTATAGTAATCAAAATCCTAGCCAGAGCAATCAGAAAACAAAAGAAGGTCAAAGGGATATGCGTTGGAAAGGAAGAAGTCAAAATATTACTATTTGCTGATGATATGATCGTATACTTAAGTGACTCCAAAAGTTTCACCAGAGAACTACTAAGCCTGATAAACAACTTCAGCAAAGTGGCTGGGTAGAAAATAACTTAAACAAATCAGTAGCCTTCCTCTACTCAAAGAATAAACAGGCTGAGAAAGAAATTAGGGAAATGACAACTTTCACAATGGTCGCAAATAACATAAAATACCTCAGTGTGATTCTAACAAAGCAAGTGAAAGATCTGAATTACAAGAACATCAAGTCTCTGCAAATAATTGAAGGAGATCTGAGAAGATAAAAAGACCTCACATGCTCATGGATTAGCAGGATTAATATCGCAAAAATGGCCAATTTGCAAAGGCAATCTACAGATTGAATGCAATCCCCATCAAAACTTCAACTCAATTCTTCGTAGAGTTAGAAAGAGCAATTTGCAAATTCATTTGGCATAAAAAAAGAACACAAGATAGCAAAAAAATATCCTCAACAACAAAATTACTTCTGGGGGAATCACTATCCCTGACCTCAAGCAGTATTACAGAGCAATACTGATAATAACTGTATGGTATTGGTACAGAGACAGGCAGATAGATCAGTGGAATAGAGTTGAAGACCCAGAAATGAACCCACACACTTATGGTCACTTGATCTTTGACAAAGGATCTAAAACTATCCAGTGGATAAAAGATAGCATTTTCAACAAATGGTGTTGGTTCAACTGGAGGTCAGCATGCAGAAGAATGCAAATTGACCCATTTTTATCACCCTATACAAAGCTTAAATCAAAGTTGATCAAAGACCTTCACATCAAACCAGATACACTCAAACTAATAGAAGAAAAATTGGGAAAGATCTTCAAATACATGGGAAAATTTACTGAACGAAGCACCAATAGCTTATGCTCTAAGATCAAGAATGGACAAATGGGACCTCATAAAACTGCAAAACTTTTGTAATGCAAAGGACACGGTCATCAGGACAAAACAACAACCAATACTTTGGGAAAAGAATTTTACTAATCCTACATCTGATTGAGCAGTAATATCCAAAACATAAACTCAAGAGGATAGACTCCAGCGTATCAAATAACCCTACTAAAAAAGGGGTACAGAGGTAAACAAAGAATTGTCAATTGAGGAATATCGAATGGCTCAGAAGTACCTAAAGAAATGTTCAACATCCTTAATCATCAGGGAAATGCTAATCAAAACAACCCTAAGATTCTACCTCACACCAGTCAGAATGTGTAAGATAAAAAACTCAAGTGACAACAGATGTTGATGAGGATATGGAGAAAGAGGAACACTCCTCCATTGTTGGTGGGATTGCAAACTGGTACAACCACTCTAGAAATCAATGTGGAGGTTCCTCAGAAAACTGATGGTAGTAAGTACTACCTGACGACCCACCTATACTACTCCTGAACACATACCTGATGATGCTCCAACATACAACAAAGACACATGCTCCAGTATGTTAATAGCAGCCTTATTTTTAATAACCAGAAGCTGGAAAGTATCCAGATGTCTTTTAACAGAGAAATGGATACAGAAATTATAATAGATCTACACGATGAATTACTATTCAGCTATTAAAAACAATGACTCCATAAAATCCATAGGCAAGTAGATGAAATAGAAAATATCATCCTGAATGAGGTAACCCAATCTCAAAAAGACACACAGGGTACGCACTCACTGATTAGTGGATATTAGCCAGAAAGCTTGGATTACCCAAGATAAAATCCACAGACCACATGAATCTGAAGAGGGACAACCAAAGTGCTGATGCTTAGTTCTTAAAAGGGGGAACAAAATATTTATTGGATGAGATATGGAGACAAAGTTTGGACCAGAGACTGAAGGAATGGCCCTTCAAAGCCTGACTGACCTGCGTATCCAGCCCATATACACATAGCCACCAAACTCATATAAAATTGCTGATGCCACGAAGTGCATGCTGCCAGGACCCTGATACAGCTGTCTTCTGAGAGGCTCTGCCAGAGCATGACAGATACAAAGGTGAATGCTCTCAACCAACCACTGAATCAAGAATGCTGTCCCCATTGGAGGAATTGGAGAAAGGATTGAAGGAGCTAAAGGAGTTTGCAACCCCTTAAGAACAACAATACCAAGCAGCTAGACTCCCAGGGACTAAATCACCATCCAAAGACTATACATGGACAGACCCATAGCTCCAGCTCCATATGTAGCAGAGAATGCCATTTTAGGCACCAATTGAAGAGAAGCCCTTGGTCCTGCCAAGGCTGGACCACCCCAGTGTAGGGGAATGTCATGGTGAGGAGGCAGGAAGGCGTAGCTGGTTGAGTTGGCGAACACCCTCATAGAAGAAGGGGGATGGAGGATGGGACAATGTGATAGGGAATTTATGGACAGGAAACAGGGAAAGGGGATAACATTTAAAATGTAAATAAAAATATCCCATTAAAAGAGAAGAAATAAATAAAATATATAAAAAATAAAACTTTCTTATCAAAGAGGAATATGCAGAATTTTTATACATAATGATTAAATAAATTACTGACTTGCTGCTTCATAAAATGTTACATGTCATCGATTAATGAACTATAATTTAGATTTTTGTATCAATTGATTATAGCATTAAGTCAGCTGAAGAGAATTCCTCTTACTCTTTTGCTTATTTACTTTTCAAAGGTATTGTGAATTCGATATTCTTTTTAGAATTCTTAACTTTATTTGTTCCGTTGGAGTGTATTTACCATCTATGTCTTCCATTAAACTGCTTTTATGCTAATAATATACAGTTTAATTATCTACTGTTGTGCTAGGACATTTTCATGAACCCCCAAAAGACCACCAAGGAGCTGAATCCATTGCACTTGTATAAGAGTCTCTTTAATTAAGCTAGAGCTTAGGCTCCCCATTCCTGACACAGCAGGAAGGTGGAGCCCTGACTCTAGTTTTAGGCAAGCATTTTTAGAGACAAGAAAATGGTATTAGCCTGGTATACATCTGATTTGGGGACATTATGGCCTTTAACATAAATGGCTGGTGCTGGTAGTCAAATGATAAACTTTATTTCTGCTTTCTTCCTGATTGGTGGTTGTTAGGAAATAAAGTGCCAGGGACAGACTTTTAACTTAGGCAGATTTGGTTGGGAATAACCTGGAAACTGGTGCTAGACACACATTTTGTTGGGGGAGGGGGATACTTGAAAACTGGTGCTAGGCACCAGCATATTAGTTTACTTGAGTTCAACATTTGGTCAGACTTTCTAAGATGGAGTCTGAACAGAAAGATTTAGTCTCTCACTACCAAATGATTCAAATTACTATAGACTTTTAAAATATTTAGAAACTGTGGTTCTAACTCTACTTTTATGGCTTTTGTATCACTTTTTTTTGTAATAAAAATCTGAATTACTTTAAGATGTACTGTGTTTTGATCAAATTTACCCCCAATGCCATTCTTTTCAAATCCTCCTCCTATAATCCCACCAGTATTTTCTCTTCACAGTTTAATGAACTCTTTTTTAAAGCCCACTAAGTCTATTTAATGCCGCCAGCATGGGCATAGTCGTAGCACCATATACTAGAGCATGGGAATCCTTTTACAATCCTCATACCAAGAAAATTGACTCTCCATCCCTTGGGTACGCATCATTTCCATTTGCTTTTTGGACAACGGGGATGGGACTTGAGAACACAGGTCCTTCCCCATCCATGCTGTAATCTCAGAAAGCTTGATTTTTTGTAGGTCTGCATATACAGCCATAACCAGTGTGAACTCCTGTGTACTATAACATTGTCATGTCAAAAATCTATTTCCTAAGTGTCTTATAATTACTGGCATTTCCAAACTTTCTACCAGTGAGTGGTAAATTATCCCCGAGGATGTGACAAGGGGCTGTGATATCATATCTCACATGGACAGAAACACATGACAGTCACTTTTTCTCTGCATTTTCATGAGTTGTGAGTATCTGTGCTAATCACCAACTATTATGAAAAGAAACATTTGTGATGAGAGTTTGTGGACACACAAATCTAGGGTGAGGAACATAATACAGAGGGAGGAGCCAGTTTATGACTATGCCTATTTAGCAGATAATTATAACAGGATCTTCCCTAGAACCTATAATATGACACGTAAGAGTGCCAAGAAGGACTAGGTCTATAGAGGAAGCTTTGAATATCATGAGAAAGTTATTGGTTACTATAAAAACATTTATTCCATGATTTTACTAATGTCCTATCTTCCAGCCCAGCCATTTGTGTATCTCAACCCATTCAAAGAAAGACAAGATTTTTATTATTCCTCTACCCCAATATCATACTTAGTGACTTCTTGCTCTTTTTACACAGATGAACTTCTTATGAGCACTAGTTTTCATGTCCAATGACATAAATATATGGTACGTTTATGAATAGGCTCTTACAACCAAGTTTTGTCCCATATCCAGAAAATAAATGGCCATAATATGTGTTGTTTAGGAAATCTATAGCATAGCATGGGCCAACAAATGAAAAGACAGCAACTCATATCTAGGAGTAGGGTTTTTCTTTGAGCTTATATTGTTTGTTAGAGGCATTATTTCCCACTTGAAAGAATTCTGTTTAAAGTCCTTTACATATGGATATGAGGCAATTTGGGAAGTTTCTACACTAGCAGGTTTTCATATGCATTTTTCAGATAAGTTGTTCTTCACTGTATATCATTTTCTATGCCATGTTTCCATTCCCCACTTAACTAAACACAACCTGCCCTTTTACTTCCATTTACTACCTCATACCACATGGCTTCCACTATGTATAATATATATAATATTAATATATAATAAATATTAATATATAATAAACAGTGGAGAGCTTCTTTCTACATTGTATTTTATTATTTGAATGTTTTAATGTTGAATTTTGTACTTGTTATTACTATTCAAAACACTGACTCTACAGTAAGAAACAAGCAATAAAACAGATAACACACACACACACACACACACACACACACACACACACACACACAAAGGCTCTTATAATCATCAAGCCCCTTCTGCTATAGTGTTTCCTGAGCCTTAGAAGTGTTCTAACTTCTTTTTTTTTCCTTTTATTGGATAATTTTATTTACATTTTAAATGTTACACCCTTCCTGGTTTCCCGTCTAGATACCGGCTATCCTATCCCCCCTCCCTCTGCTTCTATGAAGGGTGTGCTACTTCACCCACCCACCAACTCCTTCCTGCCTCCCCACACTGACATTCCTCTAAATTTGGGTATTGAGCCTTGAAAGGACCAAGGGCCTCTCCTCCCATTGGTACCTGACAAGGCCATCCTCTGCTACATATGCAGATGGATCCATAGGTTCATCCCTGTGCTTTCTTGGGTTGGTGGTTTAGTCCATTCCTGAGAGGTCTAGGGCATCTGGTTGGTTGATATTGTTCTTCTTCTTATGGGTTTTCAAACTCCTTCAGCTATTACATTCTTTTCTCTAACTCCTAATTGGTGACCCCGTTCTCAGTTCAGTGGTTGGTTGCAAGCACCCAACTCTAAATTTATCAAATTCTTAGGCAAATGGATGGAACTAGAAAATCATATCTTGACTTAGGTAACCCAATCACAAAAGAATACCCATGGTATGTACCCACTGATAATTGGATATTAAACCAAAAGCTCAGAATAACCAAGATACAAATGACAAACCAAATGAAGCTCAAGAAGAAGGAAAACCAAAGTGTGGATGCTTCAGACCTTCTTGAAAGGAGAAACAAAAATACTCACAAGAGGAAATATGAAGAAAAAGTGTGGAGCTGAGACTGAAGAAAAGGCCATCCAGAGACTGCCCCACCTGGAGGATCCATCCCATATGCAGAAACCAAATCCAGACAATAATAATGAATCCAAGAAATGCATGCTGACAGGAGCCTGATATAGCTGTCTCCTGAGAGGCTCTACCAGAGGCTTCTACTATACTATCTTTCTTGAAATTATTCCCCATAGACTTCTTGAATTCTATAAATAATCCAATTTAAATAAACATTTAAATCCAAAAATGTAGGCTCAACATATAAGAGAGAATATAAGATGTTTTGTATTTCTGATCTGGATTCTAGACATCACTTTATTTATACTGAATTGATGATTGCATATAGTGTTTAATACATTTCATTCTGTTTATATGAAAATAACGTTATTCATATTTTAAATGAATTATCTTTGAACCTTTGGCTTGCTTGCTTGGATCAACATAGAACTCTTGGTAACTCTAATGTGTGCATTTAAAACACAACATTCCCTTTCATTTACTTTTCTTTTTCTGTGTCTATGATTACTTTGTGCAGTGAGTGGCAATTGTCATTGTTATCAAAACTTCCATTTTCTTAGTTTGTTCTTTTGATGTTATTACAGATAGAATTTTTTTCAGTTTTCCTTTCAGATCTGTCTTACTAGCGTAAAAAAAATGTGGTCAATTACTTTTGATGTTATACAATTCTACAAGTAAAATCAGACAAATGGGACTTCAACCAACCAAAAGCTTTTACCTACAGTGTAACAAAATCAAACTTAGAGTTACAATAGAGAATAAAAGGAACTGTCTAAAGTCTAATGTTTAGAAAAGACCAAATTATAAATATATAAGAAGATTCTACATTAGGCAAATTAAAGTTAAAATCTAAGAATAATATATATTAGTGAGTTCTAGTTCACCCTGGGTTTTCAGAGGTATAGACAAGAGCAGGGACAATGGAAGCATTGTTCAGTAGATGGTAACTTTTAGTTATAATATATAAATAACTTCTACAGTTTTTATAAAATATATAATTCTTCCTTCTACCATACTAGAGGGCACTTTGGAAGCATCCACAGGAGGGAAGCAACTAATAGTTCTACAGAACTATAATGTTTATCTACCAAAATAATTACCAGTGTGGAAAGATAACCTAAAGATAATGAAGTGGTACAAGTACCTTGGTAATAACTCACTCAACACAAACGAAATCATGTCTGGCACAAGAAACCTAGAAAGCTTCTCAAGGCTAGTAAAGTCATGGATCTTAGAGAATAACCTACACACACCACATTAATAAACTGTCATATCCCTTAAACCATAACTATATCTAGATATTTAGACAAGTATCCACAGATAAGTATAAGTAAAGTCCTCAACCCTCATCAAGGAAACAACCGTGTGTAACAGATGGAGAACAATACAGGAAACTACATCCAAACAAAATTCAGCATTGTGGAGCCCAGTCCCAATACATGTAGAAAACAATTACTCTGATCTCTAAACCAGACAAGGACCCAACCAATAAAAGATAACTTCAGACCAATCTCATTTATGAATATTGTTGCAAAAATACTCTACAAAATTCTTACAAACCGAATCCAGAACACATCAAAATCACCATATACCAAGATCAAAAAGGCTTCATCCCAGGGATGCAAGGTTGGTTCAATATATGAACATCCATTAACATAATCCACTATATAAACAAATTCAAAGAAAAAAATCACATGATCATCTCATTGGATGCATAAAAAGCATTTGACAAAACTCAACACATTAGAAGTATTGGAGAGATCAGGAATTCAAGGCCCACACCTAAACATAATAAAAGCAGTTTAATGCAAACCAACAACCAATATAAAATTAAATGGAAAATACTTGAAGCAATCCCACTAAAATCAGAGATTAGACAAGGATTCCTCCTCTCTTGATATCTATTCAATATAGTACTCAAATTACTATCTAGAATAATAATATAACAAAAAAGAGATCAAACGGATACAAATTGGAAAAGAAAAAATAAAAGTATAACTATTTGCAGATGATATGATACTATACATAAGCAACATAAAAAATTCTACCATAGAACTTCCCCAGTTGTTAAACAAGTTCAGCAAAGTGGCAGATATAAATTTAACTCAAATGAATGAGTAGCCTTCCTTTATATAAATGATAAACAGACTGAGAAAGAAATTAGGAAACAACTCCATTCACAATAGCCACAAATAATATAAAATGTCTTGGGGTATCTCTAACCAAACAATTAAAAGATCTGTATGACAAGAAGTTCAGGTTTCTCAAAGAAGAGATAGAAGAAAATTTCAGAAAATGTAGAGATCTCCCATGCTCATTGATTAGCAGAATTAACATAGTAAAAAAAATTTTCCATCCTGCCAAAGGCAATCTACAGATTCAATGCAATCCCTACACACAATTCTTCAAAGATATGGAAGGAGCAATTCTCAAATTCATCTAGAAAGGCAAAAACCCAGAATAGTGAAAACAATTCTTAACAATAAAAGAACTTCTGGGGAATCACTATCCCTGACCTCAGCTCTACTAGAGAGCAATAGTAATAAAAACTGAATGGCATTGGTACAGATACAGAGATCTTGATCAGTGGAATAGAATTGAAGACCCAGAAATAAAACAGACACTAGAACTTTTACAAAGAAGCTAAAATTACACAATGGGAAAAAAAGCATCTCCAATAAATGGTGCTGGTTTAACTGGCTTTCTTCATATAGAAAAATTAAAATAGAACCATGTTTGTCACTTTGCACAAAGTTCAAGTCCAAGTGGACCAAGGGCCTCAACATAGAACCAGATATATTGAATCTAATAGAAGAGAAAATGGGAAAGTCTTAAAATCATTAGTACAGGGGAACCTTTCCTAAACAAAACTCCAATGACTCATGCTCTAACATCAGGAATTGATAAATAGAACCTCATGAAACAGGAAAATTTCTGTCAGGCAAAAGACATAGTAAGCAAGACAAATCAGCAACCTAGAGATTGGAAAAAAACTTCACTAACCCCATATCCAATAGAGGACTAATACCCAAAATATACAAAGAACTCAGAAAACTAACCTCAAAAAAAAAAAATCCAATCAAACTGAGGTATAGACTAAACAGAGAATTCACAACAGATGGATCTCAAATGACTGAGCAGCAATTAAGGAAATATCGAAAGTCCTTAGTTAGGGAAATGAGCAAATCTAAAGGACCCTGAGATTCAACCTTACAGGAATCAGAATGGTTAAGACCAAAACCTCAACTGACAACACATGTTGGCAAGCATGTGGAGAAAGAGGAATACTTCTCCATTGATTGCAAATTGGTACAACCACTCCGGCACAGTCAATCTGGAGGTTCAGCAGAAAGTTGGAAATAGATCTACCAGAAGACTAGGCAATACTATTCTTGGGAATATACCCCAAAATTGCCCTACCGTGCTACCTGGGAGCAGTGTTCCACTTTGTTCATAGCAACCTTGTTTGTGATAGCCAGAAGCTAGAAACAACCCAGATGTATCACAACAGAAGAATGGATAGAGAAAATGTTGTTCATTTACACAATGCAATACACTCAGTTATTAAGAATGAAGATACCTTGAGTTTTTGTAGGCAAATGGATGGAACTAGAAAAGAATCATCCTGAGTGAGGTAATTCAGACCCAAAAGCACATGCATTGTATGTACTCACTAATTTGTGAATATTAGCCAAAGGAAAAAAAAGTACAGAATATACAAGGTATAGTCTCCAGAACTCAAAAAGTTCAACAAGCTGCAGAGCCCAAGTGAGGACACCTCAACTCCACTATGGAGGAAGAAGAAAGCAATCATAAGGGTGGAGAGGGACTTGCAAGGGAAAGGGAACAAGGAGGGGAAGAGGGGAACATGATATGGTACTGGGTGGGGGGAAAGGACTGACGCCCTGAGAGCCAGCAAAATGAATGGAAACGGGCAACTTTGGGAGGTAGGAAGTTGGGAGGACCTTCTAGAGTGTACCAGAGACCTGGGAGGTAAGAGACTCTCAAGACTAAAAGGGAGAGAACTTGGAAGAAATGCCCTACGGTGTGGAGAAAGAACTTGTAGAGCCCACTTAACAGCAGAAAGACTGGGCGTCAAGTGAAGGATAGGGTTGCCATCTCACAGTCAAAATTCTTAACCATAATTGTTCCTGTCTGAAAGAACTGCAGGGATGGAAATGAAGAGGAGCCTCACGAAAAGAAGGTCCAGTGACAGGCTCAAAGTGGAATCCAGCTGAAGGGGAGGCCCCAATGTCTTACACTATTACTGAGGCTATGGAGCACTCGCAAAAACGGACCTGTCATAACTGGCCTCCAAAAGACCTAACGAGCAGCTGAAAGATTCAGATGCATGTATTTTCACCCATCCACTGGAAAGCAGCTGCTGATCCCTGTGACCTAATTAGGGGAAAGCTCGAAGAAGCTGAGGAGGAGGGACACCCTGGAGGAGGTCCAGCAGTCTCAATTAACCTGGAACCCTGTGATCTTTCAGACACTGAAACAACAAGACAGCATACACCAGAGATATAAAGCTCCCAATACATACACAGCAGACAGCTGCCGGGTCTGGGTTCAGTCAGTGAAGATGCAAATAATCCTCAAGAGACATGAGGCACCAGGATATTAGAGGTCTGGTGAGGTGGAGTGTTGGGGTGGGGACATTCTTGAGGAGACAAGGGGCAGGGAGGAGGTATGGGATGTGGAACAATCAGAGGAACCTAGAAGGGAATAAAATCTGGAGTGTAAAAAATATTAAATAAAAAGAAGGGGAAATATGAAAGATAACAAAGAAGTTATATGGGAGGGTTTGGAGCAAGAAAATAGAAGAGGGAAATCATGTGATTATAATGTCAACAACAAAAGAAATAATCAAATATATACTGCTTTTACACAATAAAAATATAAAATTCTGTGCTCTGCCAAAAGCATTATATCTCATGTGAGTGTTCTCATAAGACAAGCTTTGGGGAAAGGTACAAAACACACCGAGAGGTGTTTTATACCTTGACTGTGATTCTAATCATGGGATCACAGTTGTTTGTGTATACCTTTACTTTTCTTATTGTGCAATGTAAATGAATGCATTTGTGTATACATTAGATTTTAAAATAACATATGCAATTTACTAAAGCTACCATTTATTTCCTTGACTTAGATGCAGAGCCTGCTTCTGTGTTTTTTTCTCTGCTGGGAATTTCTTGGTTATCTATTTTATACTTCATCAGAAAAAGCTGAATAATGGGCATAGTTGCAGTATGTTGCCCTGGGTTTTCTCATTGTACCACAAGCCAAAATAGGCTCGTACACATGTTGACAGACTTGTTACAAAAGCATGAGGGAAACAGTTCTGATAAACATTTGAAAGCTTATGCTCACATTATATGTATAACTATCTTTTGGTCAGTGGGATTCTCTTTGAGAAGAAAAATCCCAGAGTTAGAGTAAGAGACTTCAATCTGGCCCAGAAGAAAAACTATATTAACTGCATTCATTTAATAAAGTCGTTATGGAACAACTATTTCTCAGGAATATATTTCAAAGAGAATAATCTTGTGTAACCTTTCAGTTTCCTAGTGTACGTCTGTCCTGACGGAGATGCCATTCAGAGTAGTAGCAAGAAAATGAGGGTGCTTGATTAAATCCTGCCTGCAGTCAGGCAGGAGAGACAAGATGCTAATATGTCATACTATTCTATAATTTTTTCTCTCTTAGTTGTCTCAATTCAATCACTTATACATAGACTTCACCTGCTAACGTTTCCAGTAACTGTGAATGTAGTATGACAAACTGAGGACCAACCACTCTAATACATGGACACATAGTGGATATTGCACATTCAAACCTCAACAGTCAACTTTTGGTCTTTCTAATTTCATGGTCCATTGACAATCTAAAACAAATTCAAATAAAATTCAAGAACCCCCATACTATTATACTGTCCCAAAAGTTATCTTCCACAGCTATCACATACAAGAAAAGAATGAAAGCATATCAAGAAAATATTGGAGAAGATGAACATTGAAATCTAGCAAGACAAGTTTACACTCCTATATCTTCATTATTGGTGTGTGTGTGTGTGTGTGTGTGTGTGTGTGTGTGTGTGTGTGTGATATGACCTGTGAAGAAGCACATGAGCCTATGGGACACATGTCACATTCAAATCACAGAAAACACCAACAATAACAAAGACAGAGAAAGTACTTATCTCCTTCTAAAATTCTTCTCATTTTTCTGTGAATAAAAACAAAAACCACATATCTTTTTAGAACTCAGTTTGAAAGTATCTTCTCATCCCACAAAGAAGTACCAGTCAAATGCAAATTACAGGGTTCGGATAGAAAATTCAGAAGGCAGTGGGTTGCCAAGTACAATTTAGGGTCACAAATCCTGTGCTGGAGTTTTGTTCTGATTCTGATGGTCTTGATTTGTTCTCCAAATTTTAGTGTTGGCAGAAGCGAAAGCGTTCTTCTTAAGTTCTTGACCATTATAGCTGTTATGTCTTCATTATGCATCTTAACATCCCTAGTAGGTTTCATTATGATTGGACTGTATTTCTCAACATGCATTTAAAAGGTATTACGTAATTTCTGTGGTTGAATAAGTATGTGGGTTCAAGTGTTACCATTATACAGGTTTCAGGACTGTAGAGATTGTAATATGCTAAGGAACATTGCCTTATTCCAGGATGGGGATATAATATGTATCCTTCCTGCACATGATTTTTCACTTTGCAGATAAAGAGAATAGGCCTAAATGGCTATCATTTCGAAAGCTCCTTTTGTTCCAGCCATTTGCACGTTGAGAAATGAATTCAATATTTAAAATCGAGACAGGTGTTGCTATTGTCATTAGAAAATTGATGAACTGAAAGCTGAGAAACAGTAGTTCACTTGTCACAGTACACTTTTCCTAGAAGTGACAGGTTCGAGTGTAAAATCTGGTCAGACTTGAGACAATACTAAGTCACATTATTTCGATGGCACTCACTTCAAATGACATGTCTAACTTCTACATCCAATAGCCAAGGGAACATTTGTCTCTTTTTCCAGGTCCATAATTTTATTCTGGTCCTAAATGGAATTCTCATTCTCTATATCAATATGTGCTGGTCTTTTTGCAAGAAACACTTTGAAATATCCCAAGCCAGCACTCACTCTGCCCTCTCAACCAATTCCCCACATTGCTCTCCAAGAACTCTCCTCACAGCTAGTCAGCAAAGTCTCATATTAATCATGTTTTCTAATTATTTATTTATTAGAACAAGGGAGATGAACACCTGGCAACATTTACATTTGCAATTAAAAGAGAAGCCTCTCAGCCAAAGTCTGATTTGTAATGTGCTTTTGCCTTCTATAAGCAAGTTGGCTCAGTACTGGGAAAGTTTTGTTACTATATATAAAATGATGAATTTCTGGACATAAACTCTTCATATCTTCAGATATGCTGTGTGTCAGTTATTATTAGGAAATAACCAGTGCTCTAATATTTTTATTGAATCAATAATATCCAACTACACGTAGCCTATGTAATAAGATGAAGAAAAGATAAAGGTAAAGCTCTGTGTAAAAATTAAGATTTTCATTGCTGCATATATCAGGCTTCCTTCCCAGAAGCAGGTAACAGGGTCCTTTGTGATCAATTTCCAAGGCTCACCGAACAGTAGGAGCTGTTTGTGTTAACGCAAATGAAAGAAGAAAGTAAAAACTGTAACATATATTGTTTGAGGCTCCCAGCAAATATAGGCATACTACCTCACACATGGGCCAATTAAAGTATTTGCTCTCCGCTTACCTACAGTAATCAAAAGATAAAAATAACGAAAACAAGAGAGTGCAAATGATTATCCGGAGTCCTGTAAAGATGATATGGTATATGGATATGAAAGAGAATCTTGTCTCCTCCAGGTATACACAAATTCCAAATGTTCCTAAGCTTTAAAAATCAAACCATCTGAGACAATACAGAGTTTTGCTTACAATAATCTTCCTGCTACTACATTAAGCAACTGGTCTCTTGGTCATAGCTTATAACCCCGAGGGCAAGGAAAGCTACAATTACATTATCTTTGAAAAGGCAGTATTTGTCCAAATTTGATGTTACAAAACATCAAATATCAGTGGATAACAAGTGATTTTTAATATTCATGTAGATGACGGTATGGCCAAATTGTCTAAGTATAAAAAAGGGGATGAGAGACAGGAATTGAAGCTTTAATAGTAAACAACTGTAAAACGAGACTTCAATGACTGATATTTACACTATAATCAGCAATACTTCATTAATAACCTATGACACTACTTCACTGAATTTGATGTAGGTATTGCATAACTTAAAGGAAGACAACTGAGAAGGGAGAGAAAACCAAACCATTACACTGTGGAGTTACAGGCTCTGTTAATGTCAAATCCTACAGGTTTCAGAATTAACTCTTTAAAACAAACAAACAAACAAACAAACAAACAAAAACCCTCCTCGAATGGCATTTATTTCCTCTAACGGGGAAAAAAAACTTCCTTCCTCCTATACAAACAGTTTCAACTGTATTACTGTATGAAAGGTAGAATTAAAATATCTCTGTCTTTCTAGGACGTTAAGCTAGAGATATTGAAGATCCCAAGAAAGAGCAGAAAAAAAATAAAATAGTATATGAAATGGAGTTGAGAACTCTCATATGCTGACAAGGAAAAGTTCTCAAATATGGTTTGTGTATGAGGATGACTTCATTTGAATTCCTTTCCATCAAAAATGTGATAATCCACTGACCAAAGGAACCAACAGCACTTAAAATAATTTCTGAAATTGCAGTTATTTTGAACACAGAGTAAGTTAACAAAAGGAAGGCTTAAGTCACCTGTGTTAACTGGGAAAGCTACTTAGCTAACGATCTCTACAAGTAAAGGCTTTTTAGCATAAACATCACATCCCGTTCAAAATATAAAACTGTGGGCATTTTGTTCATTGGCAGTCATATACTACAAAAATATGCATTATGACGTAAGACACTCAATAACTCTATTCAGTACACTTGGTGGAATTCTGTTGAATAGAAACATTCAAAACATTTTCTCTCTTAACTAATGAAACAATCTGTGAAACTGAGAAATACACTATGCATTTATTAACCAGATTAAGACACAGAAAAATAAAAAATAAAAAGGAAGTCTCACCTGGTGGGAATGTAATGTAAGGAAATTTATTTCAACACATCAAACATATTTGAACAAAGATGTTTCTACAGAGATACTAGGCACCTGAATGGCTCTGCTTGTGGGGAGTCAATTGCCCGACCTGAGAAGTGCTTGCCACCTGCATGGAGAACAGATGTTGCTGCTTTTGCTTAATGTGGTAGCAGGAAGAAGGTAATAATCAAAATTCTGCATTGTCTCAGATGGTTTGATTTTTAATGCTTAGGAACTTTTTGAATTTGTGTATACCTGGAGGAGACAAGATTCTTCTTTATATCCATATACCATATCATTTTTACGGGACTCAGGATAATCATTTGCACACATACTCGAATGTTCGCTAAATGTTGCTTTCTCAAAACATTGACTAATGCTCTTCCGATGTGGCTTGCTTTTGTTGTAACTATTCCCCTCAAAGCCAACACGTAAACGGCTGCACAGACTTTGTTTGCGTTCTTCAACATATTTCCTTTTTATCCACCATGGCGGAAAGTGATTCGTAAGCTCAGCATCCATTTTATTCTCAAAGAACTTTGCTACTGCTGCTGCTGTGAAAATGATTGAGAAGACAGCTAAGTGATAGTGAAATCCCTCTGAATCAAGTCAGATGGGTTACTCAAAAATTTGCCTCCTTCAGACTATTGGAAAATAATATTTGCAATAGGTCTATCAGCATTAATAATAATTTATCATACATTTCTGTATACTACCAATGAATTTAGCATTTTATCCACATGAACTGATTCAATGTTTACTCAACTTACACAAGTTTAAAGAAAAAAGAAGATAAATTACATAAATCTGCTACACATTTAAAACAATTTTGAAGGTCTTAAGGCAAATACCATGTAGTTACTGTAAGAAATATGTAACTTAATGCTTTGGGGATTTACCAAGGCAAACCTTGGAAGATAAAGTCTGGGTTCAATTTCAGGCTTAAATATACATTATATCTCTATTGTTCCCTTGTCTTATATTTAAAGAAAAATTCATATTGACAAATTTTACCCCTTGGGGAATCTTTTAATGTAAGCTCAGATATGCAAATCTTGGGAATGATTTATGCCTGTTCAGTATAGAGCTATCAAAATAACAACATAATTAGAAATTATATGAAATATAATTACTACCATGGCATACATTGAATGAAACTATAAGAACTAAAGAATGTGAATCTTTATTTGCCTTTTAGTTTATGTCCAAAACTAGGGTTGAACTTGAGATGTTTTACATTCCATTTGTCCTTTGGTGTATCTAAAGACTAAATGATGTGCATTCAATACTTGCAAGAAAAGCCATATTACCTTCAAGAAGGATTGAGATTCTCATTATATCTTCAACACAGCATCCTAATCCCCTACCAAGGAGATGCTCCTGAGGTACATGTCCTCAAGAATGTTGACATTTGATGCCAGAGTGACTATACTGGAAAAACCTTAGATTCTGATCTATGAGGCCCAAGAACTTAGAAGATGGTGATTCTTTGCCACATTTAAGTCAGAAGATATGGCCTGTGTATATATAATATATATATATATATATATATAGATAGATAGATAGATAGATAGATAGATAGATAGATAGATAGATAGATATAGATAGATAGATAGATATAGATATAGATATAGATATAGATATAGATATAGATATAGATATAGATATAGATATAGATATAGATATATATCCTGTGTACCACACTCACTTAAACCTCCAAGGATGCATAGTTTCTACAGCTTCATACTATTTATGTATGAAGAAGTTGGATTCATTAGGAGATCTGGGAAAAGAACTGAGAATGATATATATGTGCACCCTCATATGTCCAGCAATAAAACTTAAAACATACAAGATTATTAACTATAGTACAGTGTATGGGCTTCCAAATATATATGTATCAATAGTTTTACCTCAAGACAATATTGTAAGGAAAAACATTTCAACAATACCTAAATTGTAAGTTTTAATGTCATTTTGTTGCTGTTATTATTGTTGTTGCCAGTGTCATTCCCTGGATTCTACAGGGAGTTTTAATTACAGTTCGAAAGAAAAAAATATGAAAAAAGCATTGTATACAATCAAGTCTTTGAAGTAAATAGTAAATATGTAAATCAGCAATGATTCTGTTTGAAAGATAATTTGATAATTTGAGAACTGTGCTGAATTGAGCAAAATGAAATTGAAAGTAAATAAAAAAGAAACATACCTTGACAAGGAGATAATATTCTATAGTCTTTCCTTTCTCCTACATAGCAGTTTACATTAAAAAAAATTATGGTAAATTTGGGTGTGATTATGTTTGATAGTGTAATATTTTTTAGTTTGCCAGTTAAGTCGACACATTTGGTTTCAGAATATCCTATCAATATATGTTGATGTATATTTCATTGGATTTCATTTCTTTCTTCATTGTGTTCTCTGCATAGTTCTTCTGATGCTATATGTATATGTTTATATACATGTGATTGTAATAATGAAGTCAGCATAGTAGTAATATGCAAAGAAATAAGGTTAAATATTGCTGAACATGGAGTTTTCTGTCACAAAAATAAGTCAAAAATAATTTTGTTGGGGACAATATTTATTTCAGGTAACTTTGAAAGGTTTCAATCCTTGGTTGCATGCCCTTGATACTTTTGATTGTGTTGATGTTCTCCATCATAGCAGAAAATGAGAAAAATGGATTGATTATGGTAGACAAGAGGTAAAGGTTGTAGCTGGGGAATGAAGACTTAGTATCCCCTTCAAGGAAACATTACCTATGATCCAACTCCTTTTAATAGATCTACATCCTAAAGGACTTTAAAACTTCCTAATAGTGTCTGGAGTTTGAAATATAATATTTAAACACACAGCTCTTTGGGTAATGTTTACAATTCAATTAATAGGCATGCATAGCTTTTAAAATTCATAAAAATTAAAATGTATTAATATACAAATAAGGTTTAACAAGAGAGTTCTTGAAACTACTTTTACAAATGTCCATGTAACTCCAATAACAAAAATATGTATATGAAAATAGATGTGAATATATATTTTATATAATAAATATATACATATGATACATGTTATAGAATAATATATCACATAGATATAATATACATATATACATACATCTTATACATATACCTATCCATATACACATACAGTGTGTGTCTATGTTTGGGGGTATATAGGTAAATTTCTCATTCATAATGTGCCCATTAATTTTAAATATTTTAAGCAAGTTAATATTTTAGATACATGGGTTGATGAGTAACTACATAGATGTTAGGAAGACAAATATATATAGATAGATATAGATATAGATATAGATATAGATATAGATAGATAATAAATATGTGTGAAGTATATTACTGACAAAAAGGGGGCGATTAAATATATTTTTGTTCTATTTATTCAGTTTAACAGTATTCAAGGAAAGACTGGATTACTTAATAGTTATTGATCAACTATTCTAATTTAGGGTATATTAATTAACATAACAACTTTATTCCGACAACGTGAAAATACACAGTTTAGAGTTGAGGCACAGGTTTCCATTGACAGAGGATGTAGCAGCAGGGTTGGAATTTCAGCAGGTCTGTTTGATTCCAATTCTGATGCTCTTTCTTCAGTAGCAAGCTGCTTCCGCAGCAGTAGGAACTAGTCTGCATCTGTTCTGTACTTGTTTGCAGTTTTCCATTTTGAAGCCACAGTTACCCCATGTCCCCAGTGTTCAGCACACTTTGATTTCCCTCCCGATAGCTGAGGAACATCCACTCACCTCCCTGGCATTCATGAGCAGCTCTGCAGCGTACTGGAGCATCTGGCAATCCACCCATCCAGAGTGACTGGAAAGTACACAAAATCCCTCGGAGAGCAGGCAACATCTGTTTGATAGGCAATGAAAAATAAACCCATAATAAACTCATTTTACCAGGAAAAAAAATGGTTTCTCAAAGTGCTGATTATTCATTTTAGGCTAGTATCATAGCATAGGTCTACTTCACATGCAGGAAAACAGCATGTCTGGAAACAAATAACCAGAACCATAGAGTGAAGCTGCTCAAACCAAAAGCAAAAACACTTGATGGAAGAAAAGAAAATATTTAGAAACTTTACAAGAGAACTCAAACCACCAGTGGATGCATTCTTGTATATTGGCAGGACCTGAGTTGTCTCATAGAATGTATACTTGTGGGGAATGAGTTTTGATTCATAGCAGTGACTCCCTTACTGCCCACTGACAAGGTTTCTCCATTCATTCAGACATCAAAGTACTTTTTTTCCTTTATTCATTTTTCTCGTGATTTCCTTTCCACCAATATTTATTATATCCTCTAATGAAAACATCTTTTTATTACTGGTTGCCTTTTATAGATATCCTAGACATTATATTATAATCTGGAGTGGTTTTCTTAGAGAAGCCCAAAGGGAACATTTTATCTATGATGGTAGATTAACATTTATTGAATTTAAGTCTCATAAGATATAAAAGAGTAAAACAAAATGGAATGGAAATAATTGAAGAGTGAAATTATCCCTGGTGATAATTACAGTGAATACAAGCTGGACTGCTGGCTGCAAAAGTACTCTTTCTTTCTTTCTTCCTTCCTTTCTTTCTTTCTTTTTTTATTTTTAATTTTTTTGGAGTTTGTTAAACTTGGTGTTTTTCTCCAGTTGAAGCCATCACTTCTTATGAGAAAGGTCAGGAAAAAAAGGCAAAACAACACTATTCATGAGTACAATAAACATAGAAGCCAGATAAACTATGCTATAGCTGAATTGTTAATCTACCAGATAATTTTAATTATATACACCCCATCTCAGATACATGCTGTCCAGAAATGTTGATGTCAGAAACAAGAAAACTGGGCAATATAGGAGGAACAAGGAAAGGAGAGATGAAACTACAAAAAGAATATGGAAGAACAGCATTTTTTTAGCCATGGTAGATGATGGTAGAAAATTAGAATATGATGTCCAAAAACTGATGAATCCCTCAAGAGAGAAGCATAGCAGCATGGGACAAAGACACACACACACACACACACACACACACACACACACACACACACACCTAAACACACACACAAACACACACACACACAGAAACACACACACACAGACAGAGAGAGAGAGAGAGACAGAGACAGAGACAGAGACAGAAAGAGACAGATCTATTGCTTATGTTGAAAACTTAATCTTTGCTGTACTTGAGGTACAGAAATATCCCTAAAGTATGTATCAGTGAAAAATCGATACTGATACTATGACAGAAACAACATGGATTCTCAGACCACATTATTTCCTTCAGTGTTATGAGGGAATCCTTTTGACCCAGAAAACTGATAGATTTTGGATTAAAAGAACTGTGGATTCAATGCTACAGTCACTTGTTTGCAAGTTCAGTAACCCTTGGCAAGTTATATCTTAGCACAAAATACATGAAAAAAGTGTGTGTGTTTGTGTGTATGGGGGGATTTTTAATCCAGAATCATGGCTATTCTGGCAAAGGATCACATGCAAAGACCTTCTATGTCTATATGATCTAGCCTATATGATCTAGTTAGAATACAAACAGACCCTTAGCACACACCTTTATTCCCTACCAATGAATATAAAGTTTATTTGTAGAAGGAAGCAGCCATTTTGGAAAATGAAATCTAGTTGAGGTGCAGACAAAGTGACTAATCAAGCAAAAATTTGGCAGAATGAGTCAAAGATAGGATACACACAACTCTCATGAGAACAGACAGGAAAGAGAAGGTATTTAAGAATAGCACAGGGAGAAACTGTGAGTCAATTATCAGTGAATGCAGAGGATTTCAGGCAACGCAGTGGACTTCAGTTCAGTTTGGGTTTGGTGCGGATCAGTTGAATGCAGTTCAGGTTAGAAAGTGGGAGGAGTTTTCATCCCATAGAGTTCATGCAATCAGTTCATGGCGGTTGAGTTTGTTTGTGAGTTCACACCTTTTGTGAGGCAGTTGAAACCTGAGGGAAGGACCCAGAAGATTAAAACAGATTAATTTGAGGCCCAGCAGAGAAATTCAGTGAGAAGCTGAGACATGCCAGATTGAATCAGTCAGCTTGGAAAAGAGTTTTGAGCCAGAACAGCTGAATTGAACAGCCAGCCAGAGTTCAGAAAGAAATAGAAAAGAATGAGAATGCTCAGCCGTTCAATTTGTAATAGACATTGGTGGGAGGGAAGTCATCAAAGTTTATAATTCCTATGACAAATCCTGCCAATGAATCTTGGGATCATTTTCTTACGTGTTATCTTTCTCTAATAAGAGCAAAACTGTCCTAATTTCAAACTTATGCTCTCATTTGGAATTAGTAGTACTAACAGTTTTTGTGTTATGTTACAGGTACTATCTTCATAAAATAATACAAACCAAGACTATATGTTATCACCAGATGTCTGTTCTATGTTTTGGATCTTGTCTGTGCAGTATTATTATGATCTCATATAGAGACTCCAACAATGTCCTGAGGCACTCTAACTGCTCTCATTTATACATCACCTCTTTCCCCAGCTATGAAACAGTTACAGAGGTCTGTTCCCATAAAAGCAGTTTAGGTGAGGTCAGACAAGATGTCTAATGAGATCATCTTGCTACGCCGGGAAATTTTTTAAGGACTTAGAACTAAAACAGCTAGACAAAAGTCTTTGCATAAATTAACCTGTTATAACCAGCTCTCAGAAAAAAGTTTAAAAAACTCAGTTTGGCTTAACATCCTTCAAAACCAACTAGGTTCTTTGCTTCTGCAGTACTCCAAAATGAGAGACTACTGGATCTCCTAATGATCGGATTTGTGCCCTACCCCAGAAACATCACTGCTCCTACACTAACATTTCCAAACTCATTAGTGATGAGCTCAGTGATATATAAATCAGATAAAATACAGTCAGCACACAGTCTTTACTCCTACAGAAGACTGGGACTACTGATTTTTCTCATTAAAACTACAGTCTTCTTCTGAAGGAAAAGGAGCCACCCAAGAATAAGTTACTTGTTTCAAGCTTGTATAAGATCATAAGGAAGGCATGACATAGAATGAAACAGGTATCAACTGAGGAAGGTGAAAACAGGTTAACTCAAAAACACCTGTGAATTTAGGGACAGTGAGAAACCTCAAAGGCTCCTTTGCTCTGTAATCAAACCCACAATTTGGGTTGCAAAATTATTGAAGTCATAGTAGACACATATCAGTCAATTAGCAGCATATATTTATGTATTAACCAAAAGTCTATGACTTTTGTGCATTTACATATAAATGACACACGGAATTGTGAATGTATTATAGGTGTATTTTTGCAAAAGCTTTATATGTCATATACATATATCATGAGACATAGGTGTATGTGTATATGTGTGTTTGTTTGTGTGTGTGTGAGTGTGTGTGTGTGCGTGTGTGTGTGTGTGTGTGTGTGTGTGTATGTGTCTTGTTATGGGAGTAATGATAAAAGAAACAGCCTTTGTACTTTATATAAATATTTATTATAAGTAAATAATTAGGTTAACTATAATATTCCAGTGCTAAGGCTTAGAGTACAAAATACCTAAATAGAGTATTCAAAGTCCTTCAATAAGTAAATATAAGATTAATGCCTTAGTTAGGGTTTCTATTGCTGTGATGAAACACCATAACCAAAAGCAAGAAGGGAGTTGGGGGGAGGGCTCATTTGCCTTACCCTACCCCACTTTAGTTAGTCCATCACTGATAGGTGTCAAGATAGGACAGGGACTCAAATAAGGTAGGAACCTAGAGGCAGAAGCTGATGTACAATGCAGAGTGGCAGAGTGGTTTGTTCCTTATTGCCTTGTTCCTCATGACTTGCTCAGCCTGCTTCCTTACAGGACCACCTACCTGCCCAGGGTTCTTCCCTCAAAGGTCTGTGCTGGGCTTTACTCCTCCAAACACTAATTAAGAAAATACCCTACAGTCTTACTGACAGTCCAAATGTATACCTTTCCTTTCTTTCTTAGTTTCCTTGTTTTTTCTTTCTCTCTTTCTGTCTGTTTTCTTTTCTTTTTTTTTTCTTCTCTTGTTAGTTTGGGTTAGAAAGGGTTTATCTGTGTTGCCTCTTACTGCCTTGGAACTCAGTCTGTAGATCAGGCAGACCCCTAAATGAGAGATGCATGCCTGTCTCTGCCTCTCTAGTGCTGGTATTAAAGGTGTGCACCACTGCCTCTCAGTATTCATTTTCTTAATGGAGGGTCTCTCCCGTCAGATTGCATTCAAGATGTAAGATTGCATCAAGTTGATATAAAGCTATCCAACCCCATTAAACTCTCCATAAAAGATGTTCTGATGACAAGCACAAATAAGATACGGACTACTCCAATAAAATTCCAAAAGGCTATAAAGAATACCAAGAGGGCTTTGGTCCTGCTAAGGTTGGACCCCAGTGTAGAGGAATGTCGGGATGGGGAAGGAGGAGTGGATGGAGAGAGGAGCACCCTTGTAGAAGAAGGGGAGGGCGATGTCATAGGTGGCTTATGTCCTGGAAAATGGGAAGGGAAAGAACATTTAAATGTAAATTTAAAAATCCAATAAAAAAGAATATCAAGAGGACTGATACAAAATAAAGTTGTTTTTCTTTTTTTTTTTGACTCAACATGAATGTTCAATTCATTGCAGAGAAATTTTAACTCGGCAATGTCTGCTTTCAAAAGGGCCCACATCCAAAAAACCTGATCCATCTGGAATATAGACCTTTGTTCCCTTTGGCTAGAATACAGACATGCCCTTAGTGCACACCTTTAGTCCCAAACAATGACATCTAATTGAGGAGAATACCAAGTGATGAATCAGAGAAAGATTTGAGAGAAGTTGACAGCAATAGATCAGATATACCTATTTCTCATGAGGACAGACAGGAAAGAGAAGCTACTTAAAGAACAGAGAGGGAAAGAGAATTAATTGTATTCGATTCAGTCCAGTCCAGTTCAGTTCCACTCAAAAGCTGTGAGAAGCCAGTTTGAATCAGTTCCCCTGGAGAGGAGTCTGGGCTAGAACAACGGAATTAACCCAACCAGCTAGAGTTCAGAACAGGTCAGAAAGAGCGAGTTGATTCTGTAATAAGGCTGAAACATTCTATCCCTACTTTAGCAGATGAAAACTGAAGGCTGAAAGCTTCAAGATCCAGGCTTACGGAAGATTAGAGTGTATAAAGACTAGAAGCTTTCAGTCCTGAGAACTAAAGTTAGACATGTTCTGGGGTCAGCCTATGCCATGCATTTGCACAGCTTGGTTACATCTCTCATCTCATAACTTCATTAGAGGAAATAAAATCAATATTGACATTTACAACTCATGAACTTTTAAAAACTATGCATCTGAAAAAGTGCATTTCAACCAACATTCCTCCATGGCTGAGGGAAGGGTTTGCAAGGGTCGACCCCTAGTGAAAGTGCTACAGGCCATCATTGGCTGCTGAGGCAGTCTTTTCTTCAGGATGAGGCCCATGAGAGGTTGTGTATGATCAGTTGTGGACTCTATGCCCTTGTGATGGAAGTACAAAATCGAACTCAGTAGCTTTTATAAACATATTCAGATAAGTGTATGTTCATTTGCATACATGATTAAAATAAATCATAGGAGTAAAGGAACATGAATACACAAAAATGAGGTGATAAATCATAGGAGGAGTTGGCATAGTAGGATGAGGTAGATATGGTCAAAATGTGTTTTAATAATGTATAAACAATGTCTAAGAATTAAGAGAAAAACATAAAAGCAGGCAGACGTTTTGGAGAAGAACCATGAATGTGATAACTGTGGCAGTAAAAAAATTCAAAGAAACTATAGTTGAACATACTACACAATGAAACAAAAACTAAATTAAAGAAGAAAACTAGATCCAGACAAAGAAAATGCAATTCATTAAACATAAAGGAAAATTACTACAATATTATATATTTCTTATCAACAATAATAGAAGGGAAAAATATAAAAAAAATCCAATGGCATAGTTTGGAAACAATGCCTACCTTAATATTTTACCAGCTGTTTAATGTGATAGACAAACTTCTCATTCAGCCTTCACCCAGTTTTCCCAATGGCATATTGTATACATTTCTCCCTGTATGAAAAGTTACTGCTGACCAGGAGCATAGCTTGTCTATTCCTGGGAGCGTGTGATGATTTTCTAATCCTAGTATCAACTCGGACCTTCATTTTTCTGCATTATTTATCTTTACACCTGTCCACTGCTGAATAAATGCTGTGACGTGTTTGGGAGGATCAATTACAGTGCACTCAACTCCAGTGCCCAGTAATGCTCTAGAATATTATGCATCAGTAGGGGACTGACAAATAAATCAATGGAGTGTCAACTGCACCTGTGTAGCCTCACCTTCAGGAAAACTTAGCTAGAGAATTAGGGGTGTGACTGAAGTGTTTATCTCCCCATGAGATCCCTTCCTTTGTACCAACAGTGCAGTGTGAATAACCTCTCATTTCTTCCACTAGTGAACCATTGTTTAGGCTCACTATTTGATTTATCTTATATTGATTTCTCTCCAAAACCTCTAAATATTTTTGTATTTGCTTTCTGGGTGACACAAATTCTTTGGTCTGCTTGTTCTTGTTCTTGTTCTTGTTCTTGTTCCTGTTCTTGTTCTTGTTCTTGTTCTTGTTCTTCCTCCTCCTCCCCTTCCTCCTCCTCTTCTTCTTCTTTTCTGTTCTCCTTCCCTCCCCCTCCCTCTCTCCCCCTCCCTCCCTCTCTTATTAATTAATTAATTTATTTATTTATTTATTTTCCCATTGGCTGTACTTTAAAGGCACTTTGACAGGAAAGAGGAGTCTCATACCTCAAGGAACTGCCTGTCATTAATATAACCTTAGTACGTTTCTGCCATCTGCCATCAGGACTCCCTGACATTGCTCCTTCATCAAGACAAATGGTGACAATGATTTACTTCAAAGTAATGAAGGTCATATCCAACCTCAGGGAAACATCTAAATAATTTTTAGACTGCCATCATCTTTCCAATGTACCAAATTAATAAAATACCAGTCATTGAATTTGCAGCAAATAAAAAAATACAAATTTTCTATTGTTAGTACCAGAGTATTCTAGACTACTCTCTTAAAGCATAACTTGTTATAGGAGGAATCTTTCCATTTCTCTGAGTACTGGATTCTGATTTATCCAGTGGGTCAGATGTTTCCTGGGAATTAGACTCTCAATTTATAGATGAGTTAAAAAGACCCACAGTTACTTAGAACTTGTACCAACCCATATAATTATATAAATTTCACAGTGATGATCTGTCTCTAGAAGTATATATGTGTATATATATACTCTAGAAGCATTATATATATATGTGTGTGTGTATATATATATACATATATATATACACACATACATACATACATACATACATACATACATACATACATACATATATGCTGGCTTTCAACGTTTCACCTATTTAATGAATCTCTAACCTGAAGTTCCTTGATGGGCTATAAATTAACAGCAGATAAAACGTGGAATAAATATCAGTTTATTTTAAAATAGGTCTAGATTGAAATTTTTACTTTAGTGTTACATTATTAAAATTGTATCATCTGTATGAATATCGTTACTCACAACTTGAGTCTTTTCCAAAGTTATCTTATTTTGATTAAGTTTAAAAGAAATGTCTCCTATACAAATGGAAAGCAAATATTACTCTAATCCCATGATATTAGATGGAAAAATACAAGCTGTCTACCTTGAATTCAATTTGAGAAACAAACATCCCTGCCTGGTGGTCGTGATTTTAGAATCCATTCTTTTTTTTTATAACTTACTCTGGGGAAATTATAAACTAATGGTCACCTTCAGTGATAAATTATTTTTCATCATTAGCAGGTTAATATTTAAAATAATGATGTGGAAATTTTTTAATTTTTAATTTTAAATTTGGAAACCCATATACTGAAGAGTCAGTTCAGAAGACTTTGGTGAGTTTTTTATGGATGCACAGATCGGCGTAGAATTTGTACAAAAACCAGATAATCTCATGTTAAAATTTTCCGATATTATGATTTAGACTTTATCATCAACTTAACATTTAAAGATGACTATAAAATTATATATATTTCCTATTTCATGTAATATAGTCTGGATCACTTGCTGAGATTGTTTTGGTGCAGAGTTTATCATGCATCTGCAGTTTATCAATATCTTCTCTATAGGGTAGTATTATATACTTAGCCTAGAATTAATTTCAAATGTAAACTCATTCGTTTAACATCAAAGCAGCCCTTAGAGAGAAATATTTTGCATTCGCATTCTGATGTCTTTAATGTTTAACATCTCAGTAATAAGTGATAAATATTTAGTCTATGCTCTTTTTGATTTCATATCTTCTCTGTCTTTACCAGATGGAAATGCCATCAGATAAAGAATCTAACTGCATGCAATGTTAGTGAGGGACTGACAGGTAATTATTGCCTTAATTTGAGTGCTCACATGCTAATGGATTATTGACAGTTACTGATATCATTATAATAGACCACCAGGAAAGATGATTCATAAATCCTCTCTTTTCCTGCGCTGAGATATGCAATTTCCTCTAAAGATGAAATACATCATTGTCGCTATAGCCTCTCAGAATATGCAGCCGGGGAACGGCACACTAATGAAGTAAGAAATAAAGCCTAAAACTTTAAGACCTGCACAGACTTATGTGCTGAGGGAATCAAATAAGAGCATTTATTAATAGAATAGTATCATCCACATTTCCATTTGGGTCTGAAACATGGCACATCCTGTAAAATAAACCTTTTACTATGTTCTATGCAATATTGCACTACTCTATCCTATAAGCTTGTGCCATGAAACTGTGTTCGCAGACAAAGCAGGAAATATGAATATACTCTTCCTCAACTCAGTCATCAGATGAATGTCACTGTGCCTTGGTTTCATTATTTTTGTGAATTGAATTTATACCAGGATTTCTAGATATTCAATTCTAAATTTGTAGTTTTATGTGGGTTCACAGAGGTGTCTTGCTGCTTCACCTGTGTAATTTGTACTGATGTGGAACTTTTGTTTTTTATTTATATGATTAAATTTGTCTTTATGTGTAGATATTCTAATCTTCTCTTCCTGTGAGATCTTCCACAATGGGCAAAATAATCATTTAGCTTTATTGGCTACCATATCTATAGCTTGATGCTATTTGAGGGGTATTGTAAAAAAAATGGTAAATTCCATATTACTACTAAGAAAAAAAATGATTTATAAATTAAAGGTCCAAGTATAAAAATGGAAACATGATTCTATTCTCTCAGCAAAAGTGATAAAAAAATGTATTAATTTAAGGAACAATGTCATTATGCTTCCTCATTCTGGAGTTAAGAGTATTGGCCAGAGGCTGGTGTTTCCCTGCTTCAAAGTGTCACCCTTAATGGCAGTGCTTCAAGTATTAGGGATCTAGAGCTTCAGATAGGTCTCCATCCACGACAGCTTTCTCACACATCTACCCTGAGTTAGAGTAGTTGAAGGACAGATTCAGGCTGAGATCTGGATCATAGCCTCTCTCTGTTGCTTCTCTTATACACTCTCTGAGCTTTTCAATTTCTACAGGACCGTTTGTTAGATCTTCAGGAGCAAGGGCTAATAGGACACAGAGTGAGAGATTCTTGGCTTTTTTATAAGCTACAGATGTAATTCATCCAGTTGTAGTTTTTGGCAGAAGTGGGTGCTCTCAGACACAAAAACAGAAAACATTGATTTTATCCCTCAGGTGAACAATAATTAAGCCTAAGCCTAACACTGTATTGTGTGTCTGTGTGTACATGTCTGTGTGTCTATGTCTGTATTTGTCTCTGTGTGTGTGTGTGTGTGTGTGTGTGTGTGTGTGCGCGCGCGCTTTTCCAGACCTAGAATGCAATTGAGGAAAATATACACAACAAAATACACACATCAATCTCTGGTTTCCACAGATTCGTATAAAATTGTATTTTCCCACACAGGAAAATGTGTGTGTGTGTGTGTGTGTGTGTGTGTGTGTGTGTGTTACATGAAGGTGAAATAGATTGGTTTGTGCTTTTACATGCCATTTCTAAACAAATAGAAAAACTGTAGGAAATTAAGAATTAATTAAAAATAAACACTTAGGACATGAAGTGATCTACCCAGCAATTTATCACCATCTTGAAACCCAATAAAATAAAAATAATGTCCCATTATACAAACACATAGTTTAAAGGGATATTTCATATATTAAATACACCGAACAATGTTATGTCTCTATTAATTTCATTTTATAAAATATTGTCCCTTCTTTATTTCTTCTAGTGACACAATACTTCTGATTTTGCCAGGATCAGTTAGTTGATAGACATAATACTTCAACTTACAAACATTTATCAAGAAAATCAAAGCTCTCAAAGGTTAAACATTCTGTATTTCCTGTACTTATATTCTAGGCAAGAAATATTAGCTCTAAAATATTGAGTTTTAGCTTACGGTGAAATCTCTGAATTTTGTCTTACTTAAGATAATTAGCTCATTTAATCAATGCTTTATTAACCAATGTACATGAGGAAGAGCAGTAAAAAACTTAGTGAAATATAATTTAGACATATAGAAATCTTTGGGTAAATGTCCCTGAAAAGAGGTGCAGAATGTATCATTTGGGTTGGAGAAAATGTGCGTGTCATAATTCCTTATTGCACAAATGAGAAGCATTGCTAATTAGCCGCAACATTCATAACTCACCTAGACATGAAAGGATCTTCCTTAGAATAGCATGTCATTTAATCCCACCTATTAATCACATGGCAAGCATGATAGAATGACATGCATCTCTGCTGATCTAAAAGAATGTAGGACCTACCTGCTAATAAACTTTCTATTTGTAAAAACCAGGAACAATACATTAACCAATGAGCATTCAAATTAACCCATTACCAGATTGTACATCAATGGAAAAACACGCCCAGCACTGAGAATGAAGACATGCCAAATACACATCAGCGGAAATATTAGAAGCCTTGATAGACCCAAAAATATGTAAATAGAAGGATATTGTTGAAAGATAGCAAAGTTATGCTTTGGCTCAGTGCCCATAGGCTTTATCTTTTTTTTGTGTGTGTGCTTTTTTTAAAGTTTTTATTAAAATAGGAAAACAGTTCAATGGGAAAAAGCAGAATTCCATTCATGTGCAATTGAGATAAAGTCATGATCAGGGAATTCATTAAGTGTAGTTACAAATGGTTTCAGTTGAAACACTAAAAAGTGGCCAGAGATACATGTTTAATAATATTTCTTACAAAAGGTTTTAATAATAGTATGTTCAGAGAGAATGTGGGACAAGGGGATTTATTCTGGCTGGCACAAAAGAACATGACTTTGTAGCCATTTTCATCACTTGCAATGTTAAACTTAAAAGTAAAAAAAAAAAACAAAACAAAAAACCCAAACAACAAACTTTAACTCTGAAACCAAGATTCCCTGAGAATTTATAATCTTCAGTCCAGTGACAAAGATTTGTACAGGAAAAAGCTTGTTTCTATAAATTTTTAACAGTAAAATATTAAGAAACCTGAATATAGAATATTAAATTATTGCCTTTGAAATGATATTTAATAGGATACATAAATCTATCAAACCACTGGTGATACATTAATTCTAAAGCTGGATGTCATTTCTGAGTTTCTTTCTTTTTTTTATAATTATTAATTTTTTTTTATTTTTATTATTATTAACTTGAGTATTTCTTATATACATTTCGAGTGTTATTCCCTTTCCCGGTTTCGGCAAACATCCCCCCCCTCCCTTTCTTATGGGTGTTCCCCTCCCCAACCCTCCCCATTGCTGCCCTCTCCCCAACAGTCTAGTTCACTGGGGGTTCAGTCTTAGGACCCAGGGCCCCCTTCCACTGGTGCTCTTACTAGGATATTCATTGCCTACGAGGTCAGAGTCCAGGGTCAGTCCATGTATAGTCTTTGGGTAGTGGCTTAGTCCCTGGAAGCTCTGGTTGGTTGGCATTGCTGTACATATGGGGTCTCGAGCTCCTTCAAATCTTCAGTTCTTTCTCTGATTCCTTCAACAGGGTCCTGTTCTCAGTTCAGTGGTTTCCTGCTGGCATACGCCTGTATTTGCTGTATTCTGGCTGTGTCTCTCAGGGCGATCTGCATTCACATTTTTTGATCATCCGTCTTGAGTTTCATTTGTTCTAGGCATCTAGGGTAATTCAGGCATTTGGGCTAATAGCCACTTATCAATGAGTGCATACCATGTATGTCTTTCTGTGATTAGGTTAGCTCACTCAGGATGATATTTTCCAGTTCCAACCATTTGCCTACAATTTCATAAAGTCATTGTTTTTGATAGCTGAGTAATATTCCATTGTGTAGATGTACCACATTTTCTGTATCCATTCCTCTGTTGAAGGGGCATCTGGGTTCTTTCCAGCTTCTGGCTATTATAAATAAGGCTGCGATGAACATAGTGGAGCACGTGTCTTTTTTATATGTTGGGGCATCTTTTGGGTATATGCCCAGGAGAGGTATAGCTGGATCCTCAGGCAGTTCAATGTCCAATTTTCTGAGGAACCTCCAGACTGATTTCCAGAATGGTTGTACCAGTCTGCAATCCCACCAACAATGGAGGAGTCTTCCCCCTTTCTCCACATCCTCGACAGCATTTGCTGTCACCTGAGTTTTTGATCTTAGCCATTCTCACTGGTGTGAGGTGAAATCTCAGGGTTGTTTTGATTTGCATTTCCCTTATGACTAACGATGTTGAACATTTCTTTAGGTGTTTCTCGGCCATTTGGCATTCCTCAGCTGTGAATTCTTTGTTTAGCTCTGAACCCCATTTTTTAATAGGGTTATTTGTCTCCCTGCTGTCTAACTTCTTGAGTTCTTTGTATATTTTTTGATATAAGGCCTCTATCTGTTGTAGGATTGGTAAAGATCTTTTCCCAATCTGTTGGTTGCCGTTTGTCCCTAACCACAGTGTCCTTTGCCTTACAGAAGCTTTGCAGTTTTTATGAGATCCCATTTGTCGATTCTTGATCTTAGAGCATAAGCCATGGTGTTTTGTTCAGGAAATTTTTCCAGTGCCCATGTGTTCCAGATGCTTCCCTAGTTTTTCTTCTATTAGTTTGAGTGTATCTGGTTTGATGTGGGGTCCTTGATCCACTTGGACTTAAGCTTTGTACAGGGTGATAAGCATGGATCGATCTGCATTCTTCTACATGTTGACCTCCAGTTGAACCAGCACCATTTGCTGAAAATGGTATCTTTTTTCCATTGGATGGTTTGGCTCCTTTGTCAAAAATCATGTGCCCATAGGTGTGTGGGTTCATTTCTGGGTCTTCAATTCTGTTCCATTGGTCTATCTGTCTGTCTCTGTACCAATACCATGCAGTTTTTATCACTATTGCTCTGTAATACTGCTTGAGTTCTGGGATAGTGATTCCCCCTGAAGTCCTTTTATTGTTGAGGATAGTTTTAGCTATCCTGGGTTTTTTGTTATTCCAGATGAATTTGCAAATTGTTCTGTCTAACTCTTTGAAGAATTGGATTGGTATTTTGATGGGGATTGCAGTGAATCTGTAGATCGCTTTTTGGCAGAATGGCCATTTTTACTATATTAATCCTGCCAATCCATGAGCATGGGAGATCTTTCCATCTTCTGAGATCTTCTTCAATTTCTTTCTTCAGAGTCTTGAAGTTCTTATTGTACAGATCTTTCCCTTGCTTGGTTAAAGTCACACCGAGGTACTTTATATTATTTGGATCTATTATGAAGGGTGTCGTTTCCTAATTTCTTTCTCAGCTTATTTCTCTTTTGTGTAGAGGAAGGCTACTGATTTATTTGAGTTAATTTTATACCCAGCCACTTTGCTGAAGTTGTTTATCAGCTTTAGTAGTTCTCTGGTGGAACTTTTGGGATCATAAATATACTATCATATCATCTGCAAATAGTGATATTTGACTTCTTCTTTTCCGATCTGTATCCCCTTGACCTCCTTTTGTTGTCTGATTGGTCTGGCTAGAACTTCAAGAACTATATTGAATAAGTAGGGACAGAGTGGGCAGCCTTGTCTAGTCCCTGATTTTAGTGGGATTGCTTCAAGTTTCTCTCCATTTAGTTTAATGTTAGCCACTGGTTTGCTGTATATGGCTTTTACTATGTTTAGGTATGGGCCTTGGATTCCTATTCTTTCCAGGACTTTTATCATGAAGGGGTGTTGAATTTTGTCAAATGCTTTCTCAGCATCTAATGAAATGATCATGTGGTTTTGTTCTTTCAGTTTGTTTATATAATGGATCACGTTGATGGTTTTCCAGATATTAAACCATCCCTGCATGCCTGGGATGAAGCCTACTTGATCATGGTGGATGATTGTTTTGATGTGCTCTTGGATTCGGTTTGCCAGAATTTTATTGAGTATTTTTTGCATCGATATTCATAAGGAAATTGGTCTGAAGTTCTCTTTCTTTGTTGGGTCTTTGTGTGGTTTAGGTATAAGAGTAATTGTGGCTTCATAGAAGGAATTCGGTAGTGCTCCATCTGTTTCAATTTTGTGGAATAGTTTGGATAATATTGGTACGAGGTCTTCTACGAAGGTCTGATAGAATTCTGCACTAAACCCGTCTGGACCTGGGCTCTTTTTGGTTGGGAGACTTTTAATGACTTCTTCTATTTCCTTAGGAGTTATGGGGTTGTTTAACTGGTTTATCTGTTCCTGATTTAACTTCGGTACCTGGTATCTGTCTAGGAAATTGTCCATTTCCTGCAGATTTTCAAGTTTTGTTGAATATAGGCTTTTATAGTAAGATCTGATGAATTTTTTGAATTTCCTCTGAATCTGTAGTTATGTCTCCCTTTTCATTTCTGATTTTTTTAATTTGGACACACTCTCTGTGTCCTCTCGTTAGTCTGGCTAAGGGTTTATCTATCTTGTTGATTTTCTCAAAGAACCAACTTTTGGTTCTGTTGATTCTTTCTATGGTCCTTTTTGTTTCTACTTGGTTGATTTCGGCTCTGAGTTTGATTATTTCCTGCCTTCTACTCCTCCTGGGTGTATTTGCTTCTTTTTGTTCTAGAGCTTTTAGGTGTGCTGTCAAGCTGCTGACATATGCTCTTTCCTGTTTCTTTCTGCAGGCACTCAAGCTATGAGTTTTCCTCTTAGCACAGCTTTCATTGTGTCCCATAAGTTTGGGTATGTTGTACCTTCATTTTCATTAAATTCTAAAAAGTTTTTTAATTTCTTTCTTTATTTCTTCCTTGACCAGGTTATCATTGAGTAGAGCATTGTTCAATTTCCACGTATATGTGGGCATTCTTCCCTTATTGTTATTGAAGACCAGTTTTAGGCCGTGGTGGTCCGATAGCACGCATGGGATTATTTCTATCTTTCTGTACCTGTTGAGGCCCATTTTTTGACCAATTATATGGTCAGTTTTGGAGAAAGTACCATGAGGAGCTGAGAAGAAGGTATATCCTTTTGCTTTAGGATAGAATGTTCTATAAATATCTGTTAAGTCCATTTGGCTCATGACTTCTCTTAGTCTTTCTACGTCTCTGTTTAATTTCTGTTTCCATGATCTGTCCATTGATGAGAGTGGGGTGTTGAAATCTCCTACTATTATTGTGTGAGGTGTAATGTGTGTTTTGAGCTTTAGTAAGGTTTCTTTTACGTATGTAGGTGCCCTTGTATTTGGGGCATAGATATTTAGGATTGAGAGTTCATCTTGGTGTATTTTTCCTTTGATGAATATGAAGTGTCCTTCCTTATCTTTTTTGATGACTTTTAGTTGAAAATTGATTTTATCTGATATTAGAATGGCTACTCCAGCTTGCTTTTTCTGACCATTTGCTTGGAAAGTTGTTTTCCAGCCTTTCATTCTGAGGTAGTGTCTGTCTTTGTCTCTGAGGTGTGTTTCCTGTAGGCAGCAGAATGCAGGGTCCTCGTTGCGTATCCAGTTTGTTAATCTATGTCTTTTTATTGGGGAGTTGAGGCCATTGATGTTGAGAGATATTAAGGAATAGTGATTATTGCTTCCGGTTGTATTCATATTTGGATGTGAGGTTATGTTTGTGTGCTTTTCTTCTCTTTGTTTTGTTGCCAAGACGATTAGTTTCTTGTTTCTTCTAGGGTATAGCTTGCCTCCTTATGTTGGGCTTTACCATTTATTATCCTTTGTAGTGCTGGATTTGTAGAAAGATATTGTGTAAATTTGGTTTTGTCATGGAATATCTTGGTTTCTCCATCTATGTTGATTGAGAGTTTTGCAGGATACAGTAACCTGGGCTGGCATTTGTGTTCTCTTAGGGTCTGAATGACATCAGTCCAGGATCTTCTGGCCTTCATAGTTTCTGGCGAAAAGTCTGGTGTGATTCTGATAGGTCTGCCTTTATATGTTACTTGACCTTTTTCCCTTACTGCTTTTAATATTCTTTCTTTATTTTTTGCGTTTGGTGTTTTGACTATTATGTGACAGGAGGTGTTTTTTTTTCTGGTCCAATCTATTTGGAGTTCTGTAGGCTTCTTTTGTATGCCTATGGGTATCTCTTTTTTTTTTGTAGGTTGGGAAGTTTTCTTCTATGATTTTGTTGAAGATATTTACTGGTCCTTTGAGCTGGGAGTCTTCACTCTCTTCTATACCTATTATCCTTAGGTTTGATCTTCTCATTGAGTCCTGGATTTCCTGTATGTTTTGGACCAGTAGCTTTTTCCACTTTACATTATCTTTGACAGTTGTGTCAATGATTTCTATGGAATCTTCTGCTCCTGAGATTCTCTCTTCCATCTCTTGTATTCTGTTGGTGAAGCTTGTATCTACAGCTCCTTGTCTCTTCTTTTGGTTTTCTATATCCAGGGTTGTTTCCATGTGTTCTTTCTTGATTGCTTCTATTTCCATTTTTAATTCCTTCAACTGTTTGATTGTGTTTTCCTGGAATTCTTTCAGAGATTTTTGTGACTCCTCTCTATGGGCTTCTACTTGTTTATTTATGTTTTCCTGTGTTTCTCTAAGGGAGTTCTTCATGTCTTTCTTGAAGTCCTCCAACATCATGATCAAATATGATTTTGAAACTAGATCTTGCTTTTCTGGTGTGTTTGGATATTCCGTGTTTGCTTTGGTGGGAGAATTGGGCTCCGATGATGCCATGTAGTCTTGGTTTCTGTTGCTTGGGTTCCTGCGCTTGCCTCTCGCCATCAGATTATCTCTAGTGTTACTTTTTTCTGCTATTTCTGACAGTGGCTAGACTGTCCTATAAGCCTGTGTGTCAGGAGTGCTGTAGACCTGTTTTCCTGTTTTCTTTCAGCCAGTTATGAGGACAGAGTGCTCTGCTTTCGGGCATGTAGTTTTTCCTCTCTACAGGTCTTCAGCTGTTCCTGTGAGCCTGTCTTGAGTTCACCAGGCAAGTCGTTTGTAGCAGAAAAAGTTTGTCTTTTACCTGTGGTCCCCAGGCTCAAGTTTGCTCGCGGGTGTTGCCTATGGCTCTCCTGCAGCCTCAGCAACTAGGAAGATCTATGCCCTTTTCCGGGAGGTTCCGTGCACCCGGGTTCCAATAGCTTTTGTTTTCCTCTGGGGTCAGAACTGTGTGCAGCGTGCAGTCTCTTCTGGTTTCCCAGGTGTGTCTGCCTCTCTGAAGGTTTAGCTCTCCCTCCCACAGGATTTGGGTGCAGAGAACTGTTTATCTGGTCGGTCCCTTCAGGTTCCAGCGGTATCTCAGACGCAGGGGACCCGCTGCTGCTGTGCCCTTAGCCAAGGGAACCCAGAGGCTGTATACAGTTTCCTCTTGTGCCAGGGATGTGGGCAGGGGTGGGCAGCGTTGGTGGTCTCCTCCGCTCTGCTGCCTGAGGAGTGTCCGCCCGACCAGGCGGCGAGAACTCCCCTCCGGGGGGCCTGGGAGCAGAGAGCTGCTGAAGGCAGGGATCCTCTGCTGGTCCAGGACTCTGGCCAAAAAAAACAGGCTTTATCTTTTTATTGTTATCATTAATAATGATTTGTTTACTTTTTAACATTCATACATAGTAACAACTCTCATGAAATTTTATGTACATTTCACTGCCTGTGATTCCTCTTTTCCATTACCCAGTTTTGATTGCAAGTTCATCGTTCTCTCTTCTAATGTGTCCTGGGTTACATTTTCCTCCCCACTTTCAATCTCCTTTTTCCATCTCATCAACTTCTCTTCCCTTTCTTGGACTTTAAGCAGATTACTCCCATATCACTTCACATGTTTAACATGATAAGGCGGGAGTAATTGAATGAGTGCATTTAGTGTATGTTATTCTGAGCCTGACCTACCTCGCTAAGTATATTGTGTTCCAGTCCATTCATTTTCCTGTAAATTTCATAATTTTAGTTCTCATTCTATCTGAATAAAATTCTAGTGTATATATATATATATATATATATATATATATATATATATCTCACACGTTCATGTTACATCAATTCAAACAGAAGGTTCTAACTACCCTTAAATGGTTTTACTTGAGAATAGTTTAGAAGAAATTACTGAAAGTTAGGAAAAGTGTTAACTATTCATACTCATCCATCTTTCATCAGTTATGTGATGTTATTTTTAAATATTGGCCAACTTGGAGAGATCAGATTTATTGGTAAAGTAGAGTTTCTCTGTTGATTACATTACAGGAGTGAGTTAAGAGCTGAGAACAATATCTGTGCCTCTGGTTTATGAGCTGCCATGTTTGAAAAGTGTTGGGGATGTACACTGTACATCACTTTAGCCGCTAAAGTCACAGAACAAAGTGAAAGAAAATCATAACTAGAATTTCAAAAGAAATGTTCCCTGTGCAAATATAAAAATCTTTAATGCTCTCATTTAATCAAGTTTGTAAATAGGAAAAGAGGCGTAGAGTACTCTTAACAGCAGCTACTGCTGAAGGTTTGCCCACAGAAGGCACGATTTAAAATCTGTTACACGTCCTAAGGCTAGGTATGTAGATATGTTCTGTCACTGTGTAGACTTCCAGTCATGTATCAAGAATGAGTGACTTTTTTTGTGTATCTACCAGGAAAAGCTGTACACACTTTCAATAAATAAATAAACTAGTCTCCTGTTTTAAGAGTGGTTGTTTGAGTGAGGAATGATCCTCATAGGCTAATAGATTTCAGCACTTGGCCTTCAGCTCATAGGAACGATTGTGAACGATATGGAACCATTCCGAGGTGGAGCCCTGCTGGAGGAAATACGTTACTTGAAGCCTTAAGATTTGGGGTTTAATAGCCTCATCCCACGTCCAGGTTCCTTTGCTCCTGGTGTGCTGGAGAAAATGGACCAGAGTCCTGGGAGGTGAAAGTTCTCAAGACTCCAAGGGAGGGACCTTAGATGAAACGTCCTACAGTAGGGAGAGGGAGCTTGCAGAGTCCATCAAGTGGACGGATGGTGTTGGCATCCCACGGTCAAAAACTCTGACCCAGAATTGTTATGGTTTGAAAGAACTGCAGGGTCAAAAATGGAGAAGAGCCTGACAGAAAGGAGGTCCAGTGGCAGGCCCAAATTGGGATCCAGCTCAAGAGGAGTCCATAAGGCCTGAAGCTATTACTGATGCTCTGGTGTGCTTACAAATCATGGCCGCCCACTGAACGGCCCAACAAGCAGCTGAGAGTCAGATGCAGATATTACAGAAAAAGATATCACCCTGTGGTTCTGCATTACAGAAAAAGGTGGAAGAAGCTGAGGAGGAGGGCAACCGCATAGGAAGACCAGCGGTATCAACTAACCTGGGCCTCTGAGATCGCTTAGACACAGAGCCATCCATCAGGCAGCATACACCAGCTGATATGAGGCCCCCAACACATATACAGCAGAGGACTCCCTGGTCTGGACTCAGTGAAAATGATTCACTTAACCCTCTAAAGACTTGAGGCTCCAGGGAGTGAAGAGGTCTGGTAGGGTGGAGGTGGACGGGTGGGGACATCCTCTTGGAGACAGGGGTCAGGGTGGGGGGCGTATGTGATGTGGAACAGTCAGAAGGCAGACCAGGAGGGGAATAAAGACTGGGATGTAAAAAAAGTTTAAAGAATAAAAGTGTTCTGATAGAATCGCCGCTCTCATCCCGACAGACCACACCAGACCAATAAAGGTCCCATGTGCAAGAGGTTTATTGGGGACGGTGGAGGGAGGGGAGAAGGGAGAAAAAAGAGGAAGAGGTCAAAGAGGGGCTGCCTTTTATTTAAACTGTGACATATCTGCTCCCAGATGAAGGCAGGAGCTGAACCAAATGTATGCTGGGAATGTATGGCCGTTGTCATGGCAACAAATGTGCAGATCCCTGTCCCCTGTAGGTGACCAAGTGATGTCACTTCTGGAGGCAAAAGCAGTTTCTGATACTCACAAAAAAAATTTAAAAAAAAAAAGAAAAAAGAAAAAGAACGAAAAAAAGAAAAAAAAATGGGCTAACCCAGTGTTGGCCTCAGCTGCATTTTCTTCTCCAACATGACAGCATTATTCTTCTGCAACAGCCACCAAAATAAAGTCTTTTCTGCTTTCAGTTGCTTTTTTCATAGTATCTTATCACAATAACTAATTAGAAACTAATAGAAAAAAACAATTGATATAAAAATGTAATCTATTATCAATTTACCTGTATGCATATGTCTGTGTATATGAATGTGAGTGGAGAGCAATTTAATGTTATTTTTATTTTGGTTTATAATTGACACATGAAGAAAAAGATGAATTCTCATGCTTTTTGTATTTTCCTTTCTTGTATTTAGTCAAACAACAGTGTTATATCATATGTTTCATTACTGTTCTACTACTGCGGAGAGACACCAGGACCAAAACTACTTATAGTAGAAAGAATTTGTTCTACTTAACTTAATTGGGGGCTTGCTACAGTTTCAGAGAGTTAGCTCATTAATATCCTGACAGCTAGCATAACAACAGGCAGGTAGGCATAATTCTGGAAGTAGCTGAGAACTGCATCCTGATCTTCAGGCAGCAGTCAGGCAATGGGCCTGGAGTGGGTTTCTGAAACTCAAAATCCATCCCTAGCTACAAGACAATACCTCCTCCAAACAAGGACACACCTTCTCCAAGAAGGAAAGATAGCCTTCCCAACATTTCATTGGCTGGAAAGTAACTATGCAAATATATGAGACTTTAGGGAAATGCTCATTCAAGTCACCAAGCCATGCATATTTTTTTTTTTTTCTAAAGCAGGTTACTTCTACACTGAGGAACAATTGCACAATATTAAAATTTCTAAGGTGGGCTGGAGAGATGGCTCAGCGGTTAAGAGCACCCGACTGCTCTTCCAGAGGTCATGAGTTCAATTCCCAGCAACCACATGGTGGCTCACAACCATCTGTAAGGAGATACGATGCCCTCTTCTGGTGTATCTGAAGACAGCTACAGTGTACTTATATATAATAAATGAATAAATCTAAAAAAAAATGTTCTAAGGTGATTCTCAAAACTGTGAAAACATTCATCATTCAAATGCCATCTAAGGGCAGACATGTAAAAAGCAGACTATGTAGAACTATAAATAATATTACATATTTTACAGCATCAGGAACTATGTGCTTGCCTAATTTTACCCACATATACAAACACACATTAGAAAGTTTGTATATACATTGGATAGATAAATATAAACAGGAATATGATTTACAGTCCTGCTGTAAAAGGCTCTTATTCTAAACAGACAGGCATATAGATTAATAGATAATGATCACACCACAGGGGATATTAATCTGAAATAAACAGACCCAGAAGAGGAGAAAGGGGGTCATAGTGACATATGAATTTTAAAAATATCATTTTAGCATTCTCAAAGATCTGACCCCTCTTCGAACACTTCATCTATCTTGAATACACTTATACTTGACAACATGCACACATATGTACAGGTAATGATGAAGTGAATTTGAGATTAAATTGGGTCCAGTAGCAGACATTTATATATAAGCCATGGTTTGCCTTAAGGTTAACTCACACTATTGGGATATTTTTCTCTGCAGCTGGCCTAAAATGCTCACCTCTGCTCTTAGTATTTTAGATATATCTGCTCTATAGCCATGTTAACAATTCATTTGCTAACCTTTAAACAAGGATGTATATAATTGATCATTTTCTCACCAATACCTATGCTATCTCTAATGACCAATAACACTTTGCTCCCACAATAAACTTTTAAAATGTTCGTCAAGTGAACACGGTAATTTTACCCATCTACGCTATCAATGTCAGCTCATAATATAGCATACTCAGCTAAGCTTCCCATTAGGAATTGAGTAGGTATCTAATAATATGCTATAAGAAAACAGGTCATCAACAAGCTTTCTTTATAAAGTAGTATGTAACAAATATGGAGACATGGAACTATTTTTTTTTTGTTTTGAGCAAAATATTTTACAAACATTTTCTAATTATCCTTTGCTACTTTTACCTCCAGGGTACACGAGACACCATATATGCAATCACAGGAAGGTAGGCACGGTGTTGGGGAAATAATTTTGATTTGCTCCCTGATTCACAGGTATCAGACAGAAAGCCAGACACTGGGTCTCATTTGGGCCTTGGGATACACCTAGAGCAAGTGATGTGAATGGGACTTGCTTTTGACCTTGAAGAACTCACTAAGAGATACTGTAAAAGTAATGAATTTATTAGAAATATTGTGAGACACTTCATGGAATACCCTGCATATGAAAGGTCAAGAAAGATCAAGAAAGATATTAGGGCTATAAAAGAAAAAAAAGTGAGAAAAAAGTCTAAGCTTCTCATAAAAGGGAAATAAGAGCAGTGTCAGTTATAAGGTTAAGATAACCACAGGACAAAATATATATTTAAGGGCCAGCAACATGGCTCAGTAGGTAGATGTGCAAGGTACCCAGCAAGCCTAGGGACATGAGTTAAATTCCTGGAACCTACAAAATGTAGAAGTTGAGAAATGCCTCCAAAAATTGGTCTTCTGTCCATGTCACTATGGCATTCATGTCTACACACATTTGTTACACACACATACACACACACACACACACACACACACACCTCATTTTAAAATATTTTTAACTGATTAAAATTTGTTTGACCTCATGACAGTGTCCTTTGCTTACAGAAGCACTTCAATTTTAAGAGATCCCATTTGTCTACGGTTGATCTTAGAGCCTGGGCCATTCTGTTCAAGTAATATTCTCCTGTGCCAATGTGTTTGAGGCTCTTTCCAACTTTCTCTTATATTAGATTCAGTGTATTTGGTTTTAGGTGGAGATCCTCGATCTACTTGAACTTGAGGTTTATAAAAGGATCAATTTGCAATCCTCTACATGCTAACTACTACAATTACAGGAGGTAAAGGGGGAGAAAGATTTGAGAGGAGGAAGAGAAGGGATGGGGATAAAAGAAGGGCAGGATCAGGTATGAGAGGGGATGGGAGGGTATACAGAGGGCAAAGAAATTGAACAGAGATATGTAGCAATGGGGGATGGGGAACTGGGGTAGCCACCAAAAAGACCCAGATGCCAGGAAAACAAGAGGCTCCCAGAACTCATTTGGGATCACATTAGCTGAAATACAACAAAAGAGAGGGAGAGAACCTATAGAGACCAGATCCAGAGATTAGACACAGCCCCCTGTTGAGGGATGGGGCCGCCCACCCATCTCAAAAATATTGATCCAGAATTGCTACTGTCTGAAGGTAATACAAAGACAAAGAATGGAGCAGAGACTGAAGGAAAGTCCAACCAGAAACTGTCCCACCTGGGGATCCATGCCATATGCAGCCACCAAACACAAACACTATGGCTGATGGAAGATGTGCTTGCTGACAGGAGCCTGATATAGCTGTCCCCTGATATGCTCTACCAGAGTCTGACCAATACAGATGTGGATGCTTCCAGCCTACCATTGGACTGAGCATGGGGACCCCAATGTAGGAGTTAGGGGGAGGACTGAAGGAACTGAAGGGGTTTGCAACCCCATTGGAAGAACAACAATATCAACCAACTAGACCCTGCCAGAGCTCCCAGTGAGTAGACCACCAGCCAAAGAGTGCACATGGAGAAACGCATGGCTCCAGCTACATATGTAGCAGAGGATGGCCTTGTCTGGCACCAAAGGGAGGGGAGGCCCTTGGTCCTGTGAAGGCTCAATGCCCCAGTGTGGGGGAGGCTGTGATAGTGGGGAGGGTGTGGGTCGGTGGGTGGGGGAGCATTTGCATGGAGGCAGGGGGAGAAGGAGGGAATGGGGCTTTCGTGAAGGGGAAACTGGGAAAGGGAATAACATTTGAAATGTAAATAAAAAAATAACCAATAAAAAAATCATCAAAACAAAACAAATACTTGTTTGAGCCTGCCGAAGATGTGAGAAGAGTCATTTTACTAAAAGCTCTCACTCGATGTCAAAATCGCATCCAAGTTTCCTTGTTGGACAAGTTATATTCTTTTTCGAGCTACTGAAAAATTATATTCCACAGCTTCCTGTCTCCAGTATTGACAAATAGTTAAATGGGAAGGAAGGTCAAGAAAGAAAATCAATGCAGTTTTGCTGGCCTCATTACTAGGTCAGCCTTGTCTTCTCTGTGCATACTCAAGCTGGTTTCCTCTCTGGGTAAGGCTGTTAAAAAGGTTGCTTGCTGGCCGAACTGTCAGCTCAGGGGAAGAAAAATTAGCTTTCAAAATCTATATATACTACAAAAAGTGAATTGAAACCTCATATATAGCCTCTATGATTCACCTTTCAATTATTATCATTAGAAACAAATAAAGCAGAAATAAGATATTGCTCAGAATTTGCAGGTGGACAGATCGTGGGGGGCATATAAGTCAATATCCACTCTTCCATTATTTTATTAAAATGGAACTGCTGCATCCAGGAGTCAAGTGGCTTGCAGAGGTGAGTAATTAAACTAAGGGACTGAACCTAAGCATGGTCCCAGGAGGAATGATCAGTAAAACAACTCTCCAAACTGCTGGGTAGCAGTGGGTCCTTCAGGCTGAAATATTATTTGTTATTCTTGGTAAAAAGAAACCTTGCTATATGAAACCTTCAATATGACTGTATCATTAAACTAACTTGTTTGTGGCTATCTTTACACATAAATGTGTACCTGGACAAAATATCTGCTCTTCATTCTTTAAAATCTGCACCCTGCCACCCATTGGCTCCCAGCTATAGCCGCACATTAAAAACACGCTAGAGCTTTGAAAGCACTCAGTGACAGAACTCCACCACCAAGTGATTATAACTTAACAGATATGGCATGGCAACCTAGCCTGATTATACTTAAATACCCACGTGATTTTTATGCCAAATCATGATGAAAAACAACTGCTGTGAAAAAGTCTCATAGCCAGAGTTGATTTCTTTTCAGGCAACCTTATCTGAGCCAGTATATAGCTAATATTTACTGTTTTTTTTTTTTTAAATAGACTAGTGTTTAACTTAAGTAAATTTAGTTAAGAAGTCAATGTTATACTTTTATGATAAATAATAGATATTTATGTGATAAAATGAATTAAATATGGTAGAAATAAAACAAAAATATCTAAATATAAGTGGATAGATGCCACTGTTAACTCTTATTTTAATCCCGATAGTACTCCCTTTTATATCAGCCCATTATCAGGGTATTGCTAAATAAAGTCACATGACACCAAGCCTTTCTTTATTGACAGGTAAGCTGAAGGAAAGCAGTTATAAAAATAATCTGTACTTTTATAAGAAAAACAAAAAAACAAAAACCCAACCTTGTTGTATTACACAAGTCCAAGTACCTCACAGGCTAAGATCCATGTAGTAACTTAGAAGAGGAGGCAGATGGGTGTTTTCTTCATGTCTACTCACGCATGTTTACTGAAGTGCTGTATGTCATTCTTCATGATTATTTCCAGTTAGTCTGTAAACTGAACTTCTACACCCAGGGTGAGTAAATCCACCCAGGGTGGATGCACATAAAGGGAATTAGATGTTGTTAGAGTTTTCCTTAAAACTCTTGACAAAATGTAGCAGAATATACCTTTCTCAGTTCCTCATTCTCCACAGTTACTCAAGTACCAGTTATGCTCATCAGGTGTGCATAAATTGGATACATATGGTGACTTTTAGGAACGACTGGAACCAAGGGAATGAAGAGGGAGGTACTGTGAATTCTGGTAACTGAAAACATTGAAAGAAAGAGGTGCCCAATTATAAATAGGTGTCCCTAAAGCAAGTCAATACCACAAAAGCACCCAATTGCTTATCAAATGCTGAGGGGAGAAATGGTGAAAACCTTTTTTAAAGAAAGGTGGTCAGTGTCTGCAGAGAGGTACCTGTCAATACAGACACACACACACACACACACACACACACACACACACACACACACACACACACACACATTGGGAGATGAAAGACTAAAGACATGGAATCTAGCTTTTCACAGGATACATTAATAGTTCAATCTGTATTTACAGAACCATAGCTGCCCTTGAGTCAGTCAATGGATTTAAGTGTCTACCTACCTCATAGTGTTTGTGGCTTGTCTTTTCACTTCTCCAGTTCTATTCATTGTTCCTTCTTCTTATACTTGATTCTATGCTCTTGATTTTCTTAGTTGTCCAAAATTCCTGGCTATTTATTTCCTGTAAAATTAGAAATTAGCCTATGAAATATCTTCTTTATATATGAGAAGCATGTTTACATTCAACTCCCATGTCTGTTTTGCCACAACTTCTTTATCCATGTTGATATCCTTTTGTCTATGTGAGGAAGCTTTGATCACAAATTCTACTCAATATGTGTGGCGCTGCGATTCTCCTCAGAGACATGATAAAAGAAAAACCCCTAGAAATGGGTTTAAATTACATCAAATCATTATTACCCATTTTCTTTTCAACAACCCATCAGAGCCAAATGTATTATGGCTAGTTCCTCTAAATATTGAACTTACTCCGGTCAAAATTGAAGGGGATATAGGATAACATATATAAGTATTCAAATACTTAAGATAGAATAATATTTCCTCGTCTATTTAAAATCTATTATGCAAGTCACTGTCTCCAAAATAAACTACTATTCACTCATCTTTCCATCTTGGTCATCAGGTACTTGAATCTTGTCCAGTCTAGGAAAGAAGAGAAGCTTCATGCGGTTCTAAAGAATTTTACCATGATGTATAACAGTCCTGAACAATCACATCACCTTATGACCCTTCACCACAACTCAGTCCAGACACACACATATCCAATATTAGATAATACATGCTATGGGAGATACCAACCGGACAGCCAAGGTGTGTCTACTGTAGCAATAGTATGTCTATCATAGAGGCAGTCAACTGCATTCTGGTTGACTCTGATTCCTGTTCTGTAGGGGCATTTCATATCGGCTACTGTAGAAGTGGTTCAAGGTCCAAAGATGGAGAGGTCACAGACCATAATGACAAATCCCTTGATTCTGTTTTGGTTTGGTATATGACTAAATGAATGTGTTGCCAAACATCTCCTAGATCATTAAGTTTTTAGTGGCAAGATAGTGCTACTGTCAACATTCGTCAGAGAAGCCTCCTATTGCAACAAATGGTAGTTACTGCAGACTCATGACAGGTCAAGGTGCTGAAAAGAAGCCAGTGTTGAGTGCTCTCTCCTCAATAGGATAGTCATATCACACTTTCTGTGGGTCAGGAGACACCATGGAAGAAGAGAAGGAAACAAAAATGGAAGAGCCAAGCAATAGAGAGCTGTGCCTCAAGATGCTGTCACCTGGTCAGGACATGGTAGCTGCACTTATGAATTGACCTGGGCATCACAGAGTGGTTGTGTTTATGAAGTCACTTGGGCATGGTGGTTACACTTATGAATCACAGCAACAGTTGTCTGCACAAGGCCTGTATTAAACTAGGTCTGTTATCAACATTCAGTTTCCCTCCCACGTGAGAATTATTTGAAGCTGATGGCTGCTTGGGGAGCTAAAGGCATTGTCTTTACTGATGAATCTACTGTTGGGTGCTAACAGCACACATGCTTTTAAAAAGACCCTGATTAAACCACATTGAGTCACACACACACACACACACACACACACACACACACACACACACACAGAGAGAGAGAGAAAGAAAGAGAGAGAGAGAGAGAGAGAGAGAGAGAGAGAGAGAGAGAGAGAGAGAGAGAGAGACAAACCTATACACACTCACATGACGCATACCGAAGAGGGACTTTTGTAGAAAAATGTAGGGTTGGAAGTGAGAACATGATAGGATAGGCCTAGAGTACATTTTACCAGAATGTATTGTACATAGATATAAAACTGTTTAAAGTTGATTCAAAATAGCTATTAGATATATCCATGTCTTAATTTTTTCCAGAAAAGTTAGACCATTTATGGTAATTTTAGTAAGAATGCCACCTCAATAGACTCATGCATTTGAATATTTAGTTGTCAGGGAGGGAGTGGAACTATTGGATAGAAATTACGTATGGCCTTGTTGAAGTAGGTGTGGCCTCTTGAAGAAATGTGTCGCTGGGGAGTGGGCTTTGAGGTTTAAAAAGTCCAAGGTAGTTTCAGTGTGTCTCCCCACTGACCGTAGATATGGATAAAGCTACTTTTCCATAAACACATCTTTCTGTGTGCTGCCATGCACTCTGTTCCAATAATAATGGACTAAACCTCTGAACTGTAAACTAATCTGAATAACTGTTGTAAAATAACTTTTCCATGGTCATGATATCTCTTCACAGCAATAGAGCACTCATTTAAGACAGTATCCCCATTAATTTTATACACTCATTTAGTATAATAGCAGTTTTTCTCATTATCACACTATTTAAAAGAGACATTTTTGTTTTATGGTATTTAAAGGGACGGCATAAAGGAGGGAGAAAGAAAGAGAAGAATAGAAACCACATTGATAGACAAAAACTTACTTCTCCAAAATAAGTGTACTGTTAAAACAAACATGAATACAATCAAAAATTTAGGAAATACATTATTTCTACAAATTCATGTATTCAGAGAACTGAGGGTATTTGGTGGAGAAAAAAAGATATTTGCATAAATATCCATATTCACAAATTTCATGGTATACAAACCAAGTCTCTTTTAAACAAGTAGTGGCTTTAAATTGGCAATTGGCTTTAAAGGTCATCTAAACATTGTGTGTTGGCTTGATCACTTTGTTAATGATAGCCACTTCAACAATATCATTGCTCCATTATACACATGTATATCTATATAGATACAGATATAGATATAGATATGAATATGTACACACACACACACACACATATATATATATACTCCATTTGCTACAAAATACCCATGTTAAATACACACCTCATAAACTGTATAAAGAAAAGGTTGTTAGATTATTTTGGAGCTAAAATAGTAGTCTTCATTAAGTCATGTACAATATTCATGTATTATTATGAAGTCATGTACAATTAAAAAACAAAATTTTGATCTCAATACTCACATTCTGTCTAAAAAATCAGCAGGAACAATATATTTCTGTTAGTAAATGAACACTTACAGATTCCTTTGCAACTGAGAAACGAAATGGGACCATACTCTGCAGTAAAATAACCACTAAATCAAAGGCAGCATGTCAAATTGGACTATATAGAAAGACAAGTAACAGGGATTGCTTAAGGGATATGCTTCTACTGAAATACACACATGCATTTAATACTATAGTATTGTGGTTATGTGAACACACTTTCACATGAGCAAATAATAGGTCCGTGTCCTATAGGAAACACCTCTGCCTTTTGTTTCTTATAAAATATAAAATGCCCCACTAATATTGTTTCCTATTTCTCCTCTCTCTCTGCCCCTGAAATCCCCTTTATCCTCTTCCAGTAGACAGACATAAATTGAATTACCAAGAAAAAACAAAATGTTTTCCCCCAGACTAGACACCACAATCCGGTCATCAGACACTGTCTCTCCACTGCCATCTTGTGGCAAGGATGGTATTGTGCAGCACTCTTTTTCTTTTTCTTCTTTTTTTTATTGGGGATCACATTATGGACATAAAGCAGGAGTCAGAAATTGAGGATCAATAGGTACTCTAAAGTGGCTGCAGATCTCTGTGCTTAGGTCTTATACAGCTCCTTATCATGTGATTCATATAAACACACACACACACACACACACACACACACACACACACACACACACACACACACACAGACAACTGTATAATAGAGAAGTGTTGATTATGAGGTAGAGTAACCATGCTCCCGTGCACAGTGAAGCCTCTTTATGTACCATAAGTAAAATGAGGTGAATCAGTCTATCAATTATTTTAAAAATCTGGAAAGTCTTTTCCCAATTAGTACTTATGATTCTGTTGGGTCTTAAAATTTAAAATGGCATTGATTTTATCCTATAACCACTCCACCACCTTCTCATTACCATAACTCTTTTACTTTTTATTCAAATCATACTTTCAATTACACATAGGTCAGGGAGCTTAGGCTTAGGAATGTGGCCTTGCCAAGGCATCTGTTCCAGTTGGTTACTGCTTTTTGCTCTTAATCTCTTGGGCATGACCAGGTGAGCAGTTTTCTTTTCCCAGGCTCTGCCATCACAATGCTCTGCCTCAGCACAAGGCTAGAGCGAATAGATCAAGTCAACATGGATTCACATCTCAGCAAAGCTGAGTCAAAGGATACGACATGTCCTTTTTCTCACTGAAGGAAAGTGAAGATGTCTTGCCAGTCAAAGACATGTAAGTCCTGATTTCCGTTGGCGAATGGAAAACATAGACCCATTGTCCTGATTTTTAAAATTCTACACATTGCCTTAACCCCAGATTACAGCTGCGTGTGGAGTACCAATCACAGACACTATATAATAAAACAGTTTCTACAGCTTCTAACCATTGACAGGTTAGGGAGATAGTCATAGTTGGCCTTTGTACCAGAGGACACTTGACAGTGTCCTCAGCCACAACCCACTTAACATAAGTCATACACAGACCCCTCAGTAAGGCAAAAAGTTGTCACCATGCCTTGTCACATGCTCTGGGAGAAAGACAGCAGTGTCACAGAGAAGGATCCCTGGTTACAAATCAATGCCCACCAAACCTAGACTTCTAGCTATCTCTAACAGTATGTATTATTCTCTTCTCCCCGCCCCCATTTTCCTAGTTGTATGTGTGAAGTCTTTCGTTCCCAGTTAATGGGGACACATTTCAGAACTTATTGAAGATCTTTAAATGTCCATTTCTTTTTTTTTCCCTCTATTTTTATTAACTTTGGTATTTCTTATTTAGATTTCAATTGTTATACTCTTTCCCGGTTTTCAGGCCAACATCCCCCTAGCCCCTCCTCCTCCCCTACTATATGGGTGTTCCCCTTCCCATCCTCCTCCCATTGCCGCCCTCCCCCCCAACAATCACCTTCACTGGGGGTTCAGTCTTGGCAGGACCAAGGGCTTTCCCTTCCACTGGTGCCCTAACTAAGCTATTCAATGCTACCTATGCGGTTAGAGCCCAGGGTCAGTCCATGTACAGTCTTTGGGTAGTGGCTTAGTCCTTGGAAGCTCTGGTTGGTTGGCATTGTTGTTCATGTGGGGTCTCAAGCCCCTTCAAACTCTTTCAGTCCTTTCTCTGATTCCTTCAACGGGGGTCCCGTTCTCAGTTCAGTGGTTTGCTGCTGGCATTCGCCTACGTATTTGCCATATTCTGGCTGTGTCTCTCAGGAGAGATCTACATCCGGTTCCTGTCAGCCTGCACGTCTTTGCTTTGTCCACCTTACCTAGTTTGGTGGCTGTATATGTATGGGCCACATGTTGGGCAGCCTCTGAATGGGCCTTCCTTCAGCCTCAGTTCTAAACTTTGCCTTACTATTTCCTCCCTAGGGTATTCTTGTTCCCCTTTTAAAGAAGGAGTAAAGCATTCACATTTTGGTCATCCTTCTTGAGTTTCAAGTGCTCTGTGCATCTAGGGTAATTAAAGCATTTGGGCTAATATGCACTTATCAATGAGTGTTTTTCCACTTACCATGTGTGTTTTTCTGTGATTGGGTTACCTCACTCAGGATGATATTTTCCAGTTCCATACATTTTCATATGAATTTCATAAAGTCATTTTTTTGTATAGCAGAGTAGTATTCCATTGTGTAGCTGGACCACATTTTCTGTATTCATTCCTCTGTTGAAGGGCACCTGGGTTCTTTCCAGCTTTTGGCTATTATAAATAAGGCTGCTATGAACATAGTGGAACATGTGTCTTTGTTGTATGTTGGAGCATCTTTTGGGTATATGCCCAAGAGAGGTACAGCTGGGTCCTCAGGTAGTGCAATGTCCAATTTTCTGAGGAACCTCCAGACTGATTTCCAGAATGGTTGTACCAGTCTGCAACCCCACCAACAATGGAGGAGTGTTCCTTTTTCTCCACATGCTCGCCAGCATCTGCTGTGTCGCTGGAGTTTTTGATTTTAGCCATTCTCACTGGTGTGAGGTGGAATCTCAGGGTTGTTTTGATTTGCATTTCCCTTATGACTAAAGATGTTGAACATTTTTTTAGGTGCTTCTCAGCCATATGACATTCCTCAGCTGTGAATTCTTTGTTTAGCTCTAAGACTCTTACCTTGGGTTTGCATTCTTGAACATTTTTATCACCTTTATTAGAAAATATTTTTATTGAATTTTTTATTTATTTACATTTCAAATGTTATCTCCTAACCCAGGTTCCCACCCAAAACTCCTACCCCATTCTACCTCCCCTTCTTCTGTGAGAGTGTTACCCCACACATCTACCCACCCCGTATCCCTGCCCTGACATTCCCCTATACTGGGGGCTGGGCGGTGCAGCCTTGGCAGGAGCAAGAGTTTCTCCTCCAATTAGTGTCCAACAAGGTCATCCTCTGCTGGGGTCATAGTTCTGTCCATGTGTACACTTGGGGTCGTGGTTTAGTCCCTGGGAGCTTTGGTCGGTTGGTATTGTTGTTCTTACAGGGTTGAAAATCCCTTAAGCCTCTTCAGTTCTTTCTCAAACTCCCCCAATGGGGACGTCATTCTCAGTTCCATGGTTGGCTGTGAGAATCCACCTCTGTATTTGTCAAGCTCTGGCAGAACTTCTCAGGAGACAGCTATATCAGGCTCCTGTCAGATGCACTTCTTGGCATCCCCAATAGTGACTGGGTTTGGATATGGGCTGGATAGGTGGGGCAGTTTCTGGGTGGCCATTCCTTCAGTCTCAGCTCCGAACTTTGTCTCAGTGTCCCCTCCTATGAATACTATTGTTTCCCCTTCTAAGAAGAACTGAAGCATCCTCACCTTGGTCGTCCTTCTTCAGTTTCATGTGGTCTGTGGATTGTATATGATGACACTCTGCATAAAATTCCTTTTTTTCTAAAACAGAATCTCCCAAAGTATATTTTGAGAACATCTATTTTGTATTTGTAAAATTTGTTCATGTGTGTTAGAGAGATATATATGTGAGTATACATTTTTTGTCAAATTGGAAAAGTGACAAACCATGCTGAACACGAACATTCACAATGCACATTAACATCAAGAATTAGGTACTTTCCATGGACACAATTATTTATAAATTTTATTTCATTTCTCTCAAATATTTTGACTTTGAACTGTCAGTGAATGAATCATGATTAGAGAACTCTGGTTAAGGAGTCTTTCATTAATATTCTCTGCCTCTTAACTTTTAAAAAAATATGAATCTTTAAAAGGTTTTTTGATTAAATTTATTATTTATATGTGTTCATATTTATGTGTGTGCATATGCACATACTTGTGTGGAAGTCAGAGGACATCCTACAATTTCTCTAACACTTTGAGTCTTGAGACTCAAACTCACAAGATTAGGCTTGGTACAAAATGTCTTTACCCACTGAGCCATCACTCAAAGTTGACTGTCTTTTTATTTAGTGTCTTATAAATTCTTGTTAGGTAGGAAAACATATACTATTGGTCAAAATGGTATTGTCATAAAATCTGGTCACTGATCAGGTAGGCCGACTTCTATGACTACAGTGTGTAAAGGTAGTGAACACTAAGAAATTATTAAAGAAAAAAATGAGTTACTTGTTAATCAGAGCAATCCCATGAAACATCAAAAGTAAATTTTTTAATCATTCATGATTTTCTTATCTCCAATTATATGTGCATTCCCTATTTCTTAGCATAACTCATGTGGAAACTTACTTTTGTATTTTCTTAACACTAAAGATAAAATCACTAATGTTAGTTTAAAAGTTTACTGCTTTTTAATTTAGATTAAACTTTAAACTTTAAAATGCAAGAGAAAAATGCTTCCCATGGATGACTCCAAGAATAAATAGGACAGAGATGCTTGGTTCATAAAACATATACTCTATATACTTGTAGGGGGAAGTTATGCCTGTAGAAGGAAGTGTCTATATATTCTGTGTTTGTTCAAAATGTAATGGCTCCTATTTTCACCCAGGGATTTAGAAAATAGGACAGAAAATACATCTAGCCTGTCGTATGCAATTATTACAATTATAGTAAACTGCTGATAAAGCAACTCCACCTCTAAAGAGGAAATTTAAATATATCCCAAGAATACATCTCATCTTCATATTGATCTTATAAATTAATAAATGTATACACAGGCATACAAAATGAAAATTTACTCTGCAAACAAGCCACAAGCAGCTATGCTCTGCAAATGAGCTTGGCAGTGGGGATGATAAAGGCAGGAAGTCTCATGCGTGCAGGTGGCAAAGAGGTTATTATTTCAAGGGCAAAAAAAAAAAGACTCATAAAAGAGAAAGCAAGTCCTATTTTAGAAGAAAAATAACAGATTTTGGAGGAACGTGGAAAAGGAGTGAGTGCCTTGTGAGCAACTTCATTGACCACCTTGGTATTAGCATAAAGGGTAGTGTCCTCAGTAACAAAGTAAAAAGTATATCTCAGATGAAGAAAATACTTGCAATAAAGTTAAACATAAACAATAAGAAGTGGAGAAGAGAGTATCACGCATAAAAGGCCTGGGAACCAGAAGTTATTTTGGGAGGGAGATCTATGCAGTGAGTTTGCCTCTTATATTGATGTCCTGAGTAATGTTTGCATCACTGAGACTCAATGTCACACACAAACAACTAGTGGAGAGAAAACTTTCACAAGTTGAAAGAGATATCAATCTCTTTATAGCAAGGGCGGTGGCTGGCTAGTTTTTATGTCACCTTGAGAAGGGAAAATCTCAACATAGAAAGTGCCTCCCTAAGATCAGCAGGTAGACAGGCTTGTGTAGAATTTTCTTGATTAATAATTAATGTAGGAGAGTCCCGCACTTGGTGGGCACCGCAACCCTGAGCAGGGGTTCCAGGATTGTATAAGAAAGCAGGCTAGCAAGCCATGGGGAGAAAGCCAGTAAGCAAAACTTCTTCATAGATGTGAATCTGCTTCTACCCCTAGGTTCCTGCCTGACTTTTCTGATAATAATGTACTTAATAACTCATTTCTCCCTCACAGTTGATTGTGAGCATGGTGCTCTATCACCACATTAAAGACCATAACTAAGACAGGAACTATGATGATGGGAGTGTTATTGTTGGCACTTGGATCATGTGGCATAAAAGCATGTTCCAGCGGGCAGACCATAGAGTAGAGAAGGCCGACCACAGAGTAGAGAAAGCCAATGGGGATAAAAATGCTTGCAGCTAATGATTCATATTTATTCACCAGGCTCAAAACCTAAAAGACTCCACAGCCTTTAAAATAATATAATCAAATAAATAGAGAAAGCTGGTTAACTATATATTAATAGAGATTCATAACTGAACCACTTAAAATGAAGGAATTAAGGAAGGTCCATGATAGTATGTCTTAGATGGAATAAAAAAATTTAAATATTTACTTTGTATTTATTTTGGTTTGGATTGGTATGTGTGCACGTGTGTGTGTGAGTGTGTGTGTGAGTGTGTGAGTGTGTGTGTGTGTGTGTGTGTGTGTGTGTGTGTGTGTGTCTTAGAGTTTCTACTGCTGCTACTAAACACTAGAGTTTCTATTGCTGACCCAAAAGCAAGTTGGGTTTATTTGGTTTTCACTTCCAGATCATCATCCATCCTTGGAGAAAATTAGGACAGGAATTCAAGCTGGGCTGGAACCTGGAGGCAGGAGCTATGGAGGGATGCTGCTCACTGGCTTACTTTGATGGCTTCCACAGCCTGCTTTCATATAGAACCCAGGACCACCTGCCCAGGGTTGGCACCATCTACCATGAACTGGGCCCTCCTCATTGATCACTAATAAAGAAAATACCGCACAGCTGAATCTCGTGGAAGCATTTCTTCACTTGAGATTCCTTCCTCCCTGGTAGCTCTAACTTGTGTCAAGTTGACGTAAAATCTGCTGTTTCAGGAGGTTGTGAGATACCCAATGCCTCTGCTTGAACTAATCCTTGTAGAGACAAGAGAAGTGGGGGCTCTTAATTGCTGAGCCCTATTTTCAGCTCCAACCTTAAACATTTTAATGTCGAGGATGTCGTTAGGTCTTGCCCATATTTCAGGTGCAACTACTGGAGTGGGCCAGGAATACACAGAGTTGTATATTAAAGGAAAATCTGGAGTAAATAGTAGACTACTACTGCCCAATAGACATAGCAAAGGACAAAGGTTTCAGTCACATTTAACATTAAAATATTAAAAACTGAGATGAAATAGTTTAACAGTGAACTTTTAAAAAAAAAAGAATACACTAAGACATTTGCTTTCTCCCTTACGTAAACATAAATTTTTATGTTTTACTTCTTTTCAAATTATGTTGTAATTTAAGCTAGCTGATTTCAACTGATTACTTTTTCCTTAAATAGTTTTGTCAAATGTCGAGTATTAGGTTTCTCAGATCTGAAATAAATCTCTCAAAACATATTTGTGATACTATTCAATATCTCACATATATTTTAGAAAGATCAGTAGACATTGAATAGATACTGTGAACATAGCATTTCAACAGTTTGTCTTCCATGTTAATAAACACATCTCTTGAGCATATTCAGTGTTTATCTTTCTTGTTCGTGTTCAATTCTTCCCTTTGCATTTTTGAAATGGTAAGGATTTTTACGAAACAACTAAGTAGTAATAAAGGAAATCAGGCTGGCCTTGACCCAGTTAAAGAAAAGAACAGGGCTGATCAAATGAGAAGCTCATGGGCAAAGTGGCTCAGTGGGTAAAGGGCTTGCACTCTACTCCTACCACAAAGTACAAGGAAATGAATAAATATAAGTTCTCATCTGACTTTCACATGCGTACCCTTTCTCTCTCTCCCTCCATATGTGTGTGTGTGTGTGTGTGCCTGTGTATGTATTACACATATGTTAACTTGAAAAACTTTAACAAGTGGTGTTAAGTTTCCACTGTAACTTATGATGATGACTGTGCTCTATGTTTCTATTTATACATTTGGAGAGAATTTTTTTCCAATCTTATCAAATTTTTGTTTGTTGGAAGTTTTGTCAAATGTGACTGGGCTTTATTTCAAATGTTTCCTGTAATCTCTTTTGACTGTGTTTGCTCCTTCATTCCTACCTCAAAGTTTGTGTGAAACAAAGTTTAAATGACATATTCATTTCTAAAAGGAGGAGGCCTTTGAAAGGAGTATTTGAAGTACAATATATATTTAAAAACTAAGTGGTCAACATGAATGCTTCTGTTGTTTGAATTGGAGAGTCACCCAGTAACTATAAATCCTTAAGGACACAGGAAGAGCAACTGGCCAAAATGGCTTCTTTTCTGCCCAACTTTTAAACATCAAAGAACAGGTTCAAGTGTAGATGATTTATAGGCTCCCACCATTGCTCTATGTGTAAAACCATGTCTCCTTCCCAATGAAAGAGCCAAACACCATGGATATTTATTAAGGGCCTTTAGTCAAAATAAACACTGATATAATTTTCAGTTCTTATTAGCAGTTGAAAGCAGGACAACTATCCAGGTGATATATATTGCACTGTTCTTCATAAGACTCTTCGTCATGGGATTTTATACCAGTAATTATAGTCATCCATTGTTAGAGGCATCAGATGTTTTCTCCTCATTTCTCGTACTCAATTCCCTTATCCCAAGATCGTCTATCCATCAATATCCTGAGACGCCATCACCTTGGACCAGGCCCATCAAAAGCACCACTGGAAATGTCACTAGGACTGTTTGCAATCTAATTAGTCTATCTTTGTGATGCGTCAACACACCACAAATACACAGTCTTAATTGCTACTACCGCACACCCCACTGGGATCACAAGCAGAGAATAAGCAGAATCTGATGCTCCCTGCCACTACCATGTTAGCATCATTTACTGCGAGATTAATGAGAGAGGCTGAAGCAACCAGAGGGAAGCAGGAAAGTATAGGCTTGGGCTTCACAAAACTTCCCAGGACACCTAAGTAGAAAAAGAGCCTAACTATCAATATCAGCAGCTTTTGAATACTAATACGACGTTTACTTATTTTTTTATGTTCTCTAGCTCACATGTTCACTGTCAATGAGCTGTACAAGCTTGAAATGTGTTAGTAATCTTGCCTAATAAGAAACTTCAAACGTTGAAGCTGTTTTAATTTTTAAAATGTAATTTTATGTAAGGCAATCAAATTATGTTTTTATTCATTTTGTTAAGTATGTAATTTATTATATGTGTATGTCAGACAAAGTGATTACTTGAAAATGAAATGTTAATATTTTTAAACATATTTCAAGATACGTATAATAAAATTGACATTGCAAAAAATATGATTACGCGCCATCCAGAAAATTCAGCCATGAATTTTATAAACACATAACAGCAGGAATAGAAGGAACAAAACCTCTTGTCTGTTTTATTTTAAATGCTGGTTTATTTAAATTTGCTGTAGTATCACATTAGTGTTTTAGTCTTTTATGTGTGACTGTGTATGTGTGTGTGTGTGTGTGTATACATGTGTAAAACATTGAAAATGTTGGTATGTTCTATGTAAAAATCTACCAACTCACTCTTTGAAATAAACCAATGTGTTATTATTGCATGGTCAACTGTCTTTGCAAAACAGTGAAAAGTATGTGGATAAAACAAAATCATAGGGAAATCTACAGAGTGCTGTGCTGCTAATCCACGATGTGAATCTGTAGATCAGCTGTACTCGAACTCTGTTTATGGATGTTTAGGTGGCGATCAGTTAAGATTCTTGCCATGTTTCTGCTCTTCTGTCCACTTGAGAATCCTAAAGATCCCCACTGATACCTCAGACTCAAAGCACTGAGCCGTTTATTCTGGCCACTTAATTCTAAAACCATTTGTTTTCTTTAATATATTCAGAAAATCAGGTCCTCCACCTATTATTCAAAGAGTTTATTAACACGGATTTAATTAATAAATTGACTAAGATGTTTGCAATAGCCAAATGTGAAAGGTTTATTACTTTTCACCACATGGTAATGATTAATTAATATCTATGTCTGTTATAGTTTGGCTCATATGAGTTCATAGCAAAGAATCAGAAACAACAGCGTAGAAATCTTATGTATAAAGCAACTGCTCACATTATCAAAGATGGAGGGAAATAGGGGCTAGAAAAGGGGGCAGTGGTTAACAGAACTTGTTCATCTGTAGAACCTGAGGTAAGTTCTGTTCATCTTCCAGATACCTGCAATTCCAGATGCTGGGGATTCAATGCCTCTTGTTCCCTTCTGATGGGAGAAGAAAATAAAGCGATACACACACGACACGCATTTGCGCATTACACACACAAACACACACACCCCCATTAGAATGAAAAAGCGGTAAGAAAAGACAGGGAGGAAAAGGAGAAGGAAGGACAGAAGAGGAATAATAAGAGAGGGAAGGGGGGGAAGAGGAGAGAGGGAGGGAGGAGGGGAGGGAGGGAGAGGGGGGGAAGGTTGTGGAGCTGAGGCGAGGGAAGTGGAGAGGAGGGGACGGGAAGAGAAAGGAGCAGAGGGAGGGGGGAGGAGAGGGGGAGGGAGGGAGGAGGAGGAGAGACTGGTCTGGTCCTCAGCTCACTTTCTGCGGTTGCTCAAGTTTTAGACTCCAGTTCACTGAACTGTGCTACCTCAAATAATCTAAGTCAGAAACCCTCAGGTACATGCTTTGAAGTTTATCTCCTAAGCAATTCTCGAGCCTATCTGCTTAAGCATTTATATTGACCATTAAATGCTCAAAAACGACAGTAGAAAAGCTAAAGTTGGCTGCATTTTACTGATACCAAAAGCTTAGCAGTAAGTAAAGGCTACCACATTTTCCTGAATGAGTTGTGACACCTCTGTGTGTAAGAGTGAGAAACAGAGAGAGGAAGAGGAACTCTGGGAGCCTCTGGTGACATGCACCCTATAACTAGTGCACGCCTCCTAATTCTAACGAACAGCTCCACTACATCAATTTGTTTTGGTAAGTGGATGAAATAGTCAGACGTATGAGCCTATGGGGTTATTCTCAATCAAACCACAACATAATGTTGGGTCACATTAGTCTAGGAAAGCAATGATATTTATGATCTCATAGTCTAAGACTGAATTAAGAAAAATATATATGAGGCGGCCTGATTCAGATAACAGTTTAATACCAACTTCACCATTGATTTGCCAATATTTCAAATTAAAATTCCTTCACACCAAGCATGGTGGTTTGAATTGCAACTCAAGATACACAGAATTCTCCACAAAAGCTATAATTTGAATATTGATAGTGACAGTGATTTCCTATCTCAGAACTACAGAATCTAAGGTTTTGTATGGAAATTACAGACATGGGGTCATAGGATTAGGAAATAATAATTACTCAGAGTAGAAAGAATTAAACTTCTTTTTTTTAAATTTTGTTTCATTTACAATTGAGCGTCTTCTAAGCATCAGGGAAAATGATCCTGTGTCCCACATAATGTAGGTGCTCTGATAGGACAGTCAAGTTAGATTAATTGTAATAAACGAAAATTGTCACTAAAGTTCCCAGCTTATGCCTTTAATATTGTGTGAATCCATTTTATTTCCTAACATTATGAAACAGCCAAGAGTATAATAAATTACTTACCTAGGCCCTTTGAGGATTTTTGCATAATTTACCAAAACAAATTGATTTTAGTGGAAAAGCTGCTAATTTACATAGGTAGGAAGTGTTTTCCTTAGTGTGATGAATTTAATTTCAATTTCCCTGTTTACATGAATTCACTCCAGTAATTCATCACTGTTAGATTAAACTACAACTATGTTTCAGTTCAGTAGGCCCCTAACATTCAATATATATGAATGAAAATAAATTACACTCATGGTATGGCTATGTATTATAAACAATGCAAGATTGTTAAGGTGTCTTAAATGTGGTAACACTTTCTAAGACAGCAAACAATGCTATTGTAAAAATTTTAAGTATGAACAAAACAAATTTGTGCTCTTATTCAATTATTTTTTTCAGAGGTTTTTATTCAGGTTGATTTACAGGTTTTATGACTTTTAAGAGAGAAATACATTAATTGCCCTCCCAGAACGCATAAACATTTGTTCTCTGGTATGTCTTGGTAGCTTACACTATGATGTCTTTGCTTGCCATCACTTTGCTTGCAACACTAAAATCCAAGGTAATTGAATAATTTTAGTACACTTAAAACTACGTCTCACAGGTTTTAATGCTCAGAATTTCATCATGGCTCACATAAGTGATTCTGAGGTTGAGTCTCTCATAAGGCTTACCTGTTGGCTGGAGTCATAATCATCACAGGGTTTGAACTGAGCTGGAATTAACTTCCTGGTTCTCCAATGCAGTATTAACAAGTCTCTATTCCTTACTGCTTTGGGCAATAGACTTCTGTTCCTTGTCATAAACACTTCTCCTAAGGTCCTCACAGAATAGAAATTTCTTCCTCTGCACAATTTTATCCAGGCCTAGAATATTTTCAGCCTCTGAGACTTACTGCTGAATAAGTTCACACCTTCCTACTTCTTTGTGAACTCTGGAACTAGGAATTGATGGCTGGTCAAATCAGCTGTTTTGTCTCAAAACTCCTCTCCAAACTGAATGGTTCAATCTGGTTTTTCTCAGTTTCTTACTGACCTGCTCTGCTTGGCCTCTTCCTAACTTTGGCAACATGGTCTAATTCCTGGCTCCTTATACTCTGGATTGTCCTGTTTTCATCTGTGTTTAACTTGTTTTTCTCTGCAAGTTTTCTTTGTACAACTGTCCTGATAAAAACTCTCTCTCTGTCTCTCTGTGTGTGCTCTCTCTTAAGTAGCCTCTCTGTTTCTCTGTCTCTTTTATGTTCTGTTCTTCATGTTCTTGAGAGCGTAAGTATACTCTATTCTGTCAAATCTTTCTCTGATTTGTCACTTCATTAATTAGACAGCCATTTCAAACATGTGGGCTTCCTACAAACAAAATTTACCTTCTTTGTTTGGGATTAAAGGTAAGTACTGAGGGTGCGTCTGTATTCCAGCCATAAAGATTAAGGGTGTGTCCTAAGGCTGAGCCATACTGTAATTAGAAACAGCTTTTTCCACTAAACAACACAATCTCAAGGTTCCTGGTGAGATCAAATATCCTGTAAAATCAGTGGCCAATGATTGCTCTCCTGGGATGGGACTCACTTGTTGAAGTCATAGCTGGAAACTGATGCCAGATTTTGAGTTGGAAAATAGTAATATATTAATAACTGTATATGCAAGGTCTTTCCTGGACATTCCATACCAAATAATTCCATTATCTGACTGGCTGAAACTGTGATTTAGGTAGTAGTCATAATAATTTATTTTGTTCTTATTAAATAGATGCAGCTGCAACGTAGCCAAGGCTTTCCCTCCAAAAATTATAGAGCTAATATTTGGGAAAGATGGGATTCAAAAATCAATGCATTTCGTCTAGAACTCAAAGAAGAAAGAATAGTTTTAGAGATGTGCAACGAATTCTACTGGCTGAGTTGGGTCATTATGTATGTAACGTTCTTTTGACAAGGATGGGTACTTTGGTGGGAAGCAGAGCTAGATGCAGAAATATCTCTGATTCTTATAGAGAACTGACATGGAATAAGGAGGTTGGAGGACGATAGCCATCCTTGTAGTGATTCCCATAATTTATTCATTTTTGTTTAGATTTTTTTCATATATGATAAACAGTTCCATCCTTTAACTTTTTGTCATTTAAATAACATGTGATTTATTTAAAGTTCATCAGGACTGATAAAATTATCTTTAAATAAAATCATAAAAACATTCTAAATTGTATTCTAATAAGAAGATGTAGTCATGTCGGGGATGTGGTAGTGGGGGTAGATTGGGGGGAGAAACACCCGTATGGGGGAGGGGGAGGGGATGAGGGCTGGAAAGGGAATAACATTTGAAATGTAAATAAAGAAATAATCTAATAAAAAAATAAAATTTCAAAAAGAAAAAGAAAAAACCTAAAAATAACTAACTTCTCTTTTGAAGGCTGAAATAAATAAGTAAAAACAGAATAAAATAAAATTGTGTGCACAAAAATAAAAGAACAAATGTGGGAGTCTATGCAAATGACCTATAAAGTGTCATAGGCTTCTGGTCTCAAGGCTTTTGGGGAGTTCTCCCTTCCATTCTGGGAGTGCTTTCTCATTTCTTAATAAAATGTGTCTATTTTTAACTTCTAACCATAAAAAAAGAAGGGTTTTTTCTTTTTAGTTTGCCTTTTTCTGAGAAAAATTATTCTTATGTTGATAACCTCAGGTGTTTTGCTAACAGATTATTTTTAAAAACAAATTTAGTCTTTTGTAGAGTTCTTATTTATTATTGTTTTACCTTTTGTTATTTTGTAGCATTTTTTTTATCTAAGACAAATTTTAACTTTAAACATTTGAAAGGGTTTCAGGCAAAGTTAAGATAGCAAATCTATTTTACAAAATAGTATTTCCTTCTCAGCCAGAAAATAAAGGAAAATATATACCACTTAATGGAAACAAAAATGTAAAAAGGGATGGAAAAACAACTTAGTTGTAAGAGTGATAGCAGCAATCACTACTCACTACATACAGCAGACAGGGTAAAGCATGCTTATGTTGCTGGCACTAAAGACGTAGTGAAAAAATGATCAGAAATTTAAGGTCATCCTCAGCTTTGGGAAGTTTGTTTGGGATCAGCAACAGAGACAAAGAGTTATAGATAGATAGAATATTGGTTGATAGATGATAGATAGATAGATAGATAGATAGATAGATAGATAGATAGCAGACAGATGATTGATTGATAGATGGTAGGTAGATAGATGATAGACATAAATAGATAATAACTAGATAACAGAGATGATATATGGGAGTTGATTGATAAATAGATGATAAATGGGAGATGGATACATAGATAGATTGATGATAAATACATGATAAATAAATGATGAATAAATAAATGATATATATACATATATATGCATATATATATGTATATATAATAGGCAATTTTTAAAGCTTACTAAAATTTCCTGTTATCAAGCGGTGTCATAACTATTTCTATTCCAGTTGATCTACATGTACTGTGCATTATATCCTCATTTCAGACCAAATTATTCTGTATTATTCTGGAGAGCAAACAGCTAAATTTTAACTCATCGACCTTAGGAGACATTCTAGATTCACACAATATCAGGAGGGAAAGGAGAGCTCAATTAAAAATTGTAGTACAAGCAGAAGATGAAGACAATATTTAATAAAAGCTAATAACATGGTTTCGTGTATTACACAGTGTTGGGAACACGTGGAAGAGGACAAACACTGTGTGCACTGTGTCTCTTGTGGTTACTTGTACACAATAACCCTTAGGGGCAGAAAGTTAACAAGTTTTTTCCAAGCCTGCTTCTCTTTCCTCATCAAAGGATCTCACGTTTAGTTGTTCTTGATGTCTAGAAAAATATAACAGGCTTGCTCTCACATCTTCAAGTCAGTCATTCTTGGATGGCACTTGGCAGATGGTGAAACACTTTGTTCTATTCCATGAACTTTCCTTCCATTCAATCCTGGTAACAGTCATAGAAAGCCTAGCCACTGGTTCAGCCATATTAATTTACTCCAAACAGAGAACTGTATGTTGATATAGAATAAACATTTTAGACTAGCTAGTGTGTTTAGACACATGTTTGAATATGAAAATGGCAGAACAACATTTGAAAGTAAAATATCTTTCCTACCAATCCTTAATCTATAAAATATTTCATCACGGATGAATAATATTTCTTCGATGAGGTGATTATGTTCATAATGCCATGTTTACTTAATATTGACATCATGAAGTAACAATCATTTACATTTTTCTCTCAATTAAATACTATACTGACATATTTAATTAAAATTATAAATGGCATTGGCAATAGTTGATTTTCTGAATGAATGAGGAGGTATACTACATAGGAAAAAATATCTCTCTCTTTAATTTTTCTAATTTTCTTTCTGCTGCTCAAATTGTGCACCCTCTATGAATGCTGTCAATTAGGGAGAAAGAAGGGAAATTGAAGTCAATCTTGTGTTGCTTATGGAATCTGCATACATTGAAATGGTAGTACTTTGCATATTTCCTGTGTAATTTAAACCAGATAAAAGTGAACATTTGAGACGTTAAGGGACATTCTTTTTCATTATTGGGGATTCATATCCAACATTGTCTCTTCTTTAAAAATGTTAGAGTCCCTCATCCCAAGATGAATAATACTATGTAGGTTGTTTTAATTTAATCTATGGATATTGAAATATTTATGGACATATGTCATGTGACATTACTCAGTATATATGTCTGAGGTGAACTTGGTATAAACAAATCTACATTTAGGTTGGAATCTGGAAAAATGAATATCTTCTATCCCTTCACTTATATTCATAAAAGATTTCTAAGAATCACTGCTATACTATCAATAACAGGAAAATAATTTCTTATATGTTAATGACTAGAATAGAAAATAGAGAATTTCAAACAGTGTTATGTAAGCATATTGTAAACTATTACATATCATATAAATATAAATATAATCATAATTTTATAAACATATAGTATCTTAGCAAGAACATCATCAACAACAATAATGTTGTAATAATAATAATAATAATAATATGAATCAAAGTCCAAATGAGTCTTATAAGTCTAGTACAGGAGAAAAATAAATGACCCACCATATTTGAAGAGGACACATAATATGCTGGAGAGATAAAGCTAGCATAAATTTGCAATTAAATTAAGAAGGACATGGAAAATCTCCCCCAATATACCATGGCCAATATGTTTAGCCCTTCCTGTTATTAATGTCATCTATCAATTAAGTGTATTTATTAAAATTGATGAGCCTACACTGATATACTATTTCAGTAACAGTCCCTCATTTACATTAGAGTTTACTCTTGACGTTGTGTATTCTATAGAACTGGGTATACATATAATGACATGTAGTCCTTACAGCATATCAAATAAAATAGCTTTATATCCTAAAATTCTGTATTTTTCTGAACACAATTTCCCCCGACTCTTGACAACCACTTCCTCTTCTTTACTAACTGTACACCATAATTTTATCTTTTTCAGAATATCATACAATTTAAATCACATAGAATACATTCTTTTGAGATTGACTACTTTGACTTAGTAATGTAAATTTATGTTTGCATCATAACTTTTCACAGCTTAGAAAATCATTTATTCTGATATAAAATAACATCCCATTGAATGAAAGTACCAGAAATGAGTTTTTCTTACACTTACTGAAATGTCTTACTTTATGGTTTAGAAAAAAACCCTAATTATGCCTTGCTATTTATGATGTTTTGTGTGGACATATGTTTCTCTGGTAAATAATAAAGGATATGATTAGTTTTGTATAAAACTATCAAATTATCTCAAAAGTAAGTCATTACCACTAGCAACAATAAAGATTTCCTCCACTTGAGCATTTGATTTCACATTTTCTGCCACTGTGTTCCTTAGTTTGGCCCTTTCAATTGATCATAGAAATAGTTTAAATTTTCTTGTAGCTTTGCAGTACAGAACATCCTTTCATATCCTTGTTACAAATATACTCTATCTTTGATCAAATGTACATTTACATATACTATCTTGCATGAGGTAGGCATTCATGTGCATGTAATCTTAATAGAGTGAAAATTTACATGCATGTTATCTTTGGTAACTGTATTGTATTTGTGTACAATTGTTGGCTGGTTGAGACATTCAGGTATATCATATTTTAATGGGGTTGTTTGATTGATTATTGCTGACTTTTGTGAGTTTATTGATTGTGCAAGTCTCAGTCTTCCACATTTTAGGACTAGTTTTTTGTTTTGTTTTCTTAATATGTACCTTGCCATTTTCTTCTCATTTAGACTATTTCACAGAGAAAAAAACTTGTCATCCTAAGGAAATTCCCCTTACGAATATATCAAATTTGATTTTTATAGTTAAAAAAAATTCATTACCAAATCCAACATTCTTATTTTCCTCATGAGATTTTGGAGAAGTGTCAGTATTTGCATTTCACTTTTTTATTGGATATATTTCTTTATTTACATATCAAATGATATTCCCTTTCCCGATTTCCTGTCCATAAGCCCCTATCCTCTCCCTTGCCCACTCCGCAATAAGGGTGTTTCCCTCATCCACCCCCCTTACCCAGCCCCCACATGACATTCCCCTGCGCTCGGGGTCCAACCTTGGCAGGACCAAGGGCTTCACCTTCTACTGGTGCCCAACAAGGCCATCCTCTGTTACATATACAGTTGGAGCCATGGGTCAGTCCATGTTTAGTCTTTGGGTAGTGGTTTAGTCCCTGGAAGCCCTGGCTGATTGGCACTATTGTTCTTATGGGGTCACAAGCCCCTTCAGTTCTTTCAATCCTTTCTCTAATTCCTCCAACAGGGGTCCAGTGCTCAGATCAGTGGTTTGCTACTGGCATTCGCCTGTGTATTTGACATGCTCTGACTGCGTCTCTCAGGAGAGATCTATATCCCATTCCTGTCAGCATGCACTTCTTAGCCTCATCAATCTTATATATCTTTGGTGGCTGTAAATATATGGGCCACATGTTGGGCAAGCTCTGAATGGTTGTTCCTTCAGTCTCTGCTCCAAACTTCTTTTTCTATGATTGGGTTACCTCACTCAGGATAATATTTTCTAGTTTAATCCATTTGCCTATGAATTTCATGAAAGCGTTGTTTTTGATAGCTGATAGTACTCCATTATGGAGATACACCACATTTTCTGTATCCATTCCTCTCTTGAAGGGCATCTGGGTTCTTTCCAGCTTCTGGCTATTATAAACAAGGCTGCTATGAACATAGTAGAGCACGTGTCTTTGTTATATGTTGGAGCATCTTTTGGGTATATGCTCAGGAGAGGTATAGCTGGGTCCTCAGGTAGTTCAATGTCCAATTTTCTGAGGAACCTCCAGACTGATTTGCAGAATGGTTGTACCAGTTTGCAATCCCACCAACAATGGAGGAGTGTTCCTCTTTCTCCACATCCTCACCAACATCTGCTGTCACTTGAGTTTTTTTTATCTTAGTCATTCTGACTGGTGTGAGATGGAATCTCAGAGTCGTTTTCTAAAAATCTTAAAAATCTATTAATATTTTTCAATATATTATGTATCTTTAATGCCTTTGTGATAGTTTGCATAACTTGGCCCAGAGAGTGGCAATATTAGAAGGTTTGACCTTATTGGAGGAAGTGAGTCACTGTGGGGGTGGGCTTGGAGATCCTCCTCCAAGCTTCCTGAGGATGATCAGTCTGTTCCTGGCTTCCTTCCCATGAAGATTTAGAACTCTCCTGCACCATGCCTTCCTGAAAGCAGGGGTCCCACCCACCCCTGATGGTAATGAACTGAAGCTCTGAACCTGTAAACGAGCCCCAATTAAATGTTGTCCTTTATAAAAGTTACATTGGTCATAGTGTCTGTACACAGCAATAAGAATCTAACTAAGACAGATATTGGTACCACGGACTGGGGTATTACTATGATAGGCCTGAGCATACTTTTGTTTGGAAGAATGTGGATTTTGGGACTTTGGATTTGTCATGCAGTGGAATGCTTTAAATGGGGCTTAATGGGCTATCTTAGTAGTAATGCGGAAGTCTTTGTGACTGAAAGTGATTTGAATTGTGCAGGCCTGGCCTAAGAGGTCCTAGAGGAGAATTTCAGTATGTGCTGTAAAAACTGCTTTTGTGTTATTTTGGTGAAGAAAGTGGCTGCTTTTTGCTCTTGGCTGAAGAGTCTACCTGAGGCTAAGGTGAAAAGACTTAGATTAATTGCATTGACAAAGAAAGTCTCAGAAATGGCCATCATAGATTTAGTTCTCAGGTTAAGTCTCAAGAAGAGCATTTTAATGAAAAAAAAGGAAGTTGAGAAAGGAAAAATACAAAATGTATGATTTGAGTATTAAAGGGACACCTCAAAGTGAAATGGAGCTGAATCCTGTGCTCAAGAATATTAAATTGAATTAAGGGAGTAATGACCTCAAGGCAAGATCCCACCCAGCTAATTTAGCTCCAGGCCACGAAGTACAAACTTTACTCTCTGGAGACAGACACACAGATCTCTAAATTCAAGGTCAATCTACAGAGCAACATCCATGACAGCAAAGTTTTGGCAGTGAAGGGGTTACAAAAGAGGAAGCTAATGATAATGTAATAGAATAAGGGGGAGATGTTCCAGCTCCTGCAAGCAACAGAACTCAGCAGCTTCAGCCATGTGTCTCTGTCTTTATATTCAAGAGGAGAAGGAGAAACTACTGGGGCAATTGATGATGGTTAGCTAGAACTAAGGAAGAGATCAGCATCACTGAGGTGAAATCTTCTGGGAAGGGTTTTTTGAGAGCAGTGTTCCAGAGATGCCAAGGTTGTACCTCATGGCTGGACTTGGTAATGTTTAAGAGTCACCCACGTGGTACTGGTTTTAAAGGGCTGAAGGGGTCATGAAGAGTGGCTGAGACTGGGCACTGTGAGAGGCATGGAAAGCCATTGGTGAAGGTGCACCCTCGGTTACAGTTTATGGCCCAGGACTAAAGGGGTCAGGCAAAGGAGTTGAGGCTTGGCACCATGAAGAGAGCCGAGGAGAAGCTATTGGTGAAGTCTAAATGCAACAGACGACCCCGGTGTATTGGACACGACAGTACCATGGGATGATCACCAAGAGCAACAGCAATACTGTAGTGAGGATCAACCTGAAGTAAAACTGCCATAGAGAGCAGAGCTGGAGAAGTGAGGCCAGCCTTTTGGAGGATCATGTATGGTTCCCAGATATTGAGACAAGCTGCAACATTGAAGCTGCCTTGGAGACCCAAAGATGTTAAAGATGCCAGAGTCACAGGCTATCTGCTGAGGAAAGCTGCTAACAGGGAGTGGAACCAGCTCAGGAGAAAGAAATGTGTTGTAGTCAACAAAGATGAAGAAGGAGTTGAATATCTGAAGGTAACTTTGACATCAGACACGGAGAAGGCAGCGGGTTGCCTGTCTTAACTCAGGGATTACAGTTAAGTGATTAGATGGATCTTGGAAGAGAATTTGAACTTTGGATTTTCAACATTGTTGACACTGATTATAGACTATGGATACTTTGGAAATTGAACTAAATATACTTTTATTAGTGTGCTAAGTTTAGGTATGGCCTCCATGGACTCATGTGGTTAGACAAGCCTATGGAAACCAGGGAGTGGAAAGTGATAATTTGCATATGCTTGTCCCAGGGAGTCGCACTATGAGAAGGTGTGGCCTGGTTGGATGAAGTGTGTCACTGTGGGGAGTGGGCCTGGAGACCCTCCTCCTAGCTGCCTGAGGATGCTCAGTCTGTCCCTGGCTTCCTTTTGGTGAAGATGTAGAACTCAGCTCCTCTTGCACCTTGCCTGCCTGGATATTGCCATGCTCCCCACTTGATAATAATGGACTGAATCTCTGAACCTATAAGCCAGCCCCAATTAAATGTTGTCCTTTATAAAACTTACATTGGTCATAGTGTATGTTCACAGCAACAAGACCCTAAATAAGACATACTTGCTATGTCTCTTCCGTTGGCATTTCATATCAACTCATAGTTACTCTTTCAACATTCACAAAGTAATAGCTGACATTTTGATTTAGGCAGATGGACTCTATATGTAGGAATAATCTTGACACACTGCAGATTTCCTGTCCAAGGACATGAACTGTCTGGATCTTACAGAATAAAACTGGATTCTGCATTCTTATCAAGTGTTTGACCTGTGTCCTCCCCCTGGGAATGTTACCTATGTTTCTCTGTATCCCTTTCCCTCACCTCAGATTGACTAGATGGACTAGACTAACATAAATTTGAGTATTTGAATTTCTCCACATATAATAATGAATCTTCAAGGCATTTGGTGTTTAATTCAGTTTTCAAAGTTCAGTTAAGTTATGCTATGTTCACATTAAATTCTGATTAAAGAATATCTCTTAAATGTAAAACAATCCAGATTATTTAAACTGAGTTTGTTTTCACTGGCCTCTGACGAGGACAAAATATTTTACACCATTTCACTTGAGAAGTTTCACATAGGATTGGAAATTGCACTGCATAATTTAACCCTTAAACTTGGCATACTGATTCCTCAGCAATTCACCAACTACGGTCTCGGCTTCCCTGCTGTAGTACTGATTTTGATAAAATATTAGTTCACAGGTTTTTATGCAGGTGGCCTGATTTTCTAAGTTGTTCTGTAATTTAGGATAATAATTCCTTGCCTCTTGGCTTTGGGTTTTCTTTTGTACACTTGTAAGAAATTCGATTGATTGTTAAACTTTTGACTTCTTTCTAGGAAAAAGTGATAATGTCTGAACTCCTTACATAGAAATTAAAAATATAGCAATCATAGTGTATGACTTGTGAACTTATTTCATTAGAATAGAAGGAGATAATTATTGACTTGGTAAACTGCCTAATGCAAAAGAATCTTGAGTAACCCAGATTTCAACTAATTAACAGTTATAAGATACATATTGCAATAACTAGCATTCATTAGCTTTCCACTTGCAGGTTCTATAATTGTTCATTCAATAAGCTTATTGTATTACACTGGAAGTTAATAACCATGTGACTTCTCCAATGAAATCATATAGGATGGCATTTATACAGATAGATCATTCTGGTGTGTCTCTAGAATTAATAAAACTGCCATAGTGTCATATTTTTCAAATAAATTATCTTATTTGAAAGTAGAGATATTCTATGATACATAATTATATTCACTTAACAAAACTTTTGTTACCTTTATTCAAAAACTAACATGGCTCAACATGTAAAAGCTGACAAGGATAATCACTAATAACATATTCTAACAGAGAAGGTTAATGTACATATAATACCTAAAGCACGAGATTTTAAAACGTGTTTCTCAAGTTGATAGATATGTGCCGTGATAATTCTCTGTTCTCTATAGCTTTCAACTACATCATATTAGTTACTTGAGGTCATTTGGACATCTCTTGCTGGCTTTTGCCTCACTTCTCTATATAATGAACATAATAAAATGTAAAAGAATTTGCTTTTTCAAGAAAGCTTAAAAATGTTATTCTCAGGTAATTTAATCAAATAATCCAGGGTAGAAGCAATCTATCTTTAACCTTGAGATTGTGTACCTATCTGATCATCTCAACTGACTTGCTCTCTATTTTCAGGTGAGGATCATATGAATTCAGATGGGAGTCTTTAAAAGTGATGACATCAGTGTGTTGTGTTGTGTGAAATAAATTGGGCTCAAGTCCTCTTGATACCATTCTCAACAGCAACTGCTCAAAAAATGTTGAAACATACTGTGAGCACTGTGAAGAATGCTTAAACAAATACCTTGCTTAATGATGGCTTGAAATTCATGAAAGAAAACCTTATGTTCTCATTTTATACATAAGTAAACTAAGACTTTGAAATATTGCTCCATAGCAAATAATGAGGTAGTAACTCAGAAAGAAGCTACTCTTAGCTTAGAATTGATTTTAGAATTGTTCTTTAGATAACTACTTACCTGATAATTCTGTGACGATTGACCCAAAAATGTACAAAATTCTCTGATAAGCACTTTCGGCCTATTGTACTTTGTTTGGACTAACCCTTCTTTAATTTAGTTACTACCATGTTCTTTTACTATCATTAACACTCATTATTCAGAAATCAAAATGTTCCTTGACATTGATTGACACCAACACATGTGCAGGAATTTTCATAGCCTTAACTAAAACTACAGCATATATCAGTCATGCTACTAATCACATATCTCACTTAATGAATGGATCAATTGCTAGTTATTATATTGCTATAGATCCATATTTCCTCTGCAGGATCATCAACATAATCATGAAATGCAAATATAAAGTGTCTTCCACAATGTGGTTAAAATAAAGACATTTCAATTTGTTTGAATTTATACACAGTAAAATAATAACCAAATATTTTGATCATAATGTTTATTAATTTATTTGTACTGAATAATGTAATGATTTGGGTTTTATTGTTTCCTCATATATAATAAAATAAAAAGATTTCTTATAAAAAGTCATTTCAGCAAATAAGTTTGGGACGTTGCATATGATTTATGGGGATTTCTGAAAAGTGAGTCCAACCTCCATTCCTAAGTGGCATGCAAAGGCCTGTCCACATAGATTGTCTTTGCCACCTTTAGACTAAGATGTAATGATTCTTGAGTGACCACCACTCAGCATGTGACACAGTACCTATCTTCAGTGTCAATGAGCCCGTACAAAGGTAAACATTAGGTAGGGTGGGGCCATGAGCAGATTTCTCCTCATTTTCATTTACATATGTTGTTAGCAGTTTTTTATATTCATAAACTCTTTACTAAATTTCTCTGCATTTCTCAATTTTGAGGAAATAGAAATAAGATATAGGAGATTTTTCAGTGTCGGGTATAGACTTCATCTCTTGGAGTGGGCCTCATTTTCAATTAAAAAGCATCCAATTGGTAAATATCATATCAGTCAACACTGCTGCATCAGTCTATCTTGCAGGCAGTTGCTGGTGTAATTCCCCATGGTTTGTTGCATTGTTCTATTGATGGTTTCTCTTCCCATTTTGTAGTGTAAAAAGTACTTTCTAATACTGTGAATGCTAATCAGTAAGAAGCGCCAGCTCTATTTTGATGACATATGTTTGATGACGTATGTAAGTTATATCTTCTAAAGTGGCCAAGAGCCACTTTGTGCTATGGACCTAGCACAAAGACTACTATTATTCTGCTGGAGTTTATTTACATTTAATACATACATTCACACAGCAGTAAAAGTACTCTGTAATGACATTATTGCTGTATGAATATACCAGCACAGCAGAAAAATGTCTTGTAATAAACTGTAACTAACAAAGAACTCCTCAACTGAACAACGTTCACAGAGTGATCGACTTTGAAGAACTCATCCATTAATAGGATATCGTTATTAAACTCCTACCTTCATGATTCAAGGATTTTTATGGATGAGGAAATGGAAAGATAATAAGAGGCAGAGATGATAGATGACTACAAGGAAATAACATATTCCAGATTCAAGAGGACTGGTGTTTATATGAACTCACAGAGACTGACAACACTTGGGAGATGTCCACAGGTTCAAACTGAACAAAATCCCATCACTAACAAGGGAAAGTGAGCACAAAGTCCCAGCCCTAACCAGGAAACTATGTGCAAGTAATATATACTGGGAAAGGAAAGTTGGTTTTCTACAATGTAGTGTCACTAAGTATAGCAACTAAATTCCAAGGAAGGTTTTATGCCAAGGAGTAGTTGACCAATACAAATTTGACTTCATTCTTAGTTGTTTTTCTTTTTGTTAAATTTTTCGCTATTTTTTCCAGTTGGGATAATCTTTGTCATATTGATATTTTTGTCATGTTTGTTTTTCATTTTATTGGAGAGAGAGAGAGAGAGAGAGAGAGAGAGAGAGAGAGAGAGAGAGAGAAATTATATGAAGGTATGCCAATAGGAAAATGGAGAGAACCTGGGAGAAATTGGGGAAGAATGCAGTCAAACTATTTCATGTGAAAAAAATCAAGTAACTTTTGTAATTGTTGAAGAAAAATGGATTTATTTTTATTTCCTCCCTGTGTTTCTCTGGTCATCTATAATGTAAAGATCTATGAATCAAAGATTGGAATAATATTTTCTTTCAAATCCACAGAAATTAGAATCACCTGAATAGAGAGCCTTACCTCTTCTTTCCTTGATATCACAACTGTTTCCAAGCTTCTAATGTGGCCTAGGGGCCAGCAGCTCTCAGGGAAACTTCCAGGATTCTCATGCCAAATTGTAACTTTGTAGGCACTTAGTCTGGCGCACTCAGCAACAGTCAGTTGTAACCTCCTGTCTCAGTGAGATAAAGCCACTATGTGACTACTCCAATTGGTAAGGTATCCAATTTATTAGTTTCTCAGCATTCTGATGTACTGTTTTTAAAGTTGACTAAATAAATTCAATTAGAAAGATAGATTCAGATAGATGAAGGATAGATAGATGATATGTAGGTAGGTAGGTAGAGAGAGAGAGAGAGAGAGAGAGAGAGAGAGAGAGAGAGAGATGGGATGAAAGAAATAGATTCATTGCATTTACTCTGTTCCTCTAGAAAACACTGAAAAATACATCATATAATTTAACTGTGATTTAAGGCAATTGATGAAATTCTGATTTAAAAGCAACCTGTGTCCCAGATTGTCTTAATGACAGGTTTTTCTTTTTCTTCCTTCCTTCCTTTCTTCCTTTCTTTCTTTCCTTCGGTCTTCCTTTCATTCATTATTCTTTCTTTCCTCCTTCCTCCCATTCATTCTTCCTTCTTTTTTTCTCTTATTTTGTCTTTTGCTTTTTTATTTTGTTGCTGCTTGTTTGTTTTATATCCTAGTTGCTTTATTACTCGGAAGTTCATTTTTCTTGTTGACTTTACTATAAAGTTTGGCAAGTCTTGTAATCATACCACGTGGAACAATATGTAAAGAAGTTACCAAAAGACAAATGCGTAGCAATGGAAACTAGGCCCACTGCTACATTGTAAACAGTTTCAGGATCAGCACTTGCCATGTTCCACGTGACTCTTGTTGTGATCAACATAAAAACAAAAAAAGAGAGATAAAACCTAGAATATAATGGATGGTGTGGAAAATGAGTGGAGTTTATTACAGAATAAGTACATCACACTGTCAAGATTTGGCACTGGTCAATGACTAAAGGGACTATTGTCTTCATCTACATTTGAGGCATACTTTTATTATTTTTCCAATCAATCTCTTTCTTTCTCCCCCTCTCTCTTTCACAACACACACACACACACACACACACACACACACACACACACCCTGCTGTATTTCTTTTTAAGTCATAAAAGTTTCTGACGATATAGTAATCTAATGCCATGTATTTTTCCAGCAGAACCACCATTATGACTCAGATCCCTATACTTTGACCAATACTAAAGGTCATGCTAGTTTAGGTATAAATTTCTTTAATTGGGAAGCAATCCAACCCCAATATCCTCCAAGTCTGTTATATTCCAAGCATCTTCTTAACAATGTAGTAATAATGTAGTAATTTCATTGCCATTACTATCCTGGCTTAGAACCATAGCAAAAACCACAGCATTAGCAAGGCAATTGTCTCTCTCATCTCAGTTCGTAGATAACTCAAGTTAAGACACTGTCCATGCTGCCAAGGCCAAAAAGAGAATCCTCAGTCTTCTGAGTGAACTGATAATGTTACACATTCTCAACATATTACTCTAGAGAGAATGTTTATAGGCAGAATGTGGTGCAGATTATAAATTCTTTTGCAAAGTATCCACAGTTTCATTGACAAACTAATTAATTTCAGTAACATCAAACTTATTACATTTCTCAGATCTCTCTATTTTGGTTTGTTGGGGGGATCTTTTACAATGTGATTGTACTTAGATTCTTTGTTCTAAATTAGTGAATTGGCAATTTAATGACATAGATTAGGCTTTAAATGACTCTATTCTAATACCATTTATTTTCACATATGTTTTCTTATATTGTCTGAAAGATCAAAACAACAAAGAGCTATTTTCAGTCATGGTTTCAATCATAATACAAACATATGTGTTTAGTACACACATCAATCTTATAAAATGGATGTGACTGTGTCTGTTTTATAAAGGTTACTCCTAAGACAAGTGTCTGTATATTAGATGCGATTTAGAAATAGAAAATGAGCAATTTGGAACTATATTTGAATTCAACTTATTATTTTCCAACGGGGTGAAAAGGGAACAGTTTGTTATCACAGTGTTCTGTAGTATACACTGTTAATAATTTGCTTACACAATGGTTTCCAATAATGAGCTGCAAATGATAAATTAGCTCATTCATTACAAGGAGTTTGGTCTGCCACACAGGGCAGAAGGGAGAGACTGCACTTCTCAATCACTGCTTCTATTGAGCATCTCCACAAGTGCTTTCCCACTGACTTGGGAGGGCTGAACACACAGAGCATTAAAAGGCAACAATCTGATCTTGCTTTACCCCCTGCCACGCTGATCTGAACTCCCTGGAAGCCATGAATTCAATATGAGCTCAGGGTTCAGTTCACTTCTCAAAGAAAAAAAGATGTGCTGTGAATCCGGATGGCCGCCAAGAGTTCCTCTGTGTGTCTGCCTGGTGCAGTTCATTCACTTAAAAGTTTCAAGTCAATGTTTTGAGGTTGAACTCCTTGATCATCGGTCAATATCTCTCCTCACTTCTTATTCTAAGCACTCCCTTTTGAACTGATGCACTGTTATAACAGGTTGTCCCCGTTTGATTTGTCACTCCAGAAAGCTGTTTGCTTAACTCTCCTTCTTTAAAAATAATGTCTCATTACAACCTTTGATACTTTCCTTTTCATAGCTCAGCCTTCACAACAGTGTAAATGAAGCACACATTCCATTCTCCCGGGCGACAATACGACTTCACATTACAGACTCAATTGTATCTTTAGTCTTTTGTATGCTGGTCTACTGTCTCCTCTGTCAAAAAGTCACTCCAGGTATTTTAAGTGCATTCTTTTCATTGTTGTCAATTTTGTCAGAAATGGATGTTCTGGAGATCATTTTCAATAAATAGACACACAGTTCTGTTTAAAATCCCACCCCCTACAGTGAGTATGTGGTCTCTTGCCATTCCTCAATAGTATATTTTTTAAACTATAAAACTTCTTGTGTGCCTCTGGATTCTGACCACACAGATCAACGTATTCCATGACTAGCACACCAGTAAACAGTAATGATCCCAGGCTTTACCCAAAGAAGCATCCATTCCATAAATGTGCATATGCCATCATTTAAATAAAGCTAACTCTGATTCCTTTCTTTCCCTTAATGTCCTTTCCACAAGTCCTGCATTATGTCTGAGTTAGTCAGAAAATGGGTCGAGATTTCACAGGACAAATGTTAAGGAAGAAAAAGGCTGACAAGCAAACAAAAAACTATTCTGCATGTTCCACTTTCTACCTTAAGGACTTTTATATAGAAAAGTGACATACAGGATTTAGGAAAAATGATTAAAGTTACCACTATGTGCTAGAATTTTCTAGTAGTCCATTGCAGAAGTAAGGAAATAATGTAAAGAATAAACAAAATGTATACTTATGGAAATGGTACTAGGCCATTTTCAACTGCTATCATAAAATAACTGATACTGGTGATTTGTAAATAAAGGAGGCTCATTAATTTTACAGTTGTGGATATCAAAGAGTGAGCAACTCTTTGCTACAGTAAAGACCACATGGAAGATGACATCATCAGAGTAGAAGTACATATAAAAATACAAATGGATATTTTCATGTATTTTTACATTCAGTTTTTTACTGTTTCATAGAAACCAATGGCTCCGGAATTCTTTACCATAGAATGCGCAGTTTATCAGAAGATAAGACTGTGGAAGAAATTGATAACCCACACTCAGAAAATGTTAGCTGCCAATATATAAGGAGAAGAGCAGGGCAGTTAAATGCTGTCTCTTAAACATGACATGTGCATTGTAGTCATGAACTCACAGTATCTGTAGCTACATGCACAACACCTACAGAAGATTTGGCATGTCGAGGCATCCTGGATGTGGAGGTCATGTTTATGAGAGAACCAGAATTTTATTTCATGTCATTCTAACCTAGGATTTCACAAGCTAACTGTAACCTGAGTAATAACAGATACGTATTGTTCTCACACAGGGAACATTAAGACTTTAAATTGTAGATAAAAAAAAAAACATGTAATAAACATATTTATCACCTCTTTACATACAAAAATGAAAGATATTAATCAGTCATTTTTCTGATGTTACAGAGAGATGTTTTGAGTTCTAAATCATAGCTAAAATGATTAATTTAGTGGATATAACACATTTATATTGAAATGGTAATTTTCAAGATATTTTCTAAACTCATTTGCATTTTACACACTTTTCTTATATCATGGTCTCTAAATTTCCTTCCTATTAATCAGACATACAGCACTTGTTCAGGAAGAAATAACTTTAATGAATTTATAATCCTAAAATATAATCCTAAAATTTTGTTTTATAAGTGATCACCTGTTTAGAGATGTATACAACAAATATTTATCTAGTGCCCACAGAGACCAGAAGGACATACTATTCCCTGGAACTGGATTTTCAGATGTTTGTCAGTCAAGATGTAGATGGTAGGAACTGAACCTGTATCCATTCAAGAGCAAAAAGTGGCCTTAACTGTTGATCCTGCTCTGCACACTCCTACTGCTATTTTTATTTACCAGAATGATTGGATGGCACATCCAATCAGAACCAACATCAGCATACCGATTATAACAAGAAGTTGCATAATCTTCCCCAGTATCATTTGCTTTGCTTAGCCACCTTGCTTCCTTTTCTTGTTTTGTATAAAAGATCTCAATGTAGAACTAAAACTGTTCTAGAAGTCAATGTTCATAGAGTTTGATCCATCAGTTGAGGGCATACTGCTCTTGAAAAAGATAATGCATGGGTTACCAGGAATCACACGAAGTGGTTAACAATTCTACTTAAAGGGATCCAGTGTCCTCTGTTGAAGTCAATGGATATAGAACTACACACACACACACACACACACACACACACACACACACACACACGCATGCAGCACACATGCAAAAAATTAAAGTAGAACACAATCATTTTTCTGCTTGATACTGCCTTTTGAGTGCTGAAATTGTTGTTTTATGTCACCAAAGGCATATTTTTCTGGCATTTTCCTTTTTTTTTTTTTTTTTTTGTAGTTTCTAAATGCCTTTTATTCATGTAAAATTACAGAAAATTTTATTTTTAATTTTATGGTCTGACACATCTTCCTTTTTTTTTTTTTTTTTTTTTTTTTTTTATTAACTTGAGTATTTCTTATTTACATTTGAGTGTTATTCCTTTTCGGTTTTCGGGCCAACATCCCCCCCTAACCCTCCTCCTCCCTTCTTTATGGTGTTACCTCCCATCCTCCCCCCGCATTGTCAGCCTTTCCCCAACAATCACGTTCACTGGGGGTTCAGTCTTAGCAGGACCCAGGGCTTCCCTTCCACTGGTGCTCTTACTAGATATTCATTGCTACCTATGAGGTCGGAGTCCAGGGTCAGTCCATGTATAGTCTTTAGGTAGTGGCTTAGTCCCTGGAAGCTCTGGTTGCTTGGCATTGTTTTTCATATGGGGTCTCGAGCCCCTTCAAGCTCTTCCAGTTCTTTCTCTGATTCCTTCAACGGGGGTCCTGTTCTCAGTTCAGTGGTTTGCTGCTGGCATTCGCCTCTGTATTTGCTGTATTCTGGCTGTGTCTCTCAGGAGAGATCTACAGCCGGCTCCTGTCGGTCTGCACTTCTTTGCTTCATCCATCTTGTCTAACTGGGTGGCTGTATATGTATGGGCCACGGCATTTTCCTTTTAAATCAACACAAAGTAATGAGTTGTTGTGAATAAGTGTTATGCCACTGTACTTTCAAACAGCATATGTTATTTTTTCTAAATGTAGCCTGGCACACATTATGTAACATTGTAACATGCCACTCTTCCCAGTATCCACTGATAACTACTCAACATTTAGATTAACATTTTTAGTTTGATAGGAAAGAGACTTAAACTCACTTATGTTTCTGTCTCTGTATATTTCATCTAAGCAGTGTATTCAGTTCTTTCAATTGTTTTGTGAATGACAAGATTATATTTTTCTTTATCACCAAATAATTTGTTCATATATATATATACCTATACATATTTATCTTACATTCTGTTTATCCATTTATTTCTTATTGCACATCTAGATTGACTCCATAACTTAGCTGCTGTGAATAGTTTTATAACAATCATGGTAATTCAAGTGTGTTTATAATTGAAGTATACTCAGGGATTTTAAGATTTTTTAGACAATGAGAACTCTAGCACCTAAGTGCTAAGATAAGAAATAAGCATCCGATATTATGTAAGGAAATGAGCATCGCTGTAACACATTCATAATTCCAGAGTTCTGTATTTCTTCAGAGTGGATTTCTTTGCTTCGTATTTCTATTCACAAAGTATTTCACATGTTAGTAATATCAGATAAAATTAGCAAATACTGTGTAATATAATAATTGTGAATTTCATCATCAATAATATTATGTTATTGGCAAACTATTGGTACAGTTTGAGGACTATAGAGTGGCCTGTATTATCATGAAACAAAGGTGATATTTTTATATGATAAGTTTTCCTGTAAGTCACTGATTGGATCCTGAAGAGAGGTAGTCAAGATGAATACCGGTAGCTATTACCTCAAGGACAAGTACCTACAGCCAAAATGTTTTAGTGCATCTGAATCAGTATACATAATTATTTTAAGTAGGTAAGCAGGAAGAATGTCTTTTTTCTTGGATTTTTAAACTGAAAATCACTGAACCTGGGATGACAATGGAGCAAATTTTACCATGCTAAAATAAGGTGTTGAGTGTAAAATTTACAGAAATAGTATCTGTGTAATAGCTAAGTAGGTAAAGATGCTAGCTGGCAAGCTCAGTGATGTGAATTTCGTATCTGGAACCCACATGATGGAAGAAGGGAAACATGCCCCAAGAGTTCCTCTCTCCTCCACATATATGCCATGATTCATAATGTCTAAACACATGTACATAATCACAAAAAGTAACTGACTACATAATATTAAAGTATAAACTTTTTTAGTAATATATGGAAACAGGATCTAGCCTATTGTGTCGTGACATAGCCAGTTATCACATTGATACTTATAATTGTACCATTTTTGATATAATGAATTGTCTTAGATATTTATATTCCTTGTTACTTCCAATAGCGCGACTTAATAAGCATAATGAACATTTTGAAATGTTATTAATTTTCTGTCAATGTTGTTTTTTTCTCATCCCAAGATCCCTAGAATGTCATAGAACATTGTTCGATCTGTTGAAAATGTGAAAATATCAGTAGCCACCCTATAAACTATGGTAAAAGAACTGAGAAAGAAATGGCTAAAATGACATCTCTCAAAATATCCTCATTAAAATAAAATATCTTTGGGGAAATCCACCATGTTAGAGAAAGCTTTGTATAATAAAATTTTACTTCATGTCATTGAAGAAAGAAATTGAAGAAGATGTCACAAGATGGAAAACTATCCTATGTTTTGGATCAATAGGATTAACATAGTAAAAATGCCCTTTCTACTAAAAGCAATTTACAGAGCCAGTGTCATCCCCATTAAAATCCCAACACAATGACCTACAGACCTTGAAAGGACAATTTTCAGCTTCTTAAGGAAACACAAAAACTCAGAATAGCTAAAGCAATCCTGAATAATAAAACTGCATTTTCAAGTTGTACTACACAGCTACAGAGAAAGCAAAGCATGGTGTTGGCATAATAACACGCATTGATCAGTGGAATAGGACAGAAGACCCAAACAAATCCTCCTAATTGTAGACACCTGATTTTTGAAAAAGAAGCCAGCATCTTCAGCAAATGGTTCAGGTCACACTGGATGCATGCATGTAGAAGAATCCAAACAGAGCCATACCTATTATCCTGCAAAAAATGCAATCCCAAATGGATCAAAGGCCTCACCATAAAACCAGATACACTGAACCAGATAGAAGAGAAAGTTGGTAATAGCCTTGAACTCATTGTCACAGGAAAAGATGTTCTGAACAATATACTATTAGAATAGAAATTAAGATAAAAAAACAATAAATGGACCTCATGAAGCTGAGAAGCTTTCTCATGGCAAAGGACACTGTCATTCAGACAAATTGGCAGCTTGCAGAATGAGAAAAGATTTTTAGCTACTACATATATGATAAAGGGCTAATATCAAAAATGCATAAAAAATTCAAAAATTATATATCAAGAGAACAGACAAGCCAATTAAAAATGGGATTTGGGTTTAAATAGAGAATTCTCAGGAGGTAAATCAAATGTCTGAGATACCGTTAAAGAAATTTTCAATAGCCTTACACGTTGGGGAAATGCAAGCCAAAACGACTTTGAGATTTCATCTTATACCCATCACAACGATAAAGATAAATAAACCAAGTGATGGCTCATACTAGCAAGGGAGAAAACTTGTATCTTGCTGGTGGGAGTACAAATGTGTAAGAAGCTTTCTCATGGCAAATGACACTGTCATTCAGACAAATTGGCAGCTTACAGAATGGGAAAAGATTTTTACCCACTACACATATGATAAAGGGCTAATATCAAAATTATGTAAAGAATTCAAAAATTATATATCAAGGAACCAGACAACCCAATTAAAATTAGAACTCAAATTTAAACAGAGAATTCTCTGTTCACTATGGAACTCGATATGGTGATCCATCAGGAAGATGAGACTCATTCTATCCCAAGATCCGGTTATAGCACTCTTTGGCATACACAAAGGATGCTTCATCCTACCACACACAGACTTGCAGAAATATGTCCATTGCTGCTTTATTTATAATAGCAAGAAACTGGAAAGAACCTAAATGGCCCTCAACAGAAGAATGTATAGGAAAATATGGTTCTTTGACAACAATTGAATTTTATCCAGTTATTTTTAAAAATGGCATAAAATTTACAAGTAAATGGATGAATTACAAAGAAACAAACAAAATCATCCTTAGTCAGGTAACTCAGACCCAGAAAGATGAATAGAGTATTTAGCCACTTACCTGTGGATATTAGAAATTAAGTCAATGATAAAAAAAAAAAAAAGCTACAATCTCTAAACCCACACAGGTTATGTATAGCACAGAGACTATGGAGTTCAAATAGATCCTGAGAGGAAAGAGGAATATAATACATAATTATGGGTGAGCTAATACAGTGAAGGTCAAATAAATGAAATAATTAATGAGGGAGATAGAGTCTCAACTGGACACTTTTTGTCACCAAATGAAGCCCATAGTACTGGACTTGGGTAACATCTAATTGAATTGATGGACAAAAGATATTTCTTAAATAATCCAGGCTGATGCCAAGACTATATGCTGCTTTCTACAAACTGACAGCAAGACCCCATTAAGAAAGAAAATGCTCACACAACTCATTCAAAATGGAAACATCTAGCTGGTGTTTACATAGATTCTTTATCTCTATATCATAATACCTTTGGTATAGGAAGGTAATGAGTACAGTACCCAAAGTGAAAACAAGCACCAAGATAGCAACCAACCTTTTGATCTACAATGATGTCCTGGCCCTCATGCCTATAAACTAGGCTTACACAATGGTGGCACAGAGTTTGCTTATAAGTAACCAACCAGTGCCTTACTTGACCTGAGGCTTATTCATGAATCCATATCTGAAACTACTTGGGTGAACAATAATGAGAGGTTAGGTAGCCCAGGGACCTATTTGAAACCAAACTCTATTGGCCAAATAAAACCAATTTACAGCAGGAACAAAAAAAACAACAAACAAACAAATAAAAAAAAAAAAAAAAACAGACAAATGGACAGAAACAATGTAGTGATAAAATGATTGCTAATGACTTTCTGGTATACTCTTAGATTACTCCCTTGCTCAGCCATTATAGAGAAGTTTCCTCCAATAGCACTTAGAAAAAAATGCAGATACTCAAGGGCTTGCATGATGCAGAGAGTCAGCCCCAAAAGGGATGTCTCCAATTGAATCCCTCCCCTCAGGGCTCAGGAAACCTTATGGAAGATGAGATGGAAAGGGTGTAAGAGACCTAGAGCACCAACATACACCAGCCTATCTAAATCAACATAGGCAAAGCTCTTATGAAATCACAGATTCCAAAGCAGCACACAGGAGGCTTGCTTAGATCTGCACCACAGCCTCTGCCCTGTGACTTCCAGTTAAGAGTTTTATATACAGGGTTTTGCAGTGTATGAAATGAGTGAATTTCTGAGTCCCTTTTCCTTTGGTCAGTTTGGCTTGTCTAATTCCAAACTGATAGTTTTTGCTTATCTAATTAAATTTTATCTTGTTATATTTAAAACAGACTAGCAAACAAAGAAACAAACAAAATACATCAATACCATATGGACACAATACATCACTCAAGAGGCCAACTTCCTTGAAGTCACAGTGAGAGTTCAGTGCCAAATGATTTTATGTGCTTTGTCAATGCTATAAACAAATACATATGCTCTTAAATGTGAGCAAGTGATTAGTTCAAGTGTCCATTTATTAATAGTCTGTGAGTGTTAACAATTAAAATCTACTTCCTATTACTTTTTCTTTGAAAGTTAACATAACATTGTCAGGCGTGAAATAATGAAAATCTCTTTCAAAATCCTACCTTGATGCAACCCTATAGCTCAGATCTTAACATGGGAATGGATTTAAATTTGCAGCCATTAAGGCATGTCTCTACTTTATATTAGGGCTTTAAATTAATATTTGTCACTGAGGAAAACTGATTTGCATTTTAATGAGAAAAATCACTATGCAAACTTCAGAAACATTTTACCTAGAGGTTGGCAGCAAAGTCAAAAAGGAGTGACTTCATAACTTTAAAATGAAGTTAAACTCTACGAACTGGAATTATTTTACCTCCCAACCTAGAAATTACAGTCGAATCTATTTTTAAATCTCTCTAAATGTGCATATTATTCTAATACATCCAGTTTTCCAAATGTGATAGGCAATTATTTTTCTGATCATATAAAAATCACACCTCCATATCTGAAAAATGCATCCCATAAAACTTCTTTTTGACTAATGTGAATGTGTTTTGTCTTTTTGTCATTGTAGACATGACTTATTAAATGTTCTCAAATTTTGTCATGTGCTCAACTCCTCAGTTTAAGAGTTCTAGATATTTCTTATTCTTAGTATATATTTATGTAAGGTAGAATTTATTTTCCTGTGTATATTGAATTAAATCTACCATTGGCAAAAATAATAGAGCAAAGGTTGTTATTGAAAGAACCAATGAAAGAACCCCAAATTGGGGAGACTCTTGCTCCAGTCTCGGGATGGCGGCGTGCCCCAGGAAACTCGAGAAGCTGATCTTGATGTAATAACAAGAGGCAGCTTTATTAACGAGATCTCAGGCGGACACCGAGGTCTCGGGCCGACAAGCATCTCATGCAGGAGATAGAGGAGCCGACCACGAGCCTCTCAAGGCAGGGGTTTATATAGGGAAAGCCAGGGGATTTCGCACGGTTACACATGATTGGCTGATTCAAATGGTGCACAGTTACTTTTGGCGCGGGATTACATCAGTAAAGAGTACATGCTATCTAGCCGCTCAGCAATGTGGGTAGGGTGACTCATCTCACTCAGCAGGGGGATGACCCATCCTCAGGGAGTGAAGGAAGGGGAGGGGGCGGCTCTTTTTGAAATTTAACTCTTCATTATAAAGGTGCTAAATATAAGATGATAAACCATTTATAAACCACAAGTTCAAAATATTTTTAAACATTTGTAAGGAGACAAATAGTCACTCTTTAGTCACATAAACTAAAGTCCCTTAAAGTATATAAAGTAACCAATTTTTGATCCAACTATGCATACTGGGACCAGAGAATTATTGTTTCTGAACAATGGTTGCAACTTAACTTCTATGTTTTCCTCATAAAATTCATGTGGAGAAAGAGGAATAAAAATACCAGTGTGGTGCCACCAGTCTTTGGTAAATAGCAATTTTCTATCACTAGCTTTCTACTTTCTGACTGTGGAATTCAGCATATGCTAAGTCAGGTTTCTCTTCTTCTGGTATCTTGTTATTTCATTTGCATAACACAGTTTGAAGTATTGATGCTAATAATCGACAGAGTTCTTATTTGGACATAGTAGTTGTGTGTTACTGATAATTAAGTTCAAGTTTATATCTCTCTCATGCATGGGTAAGAAATGAGTGCTTGTCAGTTCCCAAGTTAGCCTATGACACAGGATATCTGGTTCATGGTGATATTCCTAGTCATTATCAGACTTCTCTTTTTCCTAAAATTTGTTGTATTTTTATTTCTACACAATAAATTATCTGGAAGAAGACTTCCTGAGGGATTGAAGACTTACTACAGTAAGTGTTAATTCTGCTTGATATTTTCAGCATCAATTGTATGAGTATTGAAAAATGCCTGATCTTGATCACCACTCATTCACTCAAATGAATTTTTAGGGATGACATATCACTGGTTTCCATTAAACTTGGTTATTTTGCATCTGTTCTTAAGTTCTCACTTTGTATCTAACTCTGGCTTCCTCTTAGGTTACTTTGTAGACCAGACAGGCACCCAGCTGTTGACAGTTTGCTCTTGCTGTCTATTGTAATGCTAAGTGTGGGCTGCCAAGACCTAAGTCCACATCAGCCCCAAGTGACCCTGCCCCCAAGTTACTTCTGATTGGTAAATAAAGATTCCCAGGGCTGAGTGAAAGAGACATAGCTGGGATTTAGGTTTCCTGAGGTTGAAGGAGAACCAGGAGGAAAATAAGGTGCAGGAGGAAGAAAGAGAAGCCACCATGGGTTAGGTGAGCCACAAAAGTGTGGTCCCGAGGGAAGGCCAGTTGGAATGAAGAGCAGCCCAGATAAAACATAGTTAAGTAGCAAGTAATAAATCAGAGATATTGATAAGACAGTAGATTCTAGTAGCATAGAGGGTAAGTCTACCCAACTCTTGTGCTGTTTAAGGCTTATTGTAATTATAAATATTATATGTGATTTTTATCTGAAAAACTAAAAGGTAATATATGATATACTACATAGTATATTAAATAATTTATTTAACAAACAGTTTTGACTTAGAAATGTAAGTGATGTTCAATACACAGTATTTATCAGAGAATGCCCTGTGTAATTTGTTTTCAGACTATTAACAGTGTAAATTCAGGGGGATTCCTAAGAAGTTTCATTGATTGCCTGAAAGAAAGAGTTATACATGGCTCTGATAAACCTACTCACAAGTGTATATGGGGTATATGTGGAAGTTTTTGTGTTAGGAGTATACATTTGCATGGCTGGGACTATGTGAAACACAGAGGTAAATCATAGATGCGTTCATTCTGGTACCATCCTCTCTTTGCATATTTTTCATTTCTTTTTAATGTTATTGGCCCAGTATTTTAATATGATTTGTAGCCCCTTGTCACTCCCATTTAAAGGCTGCTTATATATTAGAGATATTTTAATTCATTAATTTTCTAGATTAAAAAAAGAATACTGTCTTTGCTCTTCTTCTTGTTCTGACCCCACGATTCCTCACTTTCTTTTTTCTCAGTCTCAACTACATTAGATCCTTTTTTTGTTTTGCATTATGTAAGTAGCAAATTGTATTTGACAATTTTAATTATTGTTCTAGTTTTAAATCACCTTTCATTTCAAAAAGGTCCTCATTTTGAAGCATTTAAGATACATTGAATACTGCTGAATAAGGTATGTGGGTTGTTTGGACTCTATTCTTTCTTTTTCCTAAAAAAAATCTCTGATCTGTCTCAAATATAATTTGAGATAAGCACAAGATGGATTGGAGAAGAGACAGAAAAAGAGAGGCAGATTACAAATTACCTCCAAAAGGACAGCATGAGTTAGAAGACACTCATATATGATCATATACTCTTACATCACTACATTCTACGTGACGCTTACCAGGTCAGCAAAAACACTTCTTTCTTCCAATTCCCTTTACTAGTCCAGAATCACCCTCCTCTCATTTATTTCTAATGTGGCTTCACAGGAAATAAACTATTTTTAACTTAATATATATAATATATATATATATATATATATATATATGTTATATATATAATCTTTTCAGAAATCCTTCAATTTGAAGAATTCTAGTTTAACTACCTTGGTGTTTTCAACTAGAATGTCTCTCATAGCTACTGTGATTGAATATTGAATATTGAATTGGTAATTCTGTTTAGGAAAACGTAGATAGTTTGGCCTTGATGAGGAGGTGTTTGTGCCTTTGTTGGAGGATGTGCGTCACTGGAGTTGAGCTTTGAGGCTTCAAAAGTCCACAGGAGGCCCAATCTCCCTTTGCTCTTAGCTCCTGTTTCAGCATAATGCACCTGCAACCATCATTCCCAACTGTAACTGTAAGCAAGACCGCAATTAAATGCTTTTCTCTAAAATGGGCATGAATAAAACTTACATAAACAAAATAGTCTTTAAAACTTGGGTGAAAAAATAAGGAGAGTCAGCTATCACAGAATGCCTGAGTTCCTTGTACCAATATTACCTTAGTCAGTGTTCTATTTCTATAATGATGAGCCATAACCAAGGCAGCTTCTAAAATAAAGCATGAAATGGAAGCTTGCAGTTTACTTTGTTCATCATGCTAAGAATTGTAGCAGCAGGCCAGCAGCATGGCATTACACTGGTAGCTGAAAGCTTTACATCTTGATCTGAAAGCAGCAGGCAAAGAAAGAGAACTAGACTAGACCTAATCCATTTTGAAACCTCAAAGCCCAGCCTCAAGTAATACACATAATTCAGCATGGTCACACCTCCCATTTTCCCAAATAATTCCACTAACTGGGGATCAAGCCTGTGGGAGGCATTCTCATTCAAGCCAGTGCAAGAAAAATTAATTTATTAATGTTATAATTTTCTTATTTTTCTGTGCTCTGGAAAAAAAATTATGAGAAATGCTTTCCATATGGAAAATAGCTTACTTAGATAATACTATGTCTTGCATATTTTTAGATGGTTTTAAAAATTAATTTGCCTATCACTAATAGAAAATCTTGTTTGAATTTATTTTACCTTTGCATGCTGTGTGTTTTGGGCAGGACAGAATGTGACACACATGTGCATATGGAAGTCAAAGAAGAACTTGATGTAGAATATTCTTTCCTTCCACCTCTAAGTGGGTTCCTGTAATTGAACTCGGGTTATTCATCAGGGGGGGAAAAGGCTGATGTTACTGAGTTATTTTTCTGGTCCTTGTTTGACTTTTTATTGGAATAAAAAACAAATTTAAATTAAAATAAGTTAGGGAGAAATACAATTGTGATAATTGCATGTTGCAGCTCCTTTTCACGTACTATGTATCTTTTGTTCTAGTGGAAACACATTAAACTAATTCTCAAGTAGGTCCAGACAGTATTTGATTATTTAATAGTCATTAAAATAAACTCACAATTATATACATATGTTTTCTCCAGTTGCATTTCTACCATTTGCCCTTTCACTAATCATTTTAAAGATTAAGATATTATACCAAGTAACCTGAGAAATGATTTCAAGGCCCCAGTGGAGAAGAGGGGCTGGTTGTTAGGTCCAAATGGGAATCCTTTCACTCTATGGTTTCAAGTCAGAGTCTCTTGGGCCTTCCATTTATTTAATGTTTTAGACCATAGACTGACAGGAATACAATCACGGGATGATAAATTTACATAAACCTGAAACTGGTGCCTCTTTTGCTATTTAAGTTAGTGCTTAGGTTTCAAAGTCCGTGTTTTTACTTAATTTACTAAGATGAATGGTAATTTTCTCAAACTTAAAATGATAGCCTGTAGGGAAATTGCTAATTATCCTAAATTTATTTTAAAGCTCCCAGAAGGAAATAGAGGAAACCCTATTTCAATTGAGTCTGTCAGAACAGCTTAAAAGTCCTTTGATAAACTCTGGGTTCATCACAATGGTGAGATTTATTAGGACCTTTTATGTATGTGCTCCACAAAGAAAGAGCGGCTTTATCCTATGCAGAAACCTGTAACTGCAAGGGGGAATAGACCATTTAAATGCAAATCTTCTAATCCAGAGATTCACTCTCTAAATAGAAGTCAGTCTACAGGGTGACTCATAAAGTTAGTAATATATGGCCATTCTTCTGGGATTGCTTATTTTAGGGAATCTAATAATCTGCTTTTTTATGTGTGCATACAGACTTCTGCTACATATCCTCAGACTTCCCTAGATAGCACTGTTTGTGGTGTGTGGGCTTCCTGGTTATTAAAAGTTTCACTGGCTTCTTAAGTTATAAATCAGGTGCCAAAATATTCCCCTTCTAGCTACAGTATTAAATTGTCTATATTAATTGCATAATATATATTCTCCAGGTGCAATTATTGGAAACTTGAAGGATAGCATGCTAGGAAGATAGAATGGCATACGGATTGGAGGGGCAATAATCGCTCATAAGAATAATTCTGCAAGATGCACACGGCTTAGAGCCGTCTTCCTATAATTCACACTGAGTAAATATCCAGTTCACTCTATGACAGAGTTAACTATTTGTTAGGTGTGCACCTTAGCTCCCAGTTTCTGTGGCATAATATATTAAAAGAAATCAACTGAACCTAGAAAAAAGATGTTTGGGTTTAGAATTTCAGATTTCAGTGTGTCGTCACCGGACTTCACTGAAATGGGGTCTGTGCTGAGGCAATGAAGCATAATCATAAGTGTGTGTGTGGGGGGGGTACTACTGACAGAGAGGAGGGAGAGAGAAAAGATGGTGGGAATAAAACATGAAAAGGAACAAAAGGAGGGAGGTAGGAAGGATGGAGAAAGGCGAGATAAGGAAGCAAGGAAGGAAGGAGAAAGGTCAACAGGAAAGTCAGTTTGGTAAAATATTAAAAAAATATAAACCATGCATGCATGCTTCCAAAGGTCCCCTAGGTACTAGATTCTTTCAACTCCCACCATCCTACCAAGTATAGAACCTACGTAAGGTTTCTCCCATCCATGAGACCTGAACCTCCACAAACCATTTCTTCAACTTCCGTCTCTCAAAACAACTACGTGGGGATTCAAGCATAGAGAGCATGAAGGAAGAAGCCCTCTTATTGATCAGGCTAGGGACTGATCTATGAATACAGCAGAGTATTGCTAGGAATATTTAAATCGATTCTTTTTTTTTTTTTTTTGTCTATCAGGTCTGTATGGTTCTATGCTAGGTCTTTGATTCCAGATTCTGGTCATCCAGGCAGTTTCATTTTTAAAAAGACTATTTATGTAAGTATTATTGTTGGATTTTCCTGAAGTGGAATATACTCTGTTTCACAATAATCTGATTATATATATATATATATATATATATATAATCATTGGAGACTGGAGTAGACAAAAGTGAACATATGAATCAATATAGAACAATGTGTTATTGTCTGTAACGGAAGTATCTCTGCTTGCTGAAAATAAATTGCATGAGGCAGGCATGGTTGATCATATTTGGTCGTTAGCACTGAGAAGATTGAAGCAGACTGCTAAGGAATTTAGAGCTATCTGCACCTACACAAATATTCCAAGGACTGCTTGGATTGCATAAGAGTTTGTCTCAGCACCAACCCACTCACGAAACTCTCAACTCAAAATGTATTGTGTCTAAAAGAAATGCAGAGATGGAGCGTAGACTGAAGGGATGGCCACCTAGTAACTGGAAAAACTTGAGACCCATTGTATGGGCAAGCACCAATTCCTAATCCTATTAATGATACTGAATTATGTTTGCAGACAGGAGCATGTTGTCCTCTGACAGACATCCAAAGCCAAACAGTGGATGTAGCCTGGGGACTCTTATGGATGAACAGGAGGAAGGATCGTGGGCCCTGAAGTCGGTAGAAACTCCACAGGAAAACCAACAGTGTCAAATAACTACCAAGAAAGGAGCATACGATGGATGGCTGGACATAGGGCTCCTGCACATATGGAGCAGATATGCAGCTCACTTTTCATGTGGATTCCCCAACAACTAGAGTGGGGGTTATCCCTAAATCTATTGCCTGCCTTGTCTGGCTTCAGTGGGAGATGTGCCTAGCCCTGCAAAGAACTGATGTCCCAAGGTTGGGGATACATAGGGCTCCACCCTCTCAGAAGAGAAGGGAAGGGGGGATGGCAGAAGGATTGTGGGAGGGGTTGACCAGGAGGGGAACAGTGAGCAGGGATGTAAAGTCCCATGGACTAAACCACCAACAAAAGAATACCCATGGCTCCAGCTGCATATATAGCAGAGGATGGCGTTGTCTGTCATCAGTAGGAAGAGAAGCTCTTGGTCTTTTGAAAGCTTGTTTCCCCAGTGTAGGGGAATGCCAACGTGGTGAGGTAGGAAAGGGTGGGTGGGAGGGGGAGCATCCTCATAGAAGGAGGGGGACAGGGTGAGAGCATGAACTGAGAAAGGGGATAACATTTGAACTATAAGTATATAAAATATCAAATAAAAATGTGAAAAAGGAAAACAATATTAAGTTAATTAAAAAAAAAGTCTCAGGAAGCCAAGGGAAAACATAATGGAGAGTTGTGGAACCCAGGCTCAATGGATATGTCTACAATATATCTCCATATCTAAGGGTCAGAGAACACTGAAGACAAGGAAACAGAAAGACTGTAAGAACCAGAGAGTCAGAGAATTTACTGTGAGAATATGTCTTCTAGGAATGTCAAAAGTTACACCCGTAAAGCCTCACCCACCTGACTATCCAAACATGAGCTGACAGAAGGATGACAAGAGGGAACACATCAAACTGGATGTGGGAAAGGCTACACAATGAACTATGAGCAAGTGGGGGATGATGGGAGTTCATGAGTTTGTCTTCCTCAAGGAAGAACATATTGGTTGGTTGTTCAGTGCCAAACATTTAGCCATAAAAACATGTATGCAAGTAACATTATGTGAACTCAACTGGTTATATTTAGAAATATGTATGCATTTACAAATACATATATATGCATAATAATCATTACTTTTTAAAAAGGTCATGAATTTTAAGGAGATCAAGTAGGGGTATATGGGAGGACTTGGAGAGATGGAAGAGAGTAGAGAATGTTGTAATTAAATTTTACCTCAAAAATAAACTAAAAAGAATATGAACATCCTAGTTAACATGATTCTCTTATTCAGAATATTGATGCTTCTTGTCAGATTTGCCTTAGAACCAAGAAAAGAAATTAACGTAGCAAGCACATTTTCCAGCAAATTGTGCAGTTATGCACATAAAAACCTTGCTACTCAAATGCTTCTTTTATTTACTCAATGATGCTTGAAATCCCACGCACCTATAATTAGTATTAATCCATAAAAATGAACTTAATCTTGGCAGAGAAGAGTCTGACTTCATGCCTCTTCCTTTCTGACTCTCTGCTTCATTTCTCTTTTTCTAAATAGAGCAACAGCTCAGGAGAGGTGAACGTGAGGTAAGATTTTGTTGTTCACTGTAGTCCTAGCTTCTGTCACCGAGCCTTGCTCAGGAGGAATGAACAAGTCTGAAATGTAGTTTACCTTGTCAGTTGAATCCCTGCTAATCAGCAAGGGATTTCAGGAAATGAATCTGTGAAGAAGGCAGTTCTGCTTCTCTATGGAGTAAGTAAGGACAAATTATTAAACAAATCCTTAAATGGGAAATCCAGAAAAGGGTAAATAAAACATATATCTCTTTTCCACAGTAACTATTCACTGTACTTATGCCCAGACTTCCTATCCATTAGAATATACACATGTATTGTATATGGCAGAAGGCTTAGCAGTAGACAGCCAAGCGATGTGCTCTTCCATGATCAAGGCAACCTCGTCCAATCCCGCCATTCCCCATTTTTCATAGTTCATTGTGTACCCTTTTCTACAGCCAATTTGATGTGTTTACTCTTGTCATCCTTATTCAGCTAATGTTTGGGTAGTTGTGTGGGTAAGACTACATGTGTATCAGTCTGCTAAATCTTTTTTAAAGTGTCACACTGATAATGGATCAAAATAGAATATTGTCAAATCTGTATCACTAATGAGATCTCTGGAAAAGTGGGGTGATCTATAGCATCTAAGAGGATAGCACTAGGCTTGATTCAAGGTCAATGAGGCACCACACCCAAGGCTTGACAAATCTAGTAGAATTCTGACAAGGGTCTAGGATCTTCAAAATAAAGGTCATTTCTATTAAATTTATATTTCAAAGAAAATTGTTAAATACTCAGAGTAAATTTTAAGGAAATTATGTCTAGATTACTAAATTTCAAACTTGAGTTATCTGTACATGGTTAAACTGGTTTACACGTATCTTTGAATGGTTGTTTTGAATTGAAATATGCATACCTCAACTCTCACTATCTTATTTCTTTAAACCATCATTGTAAAAATGAGAAAGAGTTCTAAGAGTATCCCATTAGATTAGAAGCTTCTAATGGCTATCTACACAGAATATTCCTTCTTACCACGTTGGCTAATTATTTATCCACTTTATGTCTGTATAATTGTCCACTATCTGTTAATTTTAAATAAACTGGGGTTGGGGATTTAGCTCAGCGGTAGAGCGCTTGCCCAGCAAGCGCAAGGCCCTGGGTTCGGTCCCCAGCTCCAAAAAAAAAAAAGAAAAAAGAAAAAATTTAAATAAACTAAGCAGCATGTTGTATTTACGTCTAGTTCTATCATTTTGTGTAATTAATTTTTATGCAATATGGCATGTATCAAGCCATTTGTTTTTTAGTTTGTTGCTGAGTCTTACTAGCAGTTTGAATTTGAGGATGAAGAAATTGATGTCACGTTTGGCAATACAACTGCCAGCCATTCTTACAGCAAATTGGGAACACAGGAATAAGGGTTTTCTGCAAGTGAACTTGACCAGTTACATTATGGCTAATATAATGCTCCAAACTCATTCTGTCTCACTGTTTGTACTCTTTGATAAAATGAAAATGTATAGTATGTTGACATTTTTTAATGATTGACATTTCATAAAAAAATCAAGACATCTGTCCTTTGGCTAAGCAAGGACTCCTGGGTTTCTGCAGCTTTAAGGTCTTTGCTGTAAGCTTCCATCAACAGATAATCATAACCTGAATATCTTGGGGGAAAATGGGAACAGCTACTTTGCTAACAATTTGATTTACATATGATTCTTTCTGAACCACCCTATAAGAACACTGCTAAGGGGAAAGATCCAGTTCCTAGAGACATAACTGACACTTCTTTAGTAGCAATATTGTTTTCATGCAAACTATTTGGTTTTGAAATGGAAGAATGGAGGACTGTACAAAAAGTAGATTTTCTGGTGTCTCTGGGATTATAAGTAACAGAAATGAGTAAATATTGAAAGATGTGTTTTCAGTTTCATTTGATAATTTTCATTCTTTCTAGTTGGCTTAACAAACTAAGCAGTCCTCCAACTCTCATTGACTTGAATACCCAGTAAGGTTATCAGTAGGACTTTGCAATATTCCCCAAGTCTAATGAAGGTCTTCCCTGTCTTCCCAGACATGTCTAATTTTTGTTGTAGGAAGAACAATGTGTTAATTCATGATAAAGCATTCAGATATTTTAACTAAGTCTCAAAACACACAGGTTAACTATTTGATTACATGCAAAGAAGATTAACCACAAAATATTTACTTATTAATATGAATGAGAAATCAAGCATATGAGATAGTAAGGACATAAAGAAGTTGTCACCATATTTCATGAACTCAAACCAGTGTAACCCCTGCTTTGTGTTTGTTTCCATGGAAACATGTAAACTCTACGTACACACCCAAAAAATCCTATACTGGGATAAGGAGTAAACAATATATTACAAATTAATAATGAGTGACACAATAAATTCTTCACTCTATCTACCACTGAATTGTATACCTCTTCTATCTTGTTTTTTCTCTTCCAAACATTAACCCAGAACTTCTAAGGTCCATCAAGTTCAGGCACATCCAGAATACTATGCCTGTGGCTTTGGGAGTTGCTTTCTAATATAAATCACTCTGAAATCACTATGCAGTGTAGCACTTTAATGCTCTAATTTTGATGATCAATGAAAAAAATCTGTCCTTGTTTTGCTCTTGTTTCATAAATATGCACAAGTAATTCTCTGTCCATTCATTTCCAGACTTACAGATAAGACATGCAGTATGAGTGTAAAGTGTTCCCAGTGGTGACTTAGTTGGAATTTATCTTAGAGACTATGCACAGATGTCTAACTGGACTTAAGGTCAACTCAATATAAGAAAATTCATTTTTCTTACTGTAAACCTGGACAACTACCCATGGAAAGATCACAGACCAGACAGGGTACCTATAAGTGTGATATTCCTGAACCATATAATTTCTAACTGTATTCCACATACTTATCTTTATATACACTAATAAGTGTAACTCTCATGTCTCAACAAAGAATCTATATGGAAAATGGATGGAGACTGTTATAAAAAAAAAGCCACAACTGGTCAAAAGTCGTAGAATAGGACTTGGAGATAATAGATACACCATACATGATAAGGAATACACAAAGTCTCTAATTTACTCACCAGGAATAAATAAATATTGTTTTTTCTATTCTCTCTCTCTCTCTCTCTCTCTCTCTCTCTCTCTCTCTCTCTCTCTCTCTCTCTCTCTCTCTGTGTGTGTATATTCAGAAGTCTGGAGTGCCTACAGCTTTATAAAAGTCCAATTCAGGTTGAGGATTTAATTCAGTGGTAGAGCGCTTGTTTAGCAAGCGCAAGGCCCTGGGTTCGGTCCTCAGCTCAAGAAAAAAAAAAAAAGAAAGAAAGAAAGAAATATAAAAACCCAATTCAGATTTCAGGCTGTGAATATGGATCAAAGGGTTTAAGTACCTATGAGAAAACCAGATGACCTGAGTTCAATTCCTGGGTCCCTCAAAGTGGAAGGAGAGAACTAACTCCTACAGGCTGTCCTGTGATGACCTCTACTTGAGGGCATTACACACACACACACACACACACACACACACACACACACACACACACACACACATGGTTGGGCGAGAAGGAAGGGATAGATAACTTTAAACAACTAATGCAACAATAAAATAGAACAAAACACACATACATGCTAAAAATAAGTGAAAACATGTAACTAATATTAGTTTATAAATTCCGAGGTTCTAACTTGGTTTGTGTTCAGTCTTCAAGCAGAGATGTATATAAACATGGGTAAGGTAAACATGCAATACATCTTCCTTCACAGTTTGTTCACATGTACTTGAGAGATGTCATAAGCCCCATACTATTTACTTCTCTTTGAGTTCCTGTCTTAGTTACTGGTCTACTGGCATGAAGACGTACCATGACACCAAGACAGCTAATACATGATGGTGAGTATGGTGGCAAGCACACAGGAATGCTGAGAACTGTAGCTAACAGCTTACATTTTGATCCCATGGCAACAGAGAGTTATGAAAACTGGGCCAAGAATGGGTTTTCAAATCATCCAACCCCAATGACACAGGTCCTCCTACATACCACAACCGGAAAACTCCCTAAACAATTTGTCAACTGATGACAAAACATGTATTACTTATATAACCAGGTTGAATAAATATGCATGGGTCCCTGTCTCTCATTATAAGTTTACCATTGTTCTTAATGCTATACCATATTCACACTCAGTTACATAGTGATTTAATTGAGAAGTGTGGTTCAAGACACCCAGTAAAGAATATCATTTAGAGGCTGGAGAGATGGCTAGGTGAGTAACTACTCAAAGTACAAACAAAAGAACTCTGTTTGTACTCCCCATGTTTTCCTCAAAAACCTGATTTCAGTGACATGAATCCTTGAATTAGCAATGATTTCTTACCTGGAACAATCAGTGAGCTTCAAGTACTGTCTCAAAGAACAGGTAATAAGTTGGCAAATGAAAGAAAACACCCAACATCAATCCCCGGGCTTTACAGGCACAAACATGTTTATAGATAAGGCTTCCTCACAGTTGTGTGCATGTGTACACACACATATACACTTGTTAAAAATATAAAATAAGATACCTTTACATATGTATATTTTCTTACTTATTGAAGTTCCTTATGAATAAGTAGATATTATAAGAGATATTATGAAAATAGTTTTTACACAGTCTAAATGAGATGCAAAGAAATCAATTCAGGGAGGTGAAATGTTTGGAAAAGTTGTCCTCTCATCTTGAAAACTACATGATTCAGAAATGTATCTTACTCCAGTAAAAGAAGTTTCTTTCAAAGGAGGTAGAATGACACCTTTTAAAGGAAATTAGAAAGAGAGGAAAACAGATACAAAATGAGGACAAAGCAAACTCATAAACAAAAAAATGCCATAACTGTTCTTACCGAACATGCCATATGTCTTAACATTGATATTTCAAATACTCTATAAGTAGATGCACTTTAAATAGTTATACCAATTTAAACATTCATCTTTAATCTACCATAAAGTTGTTCTTATGCCTCTTTGTCTGTCTCTCTGTCTTTCTCTCTTCCTCTCTCCCTTACCCCTTATATGTGTCTTTTGTGGGCATATGCAGAAGATTTCAAATTGCTTTAAAAAATTGCTACTTGATCTTATTTAATAAGTAGGAATTGCCTTATAAATTTCCAATAGATATTTGGAATAAGTTAAAAGTTTAAAACTATCTTTCATATGAAAGTTCAAAATTTGTTTTACACTATGGGAAATATCCATCTACCCCAAAGATGGAAAATGGTTTCAGGAAATACAGTCTTTAAAAACTGATGTCCTGACATTCAGGCAAATACCCAGAGATCAAATCATATTCAATTTAGTAATATAATAACTTACTAAACTTATGAAGAGTAAGGTCATAGCTCTATACTGCCTATATCTTCAACAGTAGAAAAGTAGACATATACATAATGACCATGTTTGACTATAAAGACACACACAGAGCCAAACACACACACACACACACACACACACACACACACACACACACACACACACACACACACACACACACACACACACACACACACACACACACACACACACACACACACCTTCTTCAGATTTTGGGGTTTGGTGAACGTGACTTTTATTTTCTTCAATATAAGCAGGCTCTGCTCCTTAGCAAGTTCTTTTCTTCCTCTTGTCAACCTTCTCTAAGCATCTGTCATTATTTCAACATCTGGAACAGAAGATAAGCTGCTTCAGCTGGAACACCACAGTCAGCAAATTTCTCCAGGAATCTAAATTTGTCACTTTTGCAGAGCATCCATCTTCTGCCAGCATTTGACTTCCTATCCCCAGGCCAAACTTGAAAATCAGGACTCCAAGTTTGTAAGGCTGCTGTGACAGACTAATTCAGCTATGGGGGAAAAAGCCTGACAAAGGGTGGAGATCGTGATTAATTCAAATTAATTTCTACAGCAGCAGGGGCCCATCTAAATATGATATAGAGATTTAATCTCAGCCTGATTTTGGAGCGGCCATTAGATTCAACTTCCTTCTTAAAGAAATACTGAACATTTACCTCTGTATTCTTTGACAACGCTTCAGAGTTTGTTGCCTGTGTGAATTGATGGCAAGCCAATGTTTTCAGGTTAACCAGAACACTTCTAGCTGCTAACTTGGGGTGTGATATTGAATAAATCCAGGTATTAATTATTGGAGAACCTTTATTCTGTCTATATGCATGCCCTAGAGGCAACAGGCCTTTGTGAAGACTAGTTCACCAGAATTTATCCATTCTAACGCAGCTTTAAAGAGAAAGCCATCCTGGATGCAGCTAGTCAAGATACCTGAAAACATTTGACAAAGACAGGAGACACTTTGTTTGAACTTCATTAAAACTCATAATTGTAAGGGTACCAGAAATCACATTTCAACAATGACAATAAAATATCTTCTGCTGTCATTTGTTTTGTTTTGGAGATAGTCTGGTAACAGAGCCCAGACTGACAGAATTTAGTGTGTTTTATAAGATGACTTCAGATTTGTAGTTCATTGCAACTACCTTCTGCTATGGAGATATAGGAATACACCCCAATTGCAAGATACTATATCATATAAGAGACTGTAAAATGTGTGAAGTATAGTAGTCAGTTTGATATTAAAAGGGGGTGCTTTCTTTTTGGATTTTCAGCTAAGTTATTTAAAACTACCATATTTCAAATTTCTTTATTTACTTTTAACTGTGGTAATTTAAAATAGTAGCATGCCCAAACCTCAGGATGATGGATATTTGCTTCTTAGAACTCTTCATATTTTTTTGTTATTTATTTTTAATGAGGGCTATCTCTCAGATACTGCTACTACAAAGGTCAAGCGGGAATATATTAAAAGGATTAGATTATGTTTCTATGATGATTGTAGGATCACATGTTTCTGCACGTGTGTCAGAAATATCGCAGATGAAAAACTTACTCTCAAGTTGCCATTTCCTTCTCTTTTACTTAATTCAATTTGGAGGAATTGGGACTTCTCATCCTTGCATCTTCATGTAGACTCATTAACGTATAAGGCTGTAGAAATAATGAACGAATATGTGAAATTTTCAGTCAAAAAGATTAGTGAGTAAAATTTCTATCTAACAGTTACTGGATTTGTGCAATTAATTAGCCTGTCTGAGTCAATATTATCATCTCTGAATGTAGGCTAATAATAATTGTAGGAGCTGAAAATTAGAAATTATATTAAATAACAAATCTAGATTATGAAGTGTAAGGCAGTGATGACCTAGAGTTAATGCATTTCTTTAAACCTCAAAATTTAACATTTCATATTTTATACATGTGATCAGATACTGCTACTACAAAGAACATTGCCCATTACACCACCAATTCATAACTCTTTTTGTCATTGTTTTAATAATGTTTTCACATCGATTAACCTTCCTCAAGGTAGTGTCTTTATCAAGCTCATTTCCAAAATTTTGCTTCTAGATAAGTGGAAGGATAAATGTTAGAGCTGAGCAAATCAAGGTGCACAGAGATGAACAGACATTTGTCAGGGTAGGAGCGCAACTCATTTCAACACACTTTAAATTCAAAAATGTTATAATAAACAGAGTTAACATAGCAAAATAGGGTATATAATTGATTAGAAATATGCATAGTGTACAATATATATCATAGGGTGTGCCTTTTATGTAAGTTTGTATACACACTATACACAAACACATAAAAACATTCATGCACATCGTACAAAGCTATGCACGCAAGCAAAACACTCATACACACGAATGAAGGATTTTCAAAACTACATAGGAATACAAGGAACCCTTTGAATAGGATGAGGTTTTGCATCTCTAGAAAAACAAAACAGCTGGAGACGTGACTCAGTATCTGAAGTAATTGATGTGCTAGAGTAACAGTCCAAGTTCAAATTTCCACAACCCACATAAGCTGAATATGAGAACACAAGTCTATAATTCTACTGCTCCTTTGTGTTGAGAAGAGAAGAAAGAATTCCATGAAAGTTCTCACACTGGTAAGGTGGTACACACAGAACTTCATACCAACGGATCCACACTCAAGCTGACTTCTGCAAAAATGGTGTAACACACACACACACACACACACACACACACACACACACACACACAGGAAGGCAACGTTTCCCACAGTTATGTGTATATATGTGATTAGTGAGATGATATTCTGTGTGTAGAAATCAAAATACATTGTGTGTGTCTCTCTCTCTCTCTCTCTCTCTCTTTCTCTCTCTGTGTATGTCTGTCTGTGTGTGTGTGTGTGTGTGTGTGTGTGTGTGTGTGTGTAGTACATACTGTAGTAAATAACTTCCCAATTAAAATTGCCTATTTTAAATACAAATTTTATGGAACAAAGACTGAAGGAAAGGTCATCCAGTGACTGGTTCACCATGGGATCCATCTCATGGGGCGGGGGGTGGGGTGGGCACCAAACGTTGATACTATTACTGATGCTATGTTGTGCATTCAGAAGGGAGCCTAGCATGGCTGTCCTCTGAGTGGCTCTGTAAGCAGCTGACTGAAAAAGACGCAGATACTTTCAGCCAATCATGGAACTGGGGTCAGTGAATCCTATGGAAGAGTTAGGGGAAGGACTGAAGGAGCTGAAGGGGATGGCAACCCCCATAGGAAAATCAACTGTCAACTAAGCTGGACCTCTGGGAGCTCCCAGAGACGAACACACCAACCAAGATCATACATGAGCTAGTTTATGGCCCCTGGAACCTATGTAGCAGAGGGCTACCTTATGTGGCCACTGTTGGAGAGGATGTTCCTAATCTTGTAGAGACGTGATGCACCAAGGAAGGAGGATGCTCAGGAGGGGTTGTAGTGGGGTGGGTTAGGGTGAGGTTGGTGCTCTCAGAGGCAAAGCGGAGAGGGAATGGGGTGAAGAAGTCTGGGAGGAGGGACCAGGAAGGAGGCAGCACTTGCAATGTAAATAAATAAAATAATTAAAATTTATTAAGTAAAAAACCCCACAAATTTTAATAGTTATATTTTAAATTTTGCATTGCTTTTGAAGATTTCCAACAGAAAGTTCAAAACGACACAAATACTGTAAGCTGTACATTGTGCTTACATAGTTTTAAAACCCAAACTCAGTCAGTGATCCCCTCTGAATGTGACAACTTGAGAGCAGTTAAGGAGCTTCTTTCTCCGTAGCAGGCTCAGTGTAAACCTCTTTGCAGGAAATTAAAAGTTGCACACATGGAGATTAGTAACTATTTCAGGCATGAAGTAAAATTGAAATAATAGATTCTAGATTAAATAAGAAGGAAAAAAATGAAAACCAGAAAAATGTAACAAGGGTTTAAAGTAAATGAAGTAAAGATTAAGCCAATCAATATATGAAGAAAAGATTAGTGAGCAATTATAATAAATGGGATTGGCACTAACGATTGTCATTGCACTAGCAATGGTAGGTTTAATGCCTCTGTGTTTGAGAGAGACAGCAAAGTGTAGGATCATCAGTCCTCAGAAGCAGATGGCTAATTCTGTGATTTTATCATTTCCATTTCACGAATACAAAGGCCACCGTGAAGAAGAGAGAGTAAGTATGTTTGAGAATGCTTTATTTTTCAAATGATAAATATAAGGTATCACATCTTATAAGCATTATCACTCTCAACAAGTCTTTTCTATGGAAATTAAAAAAGACAGCACACCCTGCAGTGAGTGTCACAAACCACTAGGAATCCCATACTGAGTTGGCCTACATAAGTTACTTGAAGCGTTCTGTGAAGTTTATGTACTTTTTATTTTTTACTATATTGTCCACATATAGTCACATACATTTTATTCCATCTTTTTCTTATAAATTACTGGATACTAAAGTATAATGAATGTTTACATGGAAAATAGTAATTTGTAATGGTATTTGTAGACACTTGGCTTGTGTGTGTTTGTGTGTGTGTGTGTGTGTGTGTGTGTGTCTATAAACACCATTACAAAGTACTATTTTCCATGTAAACATTCAGTGAATTTTAGTATCCAGAAATTTACTAGAAAAAAGTTGAAATAAAATGTATTTATACACATACATATATGTATATGTGTGTATATATGTTCATGCAGGCATATATTATAAACATATACATGTATTTGCATTTTTAAGCACATCTTAACAGGAATAAATTTTCAAATCCTGTCAAGACAGATCACACAATTTGTAGGATTTCTTGTAAGGGAACTACCCTTAATGTTTTTTGTTTGTTTAAAGAAGAAATAAAATAAAATAGGAGGTTCTAAAGGCCAAGACTCGGCACAGTGTGTGTCTTCTTGAGGTAAACATCCCTTTCTCCACTTTCCACACGCTCTTCTTCCTCTCCTTTCATTTTAAACCAGCCAACATGATCGGTAAAAGAGCTTTGGCTCTGAGAGCAGGTTGCACTAATGAGTCTCCTGATGCTGTCCTAGGGATGGGCACAGCCGTATCCCATCAATAAAACATGAGGACGAAACACCCAGGGCCGTTAAGGTACCAGCCCAACCTCATTCCAGGCGCTGCATTTGTGTCAATTAAAGAATAGACTTCAAGAGATGAGATTCGCTTTGCTTGGGCTTGTAGGACACCTCTGGCATTAGCACAATAATCGCTGTCACATTTCCTACACTTCTCAGGCCCCTGCGCCATGAACACTGCTCTCTATTCTCATTGGTGGACTGCTCTAATTTACTTGCTGAGACTTGAGGTTAAGTCCCAAGTGAGCTTGTGTGACACTGTAATAGCATAAAACCATATACCTTTTCAAATCCGTATTTTCTAGGTTAATGAGTAAACTTCTCATTTCTTTGTTATTATTTGTTTTTGTGGCTTCTCCTGGGGGCATTTAAAGACAACTGGGAGGCAAGAAAAGGATTTTCTTCTTTATTAAAATAATGCTTCTATAAATAAGTGGGGCTTCTCAGCATACCTTTTAGACATCTCTTTTCTACAATTGGCTCTTAAATTCCAGGTTAAAGCTACAGTCTAAGAATTTCTTTAACATTCACTCACTCTGGTTACTTCTTAGACAGTAACTTATACCATAATGTAAATATTAGTGTACAAGTTAGTGCACAAGGACAAACCTCTTCATCCTTTTAACATTTTCAATTAACTAAAAGTTTTTGCTAAGAGGATCATTCTGTTAGTAAAAATAGATTTGGAATAATGAAATCCTGTGGCTTTACATTTACAGATCTCATTCACTTATTTTACATTATATTGACATTTTCTAAAAATTTAAAGAATAAAGAAATTGACCTATCTTGTGTAACTCCATCCACCCATCGGAAGGGTCTTTGTATATTCGGTTTTACAAAATTTATCTTTATTTTTGAGTGATACATGATAGGCTATAACTCAATCATTCCTAAGATTTTTAAGCTATGCACTGCGGAAAGAAACATGAATATGTGAGAAAAATTTTAATCTCACCAAGAGAATAGGTGTTCCTTTCAGCCTGCAGTGCAGCAATTCTAATAGTGTCCATGATGAGATAGGCCCATGGGCCTCCTCCCAAGAGGGCTGGCCCTGCCAGGAGCAAACTCTCACTAGCAATAGGTCCTTCACTTCTGACACTTCCCAAGGCCCTGTCACTATCAACAAGAACAGGCTGCCAATGTTCTCCCCCTCCTGCCTGCCTGTTCTAGTTGCAAAGCAATTTGAAACTTGGGAACTTTAAAATCAGAAGCACTTATTGTATAACCTCTCCTATGTTATGTGTTACAGAATGCATTTTACATAAGCACCAAAGAAATGAGGCAATTCAACACAATTAAAGAGTCATTTGTGGGCAGAGCTGAGTTTAGGTAAAGAATTTGCAAATTTTCAGTTTAAAATGTCTTCGATGCATTGCTCTATGTTTTTGAAATTTGAAAGATGATATTTGTCAGCATATTTGAAACTCGAATAGGATATGTATAGTCATTAAGGAAAGAGGATAATACATTTCACATGCAAACTACCTATTCTCAATCAACGTGTAGCTTCTCAGCCTCTGTAATGGTGGAGTGTATGGAATCTTTCCCTCTATATCCTCTTCAAACGGTAAGATAGATAGGGAGGAGAGAGAGAGAGGGAGAGAGAGAGAGAGAGAGAGAGAGAGAGAGAGAGAGAGAGAGAGAGAGAGAGAGAACTTTTCTGGCTGAATAACTTCATCAGGTAATGCTTTGCACTGATGTTTTTTGAATTACCCAGACAGGCCCTTGTGTATGATGATACATGGTCTTATACTTCTGGAATGAGAGGTCTTTTTGCCAGTTTTGTATCTTACAAGCTCTGGCAATGGGAAAATAAATCCTGCTCCTAGAACCAGTTCTCATGCATGAGAAAGAGAGAAAAACTAAAGATAAGTTTATAAGTAAATATCTAATTATAAATATAATCAGCTTTAAGCTTAATTTGTTTTCTTTCTGTGGGCAGAATAATTACAACTTGAAATGAGATAAGGGGCTTGCTGAAGCAAATGTGAAAATCAAGGAAAGCTTGATTAGCCACGACTGTGTTGTGCAACCCTGTAATCCTAGAACTCTAGAGACCGGGGCAAGAAGAGAGAAAAAGCAAAAACTGCTTTGGCTACGTAATGACACACCTTTCTCCAAAAAGAAAGAGAAAAATAAACAAAACATTAGAAAATAAGAATTTATACTAGTAAAAGAAAATGACAGTGCAAAGCTGAAATGCTGATGGGGACCTAATCATAGAAGAATTGTAAGGATACAAACACTGCTTCAGTGTACTTATAGGATTGAATCACTTCAGAAAGTATGGGTCACAAGTGCTAAGGTCAGTGTGCTTAAAATCTTACCTTTAGGGGAGAACCTTTACTTCCTACTTCACAGGTAAGATTTGCTAATTCACACGCCCATTTTCTTTCCATCATTCAGAATGACAGAAGATTTGGATCCTGGAGCTACTCTCCATACCTTTGCACTTCATATGCCAATCTTCTGCTTTTCTTGTGAATTTCCTTTTTATTGTGTGATCAAAACCATCAGCATACACAGCCAACTAATTCTGGTTGAGTAAATGAAACCATGCTATGTTACAATGTGATTTTCTCAGGCAGCATGCAGTATCTATCATCAAACAGTTTGCAGTAAGCATATATTTTGCGAGTTTCACTATCTCAATCTGTATTTGCCCTGAAACCTTCCTCAGGCTCTGTCTACATTGTCAAATGGAGAGTTGAGCGATCACGCTAGGAATGGTATCGATGGAGACAGTGTAGGTCAAATGAGTCCCTTTTTCCCCAGCTTCTACTGTATAATAGCCTCATGCCTTCTCCTCAATTTGCCTGCATAAACAGAGCCTGAAGGCATCTGTGAGCTGGGCCAGTACTCCAAACGTGCCTCAAATAATATTACAGAATTTAAGGTCTTGTCTACAAAGCATATTTGACCTGGAACATTTTTATTGCTGAAGGAGACTGTGAACAACTCCATACCAACTTCTTATTCTTGGGGGACTGAGACTTATCAGTCATTAATATTACCACATAGTATCATAGTGTTCCACAGAAGCACAAATATATATATATATATATATATATATATATATATATATATCTTCACTTGCTTTTTGAGCTTTCTCTTTACATCATAATGTTGTGTCATAGTGTTGTGATTCGTGTCATTTTATTACAATCCATTAACAAGTACTTAATATTTATTCATCCTTAGAGGACATCCACAAGCCAATTAATACCTAGGAATAGCATACGCTATACTAGGGAATTGTGCTCAGCAACCTACATGGAGTTCTTATAATTGTTACACTGGGAAGGAGACTTGACTATTAATCCCATTCTATTTAAGAGGGAATGAAGATTTAAATTTAAAATATCTTTGTTCAAAATTTCACAAGCATTTTAGGTGGAATTTTACCCTCAAATAAAAGACTTATAAATTATGATGCATTTCTCCACGAAGAAAAAATATTTGGTGATATATTGAATGTAATAAACATTCACACATTTCTACAATGCAACTGTGATTAAACACCATATGAAAAGTGTCATGGTAAATGAATACACATTATTTGGGAACCATTTGAGCTTATATTCCAATAGGGTATCTGATCATTGAAGACACCAAATTGATGAAATTGTTTTAGTCAGATCCAAACCAATTTAGAAGCAGAAACTTTGAAGGAGAATGTCTCAGGATTGCTGTTCTATGTCCTTCCTGGAGAAGGACTAAAGGCTCAAAAGAGATTTCTACTTTTACACAAATGCTGTGCTTTGTATATCATTGTGATGCTAATCTTTGTTGTCAGTGAAACACACCTGGGAAAAGGGAACTTTAATTGAGAAATTTCCTCAATCAGATTAACATGTACCCTTTTCTGTTGGCTATTTTCTAGATTGCTAATTTTTGTAGGATTTTTGAGGCCATATTTTACAATCTCTTGATAGCTGAGCATGGGCTGTGTAAGAAACGTATCAGAACATGAGCTAGAAAGGAAGCCAGTGAACAGAATTCCTCCACCTTTCAGTCCTTGCTTCCCTCAAAGATGATCCATAACGAACTGTAACCTGTAAAATGAAATAAACACTTTCCTTCCCAGATTCCTTTTAGTTAGAGTGTTTTATTTATAATAACATCAAACTCAAACGATCCTCATCATATGAACATATTTCTGTAACAAAATTTCTGTCAATACTAGGACTTGGGAGTCTGAGGCAGAAAGATTACATGATACAGTCTATTGTGTGTAGGGCTACATAATGAGTCCCTGTCAGAAGAAAGCAAACTGAACAGGCATCATTTGTAAAAACTGCTGACATCACTGTCATGTACATATTAAGGAACATGAGACATGATGACTCTTGCAGGAGAGAATACCGGAAATCTGGTTATTTTAGAAAAAAAGTAAAATAAAAAAAATCAAGTGAATTCCTAAAGAGATTCTTCAACTCCATATAAGGAGTCATTAGCTTTTTGTTACTGAATGAATTCAAGGAGACATTCAGATTTCTATTTCCTAGGTATTAAAATGTTTATTCGATATATGGAAGGGGATTTGAAATCAGATATCCTGTACCAAAAATGTAGTAATCCAAGATTCTTCACTTTTACCACATTTGAATGGCTGGTAGCAGCATATTACTGGAGACTAATATAATTTGTCTCTTCTTGTAACTTATGTGAAATTGCCAAATCTTACTTGCAAACTGATGGTCAATTTACCTTCAGTAAACAATAGTCACAGACATTTCAGTTTAGTGTAGTACTTGGCCTGAAATGGGCAAATAGTTAATCCTAAATTTGCAAGAAAACTTCAATTTAAGAGATATGTGCATTTCTTTTCTCCTAGTGAATAGGTAAATATAGTCATTAAGAATTCACTATTAATAGTTTCAAATCTAGAAACTTAAATCCAGAGTAATAACATCCCCTGCTATTCTGGTCCAGACTTCATTGCCTATCATTGATCTATCAAAGATGAGCCTCAATTTATTTATTTCCTATTCCTCCTTTATTTTCAGTAAATTATTTCTATTGTTTCATTCTATTTCTATTTTTTCATTCCTTTCCATATTCAGTATATTCATAGACATGTAATTTATATCTTGGCTTATACTGTAAATCCTAATAGTTTTATCTTGAATTAAACCATCTCTAATAATTTTGGCCTAATGCTCACTGCCCATCATCACACAATTCCTCTTTTCACTTCATTCTAATGTTATCAGAGTACTGCTCCCTACTCATGTTCCCAACAATTCTCATCATCAATAGAAACAGCACAACGAAGCAGAAATGATATAACATATTCTTTCCTCCAAGAAGGTGAGAGAGAAAGAAAGAAAGAAAGAAAGAAAGAAAGAAAGAAAGAAAGAAAGAAAGAAAGAAAGAGCCAGAGAGAGAGAGTGAGGGAGGGAGATAGGAGAGAACGAGAGATGCAACATCCTATTTTCAGTGGCTTAATTTTAGAAATTCATTATATCAATTTTTGCAGAGCTGCTATTCAATATGAAGTTCTTTCCTATTCGAATTTCCTCCTTTTCCTAAGGAATCCACAAAAACGATTCCCTATGAAATGAGAATAAACAAAGTTCAAACGACAATCCAATGCTTAAATGAGTACAACTATTTGAACACATGTAAAAAACAGTCAGTCACAGCTTCCAGAATAGAAATGTGAGTTTAATCCTGTTTGGTCTTGGTCAATTACATTGTCAGGAAGTATATCAAGTGGGTTCTCTCTTTGAAACCTCGCCTCTGCCATCTATATTCATTTTGATGTCATGCCATCAATGTGTCTCTTCAACTGGAGATCATTTCATTCTTAATATAGTCAGGTCCCCCAGAGTGCTTTTCTCCCTGGGAAATGGAAGAGGTACAGAACTGGGAACCTTCTGGGTTGAGAAACAAAGTATAGAGGTAACCCCTGGTGAGACTGTGAAAAGCAGAATGTGAGGAGATATGAGGAGGGGGCATATAATATCCAAAGGAAGGATGAATGATTGGCAAGGTCAGGCTATTTGTAGAGATAGCATTTGAGCTCAGTTCAATAGCGACTTGAAAGCTTAGATATGTCAAAGGGCAGTGAGAAAGGAGGTAAAATGAAACAGGAAAAAAGTCAAGCTTCTCTTTGTGGGAAACTTGTAAGAAACAGAATCAACTGTATTAAAGGAATTATGTAAATATAAAGAGATTTGTAAAAGCAAGCTAGCACATAGTCTTTAGGATATTTTAAAACATGATTAATTTTTTAGATGAACAGCATAACTAATTGTTGATTATATGAGATATATGTAGGTACCCTTTTAAAAGAGCCAAAATACAGACAAGTAGCTAATATTAATGTGTGTTTAAAAGTTATTATCAAATAGCACTATGAAAAACTATGTTCAGTGGACATTGTAAATTAAAATCACCTGGTAAATAGGGAAATCTATGAATGTCCCCTGAGGCTTTTTCTTCAACTATTACAGATCTCGCCAGGTCTGGTACAGGAGTGGGGCATTGAAAGTAGGTTTCCAGGGAAATGGGCTATGTCTTTTTGCTTTGGTCAAAGCAAGAAGAGACCAAAACATTTGGTCATGGAGAATGGAGGTATTCATGTGGTCCCTTGCTACCAAGAGGAGGGAGTGGCAGTTTCCTGGGCTGAAAGAGAGGGAACTCATTGTATTCGATGATGTAGTCACTCATTCTCAAGCAGATGGAGTGAGACGGACTTCATTCCCAGTCTCAGATAAGTGGCCTTGGATAAACCCAATGATCAGAAGGGAAAAGAAAAAACAATGAATGAAACTATGGAGACTTGGTGGAAAAAACATGCTGGACTTACATGGGGTAGGAAGTTTTTAAGAAGTCAGTAGGACGAGTGTAAACAGAATGTGGTGTATACCTTTATTGAATTGCCATGAAATGAATGAATAAATTAAATTAAACTTGAAAAAGATACACTGGACTGTTTTTCACAATCTGTCCCATGATTCTCCTCGGTTGCACACTTGCCTTCTGTTTTCCTTCCATTGTGAGCTTCCTGCTGCCTCTACCCATATCCTAGATTCATGATCTTCGCTTTTTCTTAAAGTCCTACTTTTCCTCATTGTATGTAATTGGTTACAAATCACTCTTCCAAATCTTTTTACCTGCCTAATGTGTACCTTCTTTTCAAAATCTAACTTGTGAGCCACTTTCTAAAGATAGTCTTTAAAGAGTACAGCAGGAACTATGAGGGTAGCTTTTCTGGGCACGTCTGTAAGTCTTGATAAAGTGTTGTCTGTGGAAGCCTACAAAGATATCCTTAGGACCCATACATTATTTGCACAGGATTCTTTCCTCTGGGAAAGCTTCCATGATGAACAGGCTTTCTCATGCTGTGTGCTAGACAGAGACTGCACTGAGCAGCTGGTGAGAGAGCTGGAAAGTGAACAATTGTACTCAACAGGTACCATAAGATCTACAGGACAAAGACAGCATGTCTTCACAAGATGCTCTCGGATTCCAAACACAATGCTTGCTCCTGCAGAGTGAAGATCCTGAACTCTGCTGCCCTCCAGATGCACTGCTTGGTTAGAATTCCTAACTTATCATGCAACTTTAACAGAGCATTTCTTCAGACTCAGGGACCCAGCTACCATTTCCAAAGTGCCCTCATCCAGCTTTCAGAAGGGTTAGCAAACATTTATTTATTAAAGAATACTTTTGTTAGTTCTTTGAAAAGTTTATATATTTTTTTTCATAATCAGCTACAACTCTTCAAAGATCCACTCCTTATACTAACTCAGCGTTGTGTCCTTTAAAAATTCCTTCAAATATTTTTGTTCTTTAATGTTGTTTAATTGTATACCAAGTTTATTGATCATATCCATTCATCAGAGTATTTTTTTTTTTGGACCTAGACTAGAAAAAAAAAAGGAGCTGCTTGCTCTCAGCTTTCAGGTTAATTACACAGATTATAGTAATTAATTATCTGCTCAAAGACACTAATCATTTAAATTATGCCAAGCATTTATTGGATTATAGCACCTCATCTTTACATTATTTTTGTATGGTAAGTTTTTAATCTCAAACTGTTTTTTTAAGGATGGAGAGATTGCTAAACTACTAAGATAGCTGGTTGCTCTTCTGATGACCTTAGTTGGATTTCCAGTACCAACAATCTCTCCCAGGAGATATGATACCCTATTTTGACTTCTACAGGAAGTGTATACATATGATATGCACATACATCCTAAAAAGCAACAAATCGTACTAAAGAAAGATAAACAGAACCAATTTAAAAACATTGTTTGGCAGTTTTATGCAATTACATAATTTTCATCTGAACTCTCCTCTATTATCCCCCTTATTCTCCCACTGAGACCCTTTTTAGCAAGTCCCCAATATATTAGAAATATATCTTTAATCATATCATCTCAAATAATAATTATTATATGAATTTATAGATACATTCATTGGCATGATACTGTTATTTTGAAATATGTGTCTACATTAGATACACTGTGCACTATAAGTATCTACATTTCAACTCTACCTTAAAGAGGTAGAAAAACGTAACTCCCTGACTACAAATGTATATTGCCTCACTCTATAGGAAAGATCTCTAGAAATCACACATTCTTTGGAAACAAATTTTGCCTTTAACCAGCATCTTTGCATTTCAACTACCACCCACAAAGTATAATTGTCATTCAATAATGACATCCATTAAGCTCTCTCATGGGCTGTTGTACAAAACTTTAGAATCAAGTGTATGTTAGAGGAAATTTATGGTCAGAAACAAGCAATGAAAATTCTGAATGAATGTGTTCTATTTGACATGGGCACAACCATGACAAGAACCCCATGGCCTTGGTCTGGTGGGCATAGCAAATCCTTCCACAAGGGTTGTCCCTTCAGAAGGACAACCAATCATTCCATTAAACCTTGTACAGATTTTGACAGTGTATGCAGAAAATATCCACCCTCCCCCACCCCTTATCATGTCAATAGCCTGCATACTACTCCGATATAGACTGATCCAAATAATGTCCTACACATGCATCCTTGTTCAGCTGGTTTATTATATAAATCTGCCTGTTTATCTGTGATAACTCTGCTCTTTTGATTCAGCTGTACAACATTAAGTCCCGCTTCATTGTTCAGTCATGTGGAATAGCCCTGCCTCTCTATTCAACTATATACAATAAACATACAGAGCTTCCAGTGTATGGAGGCTTTTAAATCCACCATTGGATCTTAGTTTTTCTATTCAGGTGTTCATGTTTCAGTCCTTTCTCCATTCCCTAGTCACTCCTGCTCATACTTCTAAGACCTAAGTCTTGCAAGACACATAGATCAAACTGTCATTTCCAGAGAAAGGAAACATGGGTTATCTAGTATTATCTAGTATCAAAAAGTCAGTTAATTCCAGACACTATACTTGTCAGTCAGGCAGGGCTATTATGCATCCAGTGCTAACTTTATTAACACAGTTTGTCTTGTTCTGGTACTGCTATGTATGCAAATGCTAAATTCTGTACCCCATGATCTGGTTGACCCAAGATGAGAAAATTCTTACATACACCAGCTTTTGGGGTGCAAACCTTGTTACCAAGTTAGTTGGTCAAAAAAAGGCTAATGCCTATGACTGCTTAGTAGAGAAAGAAAGGCAGGACTTCTTGGGAGGGAGAAAAGAACTCTGGGAAGAGAGTAGGCTTTTTTTTGCCAGGAGACAAGAGGGAAGACAGACGTGACTAAGGACATGGAAGATATAGCTAGCAAAGTGGCTAGATGGGGCTAGGTGGTTGGGATGACCTAAATGAGCTAGTTGAGAGTCTCCCCAGCTAACATCTAGGCTTTGAAATATTAAAAGGTTTTTGGTTATTATATGGAGAACTAACTGACAAAGGAAAATCTACCATTTTATTAATTTCCAGAATTAACTGAAATATATAGAACAATAGTAATTTATATGATAGATAATGTTAGCAAGTAACATGTAAATGTGTAAGATTAAGTCAATGGTTGTTCAATTAAAGTATCACTTAAAATTAACATTCTTCTGAGTATACAAGAAAATGTTTTCTTCTGTAAGGCAAAATGAGGAAGATAGTAAAATCCTGGATTAGACTTCTGAAAGACCACTGTAACCCAACATAAGCCTGTTGTTTTTATATTACTTCTCTAGTAATAGGCTTAAGACAAGGCTACATAGATGCCAGGCAAATATTTTAATCTGTACTCCAGGCATATGTACATGTATGTGTGTACGTATGTATGTATATAGTTATGTATGTAATAATTTATTTCTCAGATGGTGAAATGAGACAAGTCAAGCCAGATTAAAGTATACATAGGGAGATTTACTGCTATGATGAGGGAGAAAGAGGAGAGGGTGAAGAGAAAGTGCAAAAGAGCATGGGCACGCAGAGAGAGGGAACAAAGGAGAGAGGCCAAAATATCTGGATTTCATAGAAAGGAGCCTTTGGGTGAAGGACAACCCAGCCCCTTAATCTGGAAAGTTCAAGGTAGGGGCAGGGTTTGACAGGTAGGAACTGAGGGATGCTAGGAGACACTGGTGGCCAGGTCTACTTTGCTATATATAATATATACCTTCCCCCTTGTCCCTGGGAAACAGTAGGTATGTACATATGTATGCATCTATGAATGTATGTACCTTTGTAAGTACGTATTTATGTATTTGAAACAGTGTCTTGGTAAGTCATTCAAGCTGGCCTTCCAGTCCGCCTGAATCAGTTTGTCAAATGGGAGCCTTTTTCGGCCTTCACTACAAAGGAACTAGAAATCAGCTTGGAGATTTTTTTTTAACATAAAGGGGAAATATTTCAGGCTAGGAAAGGATTGATAAGAATAAATTTCTAGTAATCTCTCTGTTGATCGGTAACAGAATTTTACAAACCTAAAGTAGTAATGTCTGAAATTGACATGAACACAATGTCCTTATTAATCTTGAAAATACGTTAGTAATTAGTATTATGGTATCATCACTTTTGAAGTAGGAGGGGCTTTGAGAACATTTAAATAAAATTATCTGCTACTCTTTGGAAAACACTCCTTGAGGGGTTCACATCTCTTTATTCATAGTTGAGCAGAAACAGCCTTGTCCACAAAGAGAACAAAGGAGTCAGGCATATTATAACAGCAAAAATGCTGTAAGAGTATATGTATATGTGTTTGTATATGTACACGCACAAACATATGTACATGCACATGCATATGCATATGTATATATTCTTCATTTTTAGCTCTATTTATGACTTACTCTTCTTTCATACAATACATACATCCTCCTTCTCTCCACTTCTCCCTCATCCCACAGCTTCTGCTTTCTCCCAGATCCATTGCTCCTCCATTTCCCTTCAGAATAGAGCAGGTTTCCAGGTAATAATATCAAATGAACAAGGCATAACAAGATACAATAAGACTAGGTACAAATACTCCTATCACATATAAAATATGGCTAAGGTATCATGGTGGGAAGAAAAGATCACAACAAAATTTCAGAGATTTCACCTTTCCTACTTTTAGGAGTCCCACAAAGAGTCCAAGATAAAAATCACAGCAAGTATGCAGAGGACCGTGGACAGATTCAGGTAGGACCCGCAATTGCCACTTTGGTCTCTGTGAGCCCCTATGAACACTGGTTTAGTTGAATCTCTGGGCCATATTCTCACAGTGTCCTTCAGTCTTCTTGCTTCTATAATCTTCTTCTCCCTAATCCTCAGGGTTCCTTGAATTCTGCTTAAAGTTTGACTGTGGGTCTCTGCATCTGCTCCAAACAACTGTCTGAGGAAGCCTGTCTGTTGTAAGTTGGGCAAGACACCACTCTATGAGTATAGCAGAATATTATTAGGAATAATTTCATTAGCTTTTTTCCTGTTAATGTCTACCATAGGTCTCTGTATAACCCAGTTTCCCAGTTCCCAGCCACCCAGGCAGTTTTAGGCATAAACTCCCTCTTGAAGTCTTGCTCTCAAGTACACCAGCCCTTGGTTGGCCATTCTCACAAGCTCTAGGCCACCATTATCCCAGCAAATCTTGTGGGCAGGACAGGGATGATTAGAAGGTATTGTGGCTCAGTTGGTGTCCCAGTCCTAACGCTAGGAACCTTGCTGGTTACTGAAGACAACCAGTTCAAGTTTCATGTCTTACATTACTAGGCATCCCTAAGTCACCTTCTAAGTAACAGAGAGTTTCCACCAAACAAGGTTTCCATACCACACACCCCAATTCCTCCCACTTCAGTTGTCGTTCTCTGAATTCTTTCCCTCTGTTGCGTCCTCCTTCACCTGACCCCTTCTGTTCCCATCTCCACAGTGTACCAGTCCACCTGCAAAATCTATTTGATTTCTCCTTGCCAGGAAGATGTATGTTTTCCCCTAGAGCCGTTCTTGTTACTCAGCGATTCTGGCTCTGTGGATGGTGTCGTGATTATCCTTAACATATAATTTCTACTTGCAAGTAAATATATACCTTGATTGTCTTTCAGTGTTTGCTTCACGAAGAATGATTTTTCCCTAGTTCCATCCATTTCTCTGCAAATTCCATGGTGTCATTTTTTTCAATCAGTTATGTAATACTCCATTGCATAAATTTACCATATTTTTTCCATGATTGCTGAAGGTCATCTAGGTTCCTTTCCAGTTTCTGCTGTTACTAAGAAAGCCACTCTGAACATAGTTAATTTAGTGTCCCTGTGTTGGGATGGAGCACCTTTCAGGGACATACTCAAGAGTGGTACTGCTGGGTCTTGAGGTACTTGCTGAGTGGCAACCACATTGATGTCCATGGAGTCTGTACACGTTTGTGCTCGCACTGTCGATGGAGGAGTGTTCTCCTTGTTCCACATCCCCACCAGCCTGAGCTTTTACTCATGATAATGATCATTGGTCATAGTGAGAGCTGTAAGGTATCTCAGAGTAATTTTAATTTGCATATCTCTAATAGCTAAGCATGTCGAACATTTTAAAAACTGGTTCTCAGTCTAAAGTGATTCTCCTACCAAGAATTCTCTGTTTACCTTTATTCCCCTCTCCTCTCCATTCACTTGTTCATTTATTCACTTCACAGCCTGCTTATAGTATCCCTTCTTTCTCTCTTCCCAGACCCACTCTTATACCCCGCCCCCACTGCCTCACACACTCTTACCCACCTATCCTGGTACACTAAGTCACAACAGAACTAATTGTATCCTCTCCTACTGAGGCCAGATAAAGAAGCCCAGCTAGGGGAAAGGGATCCAAAAGCTCACAACAGAGTCAGAGACTCCCCTGCTCCAATAATTAAGGAACCTACATAAAGAATTAGTGTAGCTTTATGCATCTGCTCCATATGTGTAAGGAGATGCATATTCGTTAATCAGTAGTTGAGTCTCTGTGGGGCCCCATGGGCCCAGGTTAGTTCACTCTGTAGGTTTTTTTGTGGTGTCCTTGACCATCTGGTGTTCCTCATTCCTTCACCCCACTATTTCACATGACTCTACAAACTATTGTTTGGATGTGGGTCTCTGTTTATGTTTCCATTAGCTGCTGGATGAAGCCACTCCTGGGATAGTTAGGCTAGGTACCTCTCTGCAAGCATGGCACATTATCCTAATTAGTAGCAGGGGTTTGCTCTCCCCTATGATGTGGGCCTCAAGTTGGGACAGTTGTTTGGCTCACAACTCTGCTCTGCTTTATCTTTATACCTCCACTTCTTGTAGGCAGGAAATTATTGGGGTAAAGGTTTTGTGGGTGAATTGGTGTCCCGCTCACTCCACTGGAAGTTCCCATCTACCTCAGATATCTATTTTATTTCCCCTTCTGAGTGAGATTCAAGCATTCTCCCATGACACTCCTTGTTTCTTAACCTCTTTGGGTCTGTGGATTGTAGCATGGTTATCCTGTACCTTGGGGATAATATCCACTTATAAGCGAGTTTATAAGTGAGTCCAAAACATGAATGTCTTTCTGGGACTGGGTTACCTTACTCAGGATGACTTTTTTTTTTTTATTTCCCTTTAACATTTTTATTTTGATTTTTACGTGAGTACACTGTCGATCTCTTCAGACACACCAGAAGAGGGCACCAGATCTCATTGCAGAAGGATGTGAGCCACCATGTGGTTGCTGGGAATTGAACTCAGGACCTCTGGAAGAGCAGCCAGTGCTCTTAACCACTGAGCCACCTCTCCAGTCCAGGATGACATTTTCTAATTCCAACAATTTGTCTGCAAATTTCATGATATCCTTGTTTCTAGTAGCTGAGTAGCATTCTATTGTGTCAATGTACCAAATTTTCTTGATCCTTACCTTTATTCTTTAGTCTCTCAATCCACTATCCTTCTCCAACTTTCCCTGACCCTCACTGGACTTTTCCCTGCCAATCCCAAATAGAGTTCTCCTTTTAGATATATGATGTCTAACATCAAATGAAAAAAAAAAAAAAAACAGTGTAATTATCGTTTTCAGCCTTCCTTACTTGATACTCTTTCATTGATCCCCTAACGTAACAGTCCTTCTTATAGATTTACATCATTTCTCTCTCTCTCTCTCTCTCTCTCTCTCTCTCTCTCTCTCTCTCTCTCTCTCACACACACACACACACACACAGACACACACACATGCACACACACACAGAGAGAGAGAGAGAGAGAGAGAGAGAGAGAGAGAGAGAGAGAGAGAGAGAATCATAAAGTTGAGAAGAGAGTGAAGAGTGAGAAGTTGAATTGAATAGCAACTTTTGGATTAATAACTCTAATTACCATTTGTATCAAAATCATAGCCAGCTAGAAACTAAAGAAAATAATATACAGGATGCTTTCAAATCTGAGAATTTTATTCAAAAAAAAAAAAAAAAAAGAAAGGAAGAAGAAGAAGAAAGAAAAAAAAGATTGCCAATAACACATTTATCACAGAAGACAATTTTCAAACCCTGTGTTTAGGATCACAAGCTCCTAATAGTGACTGGGGGCAAGAGTGACTAGCCATAGATAAAAAGGCTTACAGGAATGTTTTAGAGAGTGGCATTTTAAAGAGAAGTGATTGAAACATTACCTCCCTCATAGGATGTGTAAAAAAAGAACTGATATTGTTGGCTACAAGTGAATTTGATACAAAAAAAATAAAAATAAAAAACATTTGGCTTCTCTACAGTCTTAAGTCATGTCAATAAAGCAAAAGTGGACTTTTCTCCATAATTATGTTAATTTTCAGGTTTAAAATAAATGAGACAAATTGACAAATTATAGTGTTAATTACACAAAACTTTTATAATTATTTTGGAGGGTGATTAAAATTTTAAACCACATATCCTCAATTAAATATCTTCCAAACTTTCTCATTTTCATTTCCAAATCTGTTGTTGAAACTAATTTACTTTAGAAAAATAAATAGTTGATAAAAATTATAAGTCACATTATCTTTCTAACAAGTTTGGCTTTATAACTAAAGTATTCAGGGGTTGCAAAAAAGCTCAGTGGTTGAGTCTCTGACTGGTGAGTAGAAGAACGAACCTTGGTGCAATTGCTAGTGATGCAAAAACAATACAAAAATTCTTTCAACTTTTATTCAAATATTAACTATTACTCCCCAGGAGAACAAAGATAAGTAGACAGGTGCATTTAATTAGCAATAGCTACTAAGAATATGAGGAAGCATAAAGTTTAGTGCAGTATCTGCTCTTTAGGCACATAATTTACTATGTTGATTAAATAATAATAATAATAATAATAATAATAATAATAATAATAATAATAAACTGTCTGGATTTCAAGGCTACATAAGTTAATATCAATATTTTATTTTCTTGGATTCTCTGCTACAACAGTGGCAGAATGCATAGTTCTCTGCAAAATTCCTGATAATTGGCATATACTACAACTTGAACATTAAGAAATACATGCCACAGGAAAGGTAATATCCAAGTTGACCTACCCATCATTCATGAGGAGAAAAAGACAGCCCCTCCAAATGCCTCAAGTACCACAGATGTGCTGGAATTGGATAATCTCATAGACCTGAGGTTAAAATGAGATTTTTTTTTTGAACAATGCATGAAGCTAAATCACTAATGATAGCTATGCATTTTGGCTGCTCTTTGGTCCGGGATCTTGACAGCTTTTATACAAAGGATACCATTACATAAGCTCATAATCATGATCCCTGTAGAGATTTATAAGCAAATTAGAAGTATTTGGAAGGTAAAAGCATTAGGGTAATTCATGACTTCACAAGCTTGAAATATGGTACAGAAATTTTCTATAACAGTTAAAAGGAGCACAAAAGATTTTGTGAAAGATTTTATGATTAGAGATAATTTACACAACTTTCCTTAAGAAATTCCAGTCCCTTTCTTTGTCTGTCCGTCTGTCTTTCACAGATAAATAAGTGAACCAATTTTAAGGCAGGAAATATGGAAATGAGAAGTAACAAAAGCTAAGTTACCTTCAATGTATGAAGAATAGTATTGGCAGCTCAAATTTTCGTGGTATGGAATAAGCATTGAAATCCACTTACTTTTATGATTTTCAACTTTCTTTTCAAATTTTTACTTATTTTTATTGGATTTATTTTATTTAAATTTCAAATATTATCCCCTTTCCAAGTTTCCCATTCATACACCCTCTATAATACTCCCCCAGCTCTTCTTCTATGAGGGAGTTTCCCCACCCACCCATGCACCCCTTCCTGCCTCTCACCCTAACATTCCCCTACACTGGAGATTCCAGCCTTGGCAAGATCCAGGGCTTCTCCTCCCATTGGTGCCAAACAAAGCCATCCTTTGGTACATGTGCAGCTGGAGCCATAGGTCTGTCCTTGAGTACTCTTTCGATGGTGGTTTACTCCCTGGAAGCTCTAATTGGTTGGTATTGTTGTACTTATGGGGTTGCAAAACCCTTCAGTTCATTCAATCCTTTCTCTAACTACTCTAATGGGGACCCCATTCTCAGTTCAATGGTTGGCTGCAAGCATTCACCTCTGTATTTGTCATGCTCTGGTAGAATCTCTCAGGAGATGGCTATATAAGCGTCCTGTCAGCATGCACTTCTTGGCATCAGCAATATTGTCTGGGTTTGGTGGCTGCATATGGGCTGTATCCCCAGGTGGGGCAGGCTCTGAATGTCTTTTCCTTCAGTCTCTGCTCCAAACTTTGTCTCCATATCTCCTCCAATGAATAAGACAGACTGAAGTATCCACACTTTTGTCCTCCTTCTTCTTGAGCTTCATGTGGTCTGTGGATTGGATGTTGGGTAATTCGAGCTTTTGCGCTGATATCCACTTATCAGTAAATAGATTTTTTTTTTTTGTTTTTTGTTTGTTTGTGATTGGGTTACCTCACTCAGGATATTTTCTAGTTCCATCAAGAAGTCACTGTTTTTAATAGCTGAGTAGTAAATGTACCACATTTTCTGTATCCATTCCTCTTATGTATGATATCTGGTTTTTTTTCTTTATAGCTTCTGGCTATTATAAATAAGGCTTCTATGAACACAGGGGAGAATATGTCCTTGTTAAATGTTGGAGCATCTTTTGGGTGTATCCCCGGGAATGATATAGCCGGGTCTTCAGGTAGTATAATGTCCAATTTTCTGAGGAACCTCCAGACCGATTTCCAAAGTGGTTGTACCAGTTTGCCAACCCACCAACAATGCAGTACTGTTCCTCTTTCTCCACATCCTCGCCAGTATCTGTTGTCACCCAAGTTTTTGTTTTTAGCCATGCTGACTAGTGTGAGGTAGAATCTGAGGGTTGTTTTGATTTGCATTTCCCAGATGACTAAAGATGTTGAACATTTCTTTAGGTACTTCTCAGTCATTCTATATCCTCAGTTGAGAATTATTTTTTTAGTTCTGTACTCCATTTTTTAATAGGGTTATTTGACTCTCTTGAGTCTAACCTCTTGAGTTCTTTGTATATTTTGGATATTAGCCCTGTATTAGGTGTAGGGCTAGTAGATATCTTTTCCCACTCTGTTCCTTGACATTTTGTCCTAATGACTGTGTCCTTTGCCTTACAGAAGCTTTCAGTTTTATGAGGTCTCATTTGTTGATTCTTGATCTTAGAGAATAAGCCATTGGTTTTCTGTTCAGGAAAATTTCCCCAGTGTCCATATGTTCGAGGCTCTTTGCCACTTTTTCTTCCAATAGTTAGAGTGCATCTGGTTTTATGTGGAGGTTCTTGATCCACTTGTACTTGAGCTTAGTACAAGGTGATAAGAATGGATAGATTTGAATTCTTCTACATGGTGTCTGCCAGTTGAACCAGCACCATTTGCTAAAAATGCTATGTTTTTCTCCACTGGATTGTTTTAGTTCCTTTGTTAAAGATCAAGTGACAATAGCTATGTGGGTTCAATTCTCGGTCTTCACTTCTATTCCACTGATCTACCTGCCTGTCTCTGTACCAGTACCACACAATTTTCATCACTATTGCTCTGTAATACAGCTGAAGGTCTGGGATGGTGACTTCCCCAGAATTTCTTTTATTGTTGAGGATAGTTTTTCACTATCCTGGAATTTTGTTATTCCAAATGAATTTGCAAATTGTTCTTTCTCACTCTGAAGAATTGAGTTGGAATTCTGATGCGAGTTGCATCAAATCTATAGATTTCTTTTGGCAACATGACTAAATTTACAATATTTATCCAGCCAATCCACGAGCATGGGGGATCTTTCCATCTTCTGGGATCTTCCTTAATTTCTTTCTTCAGAGACATGTAGTTCTTGTCATACAGATCTTTCTTTTGCTTTGTTAGAGTCACACCGAGGCATTTTATATTATTTGTGACTATTGCGAAGGGTGTCATTTCCTAATTTCTTTCTTAGCCCGTTTACCCCTTGAGTAGAGGAAGGCTACTGATTTGTTTAAGTTATTTTTATATCCAGCCACTTTGCTGATTTCCATCTTTCTTGGACCAAGAAGGCCATGCAAATATTAAGACGTTAATATGATGGATTCCCAGTTAGTTAAAAAAAAAAAAGGCACACTCTCAATAACCATTCCTATATGATCGGCGTGTATCATGTAAATAGAAAAAGAATAAAATGAAATGTGGGAATTAGTGAATTTGGAACCTGTGTACTAACAGAATTATATAAAAACTATTTTAGTTAAAATGTAAATCTTCAATAAAGTCATGGCAATTAGATCTAATTCTTGTGAATTTAAAATATTAATATCTTTAAACATCAGTACTTTTCTTTTGAATGCTAATCAGGGGTGTGTTTCCATCATTAAAAACCAGATAAATATTTTAAAATAAAATGCATTGTCCTGGGCCAAATGCAATATAGCTATGCTTGTAATAAACAACAACAAAAAAAATTTCTAGTAACTTCTCTATGCCACAGTTTGCTCAGTGTTTTAACACTGAGTAGGGCCTTGAGGCTCTAAGTTTATTTGAATCCATGATTTCACTTAACACACACTAGTGGTTCCCTGTGGAAAAGTGTTTTGAAACCTAATGACTGCTTTGAAATATTTTTGTTATCACCACCTCGAATAGGTTTCAAAGTAAAAGACAGGAGAAAAGTTATCCATGTGGTTTCTTGTGGACATGTGGGCTGGAGATACAGAGAAATAGTAATGTATTTTTGACTGTGTCCCCAAGAACCTGGCACAAAGTCTGAGGCATGGCAGGATTCCGTTACAATGTGCAGAATGAATTAACTTACTAGAAAGTCAGCAACTCTCCTCTCGGTAGGGAAGTTAGGAGGGAAGCTTCCGCTTCTGAAGTAAGCCTTGGATTCTCTGTGTAATGAACTCTGCGGTGGTAGGTTAATGGGAGTGGGGAGCAGTTCCTCCAGAGGCCTTCTGTAAGGGGCTATATACTGAAAAGCATTGCCCTGTTTTTACCGCGGCTGAAGTTAAAATAGGTGAGCTTCCTTTTGTTCCCTCTGGGTGTAGGGTTGCCGTATGCCTCTAGATGGTGCTGCAGGCTCACTTCACGGAAGCAACAAACTCCAGGTGCAAGATAACTGAGGGTTATTGACCTCCGAGCCACTCTTACAATACCTATGTTTTAGCCTCTTGCCAAGTCACACGAAGGTGAGTTTTAAAATGAGTCCATTAGGCGAGGTTGGATCACGTTTTTCATCTTCTTTCCTCTCATTGCCATTGTTTTCAAATTTAAAAAATAATCTGATTTAAGATATTGTTAAGAGCATTTCTAATTATGTCTGTGCACTTTTTATTTATAATCAACACTGGAAAGTTGGAAATAACAAATGCAAGTTAGATAATTTAAAATGTTTCCTCCTAGAATATTCTATATTGGACTCAATACGCCTTTATATGCAGAACTGAAAATTTGCATGCCTGTGGCATTTGATCTTCATGAGTTAATTTTACCTCAATGCTGGGGATATAGAACTGGTGGAAACAGGATCATTACAACGGTTTCACAGAAGTCAAAGCAACGTATTATATACACTTGTGTGCTGCCCTCTCATTCCCAGGTGAGAAATCTCTTGTTTGTTTGTCTGTCTGTCTGTCTGTCTGTCTGTCTGTCTGTCTGTTTGATTTCATGGTCATCTTTGAGAGTTAGCAATATGTGGAATAAGAATCATACTGAAATAACAGTAAAGGAAAAGCAACCCCCTGGATATATGTCAACGTATTCACTGACCTAATAATGTTTCTAGATGTAGTTGAATTGCATTCTCCAGAGGTCTGTGTGTAGGACATTCGAGTTTTCATTCGAGTCCTTTAAGAAGGTTACATGAACATTTAAAAACACCATCACAGAGATGGCCACTCCATCTTAGATCAACCACTAGTGAAAGGCCTTGAGCCACTTGTCTCGGAGCTCCGTTTACTTCCATTATTATAGGAAAGAATATCTAAGTAAAGTCTTGTTACTAAGAATCAGTGTACCTGTCATATGTAAATGTTGATCAGGTACAGAAATACAGAAAACATGTGAGTATTAAGAATGCAATTAACGCTTCCTTGGGAGACAAAGGCAGAAATTAACCTCATTTCAGCAAACTGGAAGAAATAACATTTTTGTCTTCTAAGAATGGTTTCAAAATACCAGAATGACTGGAGTAGATGAAGACATAACTTTAAAAAAAAATAGGGAAATAGATGGATGTTGAGGGACAGACCTATAATCCCAGCATTCAAGAGATGGAGACAAGAGGGTCAGAAACCCTATGTCATCTTCAGCTCCTTAGCGAGTCAGAGACTAATCTAGGTATCTGAATACAAGAACATGAATGAAAATTAAGCCAGAGTTCATTAAAAATAAAAACATTTATTTGTATATTTGTAGTAATGAGCTCAGTTGATTCTTGTCTTAACTCTCTATTTCTACACCTCCTTTGTGTCTGATCCCCTCCAGTTTTACACATGTGCAAACCTGGGCTCATACTAATGTTAGGTTTACTCAAGGGCACAGAACCAATTGCTGAGGTAATTTCAATACTACTGTCTGCAGCCTCTGTGTTCCTCAGTATTTCTTTCTTTCTTTCTTTCTTTCTTTCTTTTTTTTTTTTATTAACTTGAGTATTTCTTATTTACATTTCGAACGTTATTCCCTTTCCCAGTTTCCGGGCAAAAATTCCCCTAATCCCTTCCCCTCCCCTTCTTTATCGGTGTTACCCTCCCCATCCTCACCCCATTGCTGCCCTCCCCCCTCAATCATGTTCACTGGGGGTTCAGTCTTAGCAGGACCTAGGGCTTCCCCTTCCATTGGTGCTCTTACTAGGATATTCACTGCTACCTATGAGGTCAGAGTCCAGGGTCAGTCCATGTATAGTCTTTAGGTAGTGGCTTAGTCCCTGGAAGCTCTGGTTGCTTGGCATTGTTGTTCATAAGGGGTCTCTAGCCCCTTCAAGCTCTTCCAGTTCTTTCTCCGATTCCTTCAACAGGGGTCCTATTCTCAGTTCAGTGGTTTGCTGCTGGCATTCGCCTCTGTATTTGCTGTATTCTGGCTGTGTCTCTCAGGAGAGATCTACATCCGGCTCCTGTCGGCCTGCACTTCTTTGCTTCATCCATCTTGTCTAATTGGGTGGCTGTATATGTATGGGCCACATGTGGGGCAGGCTCTGAATGGGTGTTCCTCCTGTCTCTGTTTTAATCTTTGCCTCTCTATTCCCTGCCAAGGGTATTCTTGTTCCCCCTCTTAAAGAAGGAGTGAAGCATTCACATTTTGATCATCCGTCTTGAGTCCTCAGTATTTCTTAATTGCATTTTGATAAGGACCACAGAAGAAGTTAGTGAGAGGTTGGGGATGTAAAATGGTTGCAATGGAGTACCATGACCACTCCATAAGCAATATTATATTTAATCTCTTTAAATAAAAAGCAGTTCATTGCTCTAAATTGTAGAGTAACCAAACTTAGCTTAGGAGGTAGAAGTCGTCACAATGTTCTTAAGGTCACTGAGCAGTTCAGAATGACAAAGCTTCTGTTCCCACTGTAGCAGGTCAGCGGGCTAAAGAGGTCTAGTAGATAGCTGGCCTCTGACACTCAAGCAGAGTTAACGAATCAAACACGCATTCCAGCCACCAGAAACGCAGAAGATAAGGAATCTCAAACACAGGAGGCCCTGGATATAAAGTGCTGAACTCTCTTAGAATTGTCACTCTAAATTGCTTGCATAACCTTGGGAAAATCAACTTCAGTTTTTTAACAGCAGAGTTGCCTCAATCTTTGAGTACAGGTAGGCAGAAGGTGAACACATTGTCTTCTTTTTCTGTCTTTCTGTAGTTTTCTGGGTTTTTTTGTTTCTTGTTTGTTTGTCTGTCTGTTTAAAGGCTTGTGGACTCAGTGCTGCTGCCCAAGACTCAGCTTGGGGTGCTGAAAGTTTAGCAACTTAAAGATTCTATGTAGACGTATGGACCCTTTTTAAGGATTCCAGATGACAGTCTGAAGTCTCCTTTAACATAATTTAAACTTCTTGTTGGCACCCATGTGTGCAGCACTTGGCTTACCATGCTCATGGTGTGTGGGAGTACAGTCATTGTAACTCCGTTCAAAACCTATGATGAGCACCAAAACCAACGATTGACTTTGGTTGTCACTGGGATTCATTAGGCTAAAACACATGTGTGATTGTTCATGGGAAGGATAATCCAAGGCAGTAAATAGGGAGCCATAAACAAGTAAGTCTCTCATGGACTCCATAACTAATTAAGTCTAACATGCAGTGTGAAGTAGTCTTTTCCCGTAATAGACAACACTGAAAAGACGCCAAGGACAGGAAGAGACTGGATCCTCGAGAAGATCAAATTCGGGCACATGTGTGGATAAGTTCCCGTGGGGTTGTTCTTTGTGGATAAATGGGCTATCTTTCTCCGGTTGATTAACTATGGTCCCTTCATATTACAAGGTCCAAAATTCTTAGCAGGAGCAGCGCACCCCAAGTCAAACTATTGGATGCAAAAATCCCTTCCGTTTCTATCCTTCTCTGTCATCCCCTGAGTTCTGTGTTAAAGAATGAAAGGCAGAGAGTGTTTACCAGTGGATTTAACTGCTTTTGCATGCGAAAGCACATACCTAAGAGAGAGCCCAGCCTGAGCATCCTTGGACTGATGGGGCACCACCGCAATCAGTCCCCTCACATCTAGCCACTCCATCTACGTCGTGCCCTGTGGTTTTCAGTAACATCACTGATTATTCATTCAGAGACCTGCTCATCCCATCACCACCATACACCGGGCACAATTGCTCATTGTTCTCCACTGATTAGAACACTGTGGTTTATAAATGGATGATGCAAAAGAAAAATAGACCAAGGCCATTACTTGTAGGTGGATTCTCTAGTACTACACTCTGGGGTAATCAATCTTCTCTGAACTATTTCCAGCCCACTTGCTGTTGGGAATTTTTAAAGTGACATTCTCTCCCGGCAATTGTAGCAAACTCCATGAATGTCCAATTTTAAAGGCACCTTAAATATTACTTTTTTTTCCATGACAGTAAAAGTATCTAATTTACCATAATACTGTCTTTCATGTGAAACCTCCTAATGCTGGATTCAGGACTCTAAATGACAGACTAAATGGACTAAATAGAGAAGCGAGTGTATTAATATATCAAGACTGTCACTACTAAAGCAGTGAGGATGGCCCTTGTCCTTTACCTGATGACAGACAATAGTTTAGACAATGGACTATACAGTCCATTATATATCTGTGAACTACTTCTCAGAATTAAAACTTGCTTTAATCACTGCGATTTATAAGCATCCCTTCATAATAGACAAAGAAAAATCCTAGTTCCCACATGTGATAGATGAAATCACACGTGTGCTTTCTTCTCAGAGATTCTGAATTGGCTCACACGCTCCATGGAGGTGATGACCTTACTTTGTGGTCAGTTCACATCACTGATATCCATGTGGCCCACAGCATACTGTTCTACACAAAAGAGGCTGACATAAATAATGCTCTGAGTACTTAGAACACTTAGATATCCCTGAAAAATTGGGAATGCAGGGATGAAAGTTTGTAAAGAAATAAGAGTGAAAGAGAAAGAAAAAGCTGTGTTCATGTTTGTAGATGTCTGTTTCTTACAAATCTAAATGTATTACTATTCTGAAGTGATATTATAGCATTCTTATTCACATATAAGTTTTTTTTCTTTTTAAAAAAAGGCATTCATTTTACATCCCTATCACCCTGTCCCTTCCTTTCTTCCCAGTCCTACCCTTACAAATATCTCTCCACATTACTCCTTGCCTGTCTCAGGAAAGGGACCATCCTCCTTGGGTGCCACCTAACCCTGGACATCCAGTCGACTAAGTGCATCCTCTCCCACTGTAGCCTAACTAGGTACTCAGTTAGGGTATCCAATGGCAGGCAACTGAGTCAGAGATAGCCTCTACTCCAATTGTTAGGGGACATACATGAAGATCAAGCTGCACATCTGATAAAATGAGTAGGGGGCCTAGGTTCATGATGTACCTACATGCACTTTGGTTGTTGGTTCATTGTCTGTGTGCCCCGCTGGGCCTGGGTTAGTTGATTCTGAAGATCTTATAGTTTCCATGACCCTTCCAGTCCCCTGAATTCTACTCACCACTCTTTCACAAGAACCAGCAGGCTCCTCTTGATGTTTGACTGTGGACCTCTCCTTTTCCTTCCATCTGCTGCTGCATGAAACCCCTCAGGAGACTGTTATGTTAGGTTCCTCTGTGCAAGCATAGCAGATTATCATTAATAGGGTCAGAAATTGGCTCTTTCCCATGGGTTTGTTCTCAAGTTGGGGCATTCATTGGGTGGCTGTTCACTAAGTATCTACTCCCCGTTTATCCCCGTGCTTCTTGTAGGCAGAAAAAAAATGGGTTGAAGGTTTTGTTGGTGGGTTGATCTTTCCTTCCCTCTATTGTGTGCTGGTGCCTAGAGATGCACCCCACTAATATCCATCCTCACTCCCAGCCCTCGACCACCTTCCTCCCCACAAGCTTGCCATCCCTGTTCCCCTCTTTATCCCCTCTCCACTCCATTCCTTCTCTCTATCCTCCTCAGATGACTATAGTATTTCGTCTTCTGAGGGAGATTAACATATTCTCCTATGGACTCTCCTTATTACCCAGTTTCTTTGAGTCTGTGGATTGTAGCATTGTTATCTTATGCTTTATGGTTATTATCCACTTATAAGTGAGTATATACCATATGTGTGCTTCCGATTCTGGCTTACATTCATTTGCCAGTAAATTTCATGATGTCTTTTTTTCAATAGCTGAATAGAATTTCACGGTGTAGATATACCCCAATTTCTTTATCTTTTCTTCAGTCGGTGGACATCTAGGTTTCTAGTTTCTGGCTATTATAAATAAAGCTACTACGAACATAATTAAACAAGTGTCTCTGTGATATAATGGGATGTTTTTTGGGCATATACCCAGGAGTATATTGCCTCATTCTAGGGTATAACTAGTCTCAATTGTCTGAGAAACCACCAAAATAAATCCCAAAGTTGTACAGGCATGCATTCCAACCAGCAATTGCTGAGTGTTTACATTGCTCTATACTACCACCAGCATGTGCTAACACTTGTGTTTTTGATCTGAGCCATTCTGACAGGTATAAGTTGGGTGAGCTCCCTCATACAGGCAAAAGGGAGTGGAGAGGGCAGATATGGGATGGTGGGTTGTGGAGGGGTAACCAGGGAAGTGGGATATCATTTGAGGTGTAAACAAATGGAATGGCTTAATACAAAAGATGGAGATCTCAGGGTTTTGGTTCACATTTCCCTGTTGGCTAAGGCTGTTGAACATTTTTAAGTGTTTCTAGGACTTTCGAGATTCCTCTCTTGAAAAATTCTCTATTCATCTCTGTAGTGCACTGTTCAATTGAGTTACTTGGTTTGTTGATATTTGATTACTTTATATATTTAGGATATTAGTCCTCCATCAGATATAAGGCTGATGAAGAACTTTTCCACTCTACAAGCTGCTTTTTTGCCCAATTGAAGTTGTTATAACCTTGAAAAAGCTTTTTGGTTTTATGAGGTCCCATTTATTGTTGATCTTAGTTCCTGACCTATTTTTGTTCTCTTTAGGAATTTGCCTCTTGTGTCAATCAATTCAAGGTAGTTCCTTATTTTCTCTTCTATTAGATTTAGTTTGTCCAGTTTTATGTTGAGGTTTTTGATCTAATAGGACTTTAGTTCCATGAAGGTTAATAGACATGGGTCTAACTGCCTTCTTCCACATGCAGACATCCAGCTAGACCACCATTTTTTGAATGCTTTCCTTTCACCATTGTACAGTTTTGGCTTCTTTGTCAAATATCAAGTATCCACAGGGATGGCAGTTTATTTCTGTACATTCAATACTGTTCCACTGATTATCTTTTCTGTTTTTATGCCAAGACCATGCATTCATTATTAGCATTGCTTTGTAATATAGCTTGAAATCAGGGATGTTTATACCTCCAGAACTTCTTTTGTTACACAGGATTGTATTGGATCTTCTGTTTGTTTGGTTTGTTTGGTTTGTTTGTTTGTTTGTTTGTTTCATATTGTTTTATTCATCTATATGAAGTTGAGAAATGTTCTTTCAAGATGTCTAAAAATTGTTGAAATATTGATGGGAATTGTTTGGAAGCTGTAGATTGTTTTGGTTAAATGGCAATTTTTATATGATAATCTTGCTGATCCATGAGCATGGGATATCTTTCCGTCTTCTGATACCTTCCTCAGTTTCTTTCTCTTTTCTCCCATCTTTATTAAATTGGCTATTTCTTATTTACATTTCAAATGTTATTCCCTTTCCCAGTTTCCAGGCCAACATTTCCCTAACTCCTCCCCCTCCCCTTCTAAATGGGTGTTAGCAATGCCCATTCAGAGCCTGCCCCACATGTGGCCCATACAGATACAGCCACCAATCTAGATAAGATGGATGAAGCAAAGAAGTGCAGGCTGACAGGAACTGGATGTAGATCTCTCCTGAGAGACATATCCAGAATATGGCAAATACATAGGTGAATGCTAGCAGCAAACCACTGAACTGAGAACGGGACCCCCAACTGAAGGAATCAGAGAAAGGACTGAAAGAGCTTGAAGGGGCTTGAGATCCCATAAGAAAAATAATGCCAACCAACCAGAGCTTCCAGGGACTAAGCCACTACCCAAAGACTATACATAGACTGACCCTGGACTCCAACTGCATAGGTTGCAATGAATAGCCTAGTAAGGGCACAAGTAGAAGGGGAAGCCTGTGGTCCTGCCAAGGCTGGACCCAGAGTGAACGGGTTTCTTGGGGGGAGGGCGGTAATGGGGGGGAGGTTTCGGAGGGGAACACCTTCAGTTTCTTTCTTAAGAGACTTAAAGTTCTTAAAGTCACTCAGGTCTTTCACTTGCTTGGTTACAGTTATAATTGATATTTCATATTAATTGTGCTATTGTAAAGGGTGTTCTTTCCCTTATTTCTTTCTCTGACCATTTATGATGTTAGTATATCTCTAATACCCACTTACTCATTGGATAGAACTATCAACCCAGGATCTAAACAATCTACAATACAACAGATGTGATTTTTCTTGGTATATACAAACAAATATGTTGCCTTTTTTTTCATTCAGTAATGGAAAAAGTAAATATAATAGAGAACCAGAGAGGCAAAATCTGTATGTTTTCTGTTATTTGTGCATGCTACTTTCTGATCTTTAGATGACAATATCTAACTTGGAGTAACTACAGGGAAGACAAGATGGTCTATGCTAGGGGTAGAGGGCAGCAGTATTAGAGAGCTGTATAATAGAACACAACAGCTAGGAAGGGGGAATGGAAAATTTACCTGGGCAGAGGAGAAATTGGCATTACAGAAGAACAGGGAATCGGACTGAATAACAGAATAACATTAAATATCCTTGGGAAGTCACATGAAATTTGTTATGTTTTCTTAAAACTAACTCTGTGTGTGTGTGTGTGTGTGTGTGTGTGTGTGTGTGTGTGTGTGTGTGTGTGTGTGTGTGTAGTTCTTGTTATATGTATGTGTGAGTGTGTATGTGTATGCCTGAATGTGTGTGTATGAGCCTTGTGTCTACTGGAGTGTATGAGGGGTGTGTGTGTGTGTGTGTGTGTCTGTGTGTGTGTGTCTGTGTGTGTGTGTGTGTGTGTGTGTGTGTGCACATGCATGTGTTTGCATGTGTATACTATGTAAAGCCTTCCCTGGATCTGAGTTTAAATGTTAGAGTGTGTGTCACAACCAGTAATCTCTGTTTCATCCTCTTGTATATTTACTGCCTCAGACATCTTGCTTATGCAAACCTCTGAGCGAGACTAATTCCTCCCTCTGAGCTGAATATAATAAAGATCCCATGGTTCCAGTTGGTTGTGAATCTGGTACTCTTCAGCAGCACCACCACTTTCTCTGTTCCCACTGTATCTATATCTGAGTCTGAGTTTCTGTCCATTATTTCCCTTGCTGCTGTACTCAGGTCTTCATTTGTCCCCCTTTATTTTTTTATTGGTGTTTTTTATTTATTTACATTTAAATTATTATCCCTTTTCTAGGTTTACCTCTGGAAACCCCGATCACATCTCACCTCCCCTTGCATCTATGAGGGTGCTCCTACAACCACCCACTGAATTCCTCCCCCTCCCAGCCCTGGCATCCCCCAACACTGAGGCAATAACCCTTCCCAGGACCCTCCCATTCATGCAAAACAAGTCTATCCTCTGCTACATATGCAGCTGGAGCCATCATTGAACCATGTGTACTCTTTGGTGGTGATGTAGGCCTTGGGATGTCTGGGGGATCAGGTTGATTGATATTGTTGTGCTTCCTATGGGGTTGCAAACCCCTTGGTCTCCTTCAATCCTTTTTCTAACTACTCCATTGGGGACCCTGTTCTCAGTCCAATAGTTGGCTGCAAGCATATGCCTCCGTATTAGTCAGGCTCTGGCAGACCTCTCAGGTGACAGCTATATCAGGCTCCTGTCAACATGCACTTTTGGTATCCACAATAGTGTCTGGGCTTGGTGACTATATATGGGCTGGATCCCCAGGTGGGGCAGTCTCTGAGTGACCTTTTCTTCCATCTATGCTCCACATTTTGTCCTCCTGTGACCATTTTGTTCCAGCTACTAAGAAGGAATAAAGCATCCACACTTCTGTCTTCCTTCTTCTTGAGCTTCATATGGTCTGTAAATTGTATCTTTGTTATTCCAAACTTTTGAGCTACTATTCATTGTGGAGTGCATACCATGTGTACTTTTAAGATTGGTTACCTTACTCAGGATGATATTTTCTAGTTCTATCTGTTTGCCTAAGAATTTCATGAAGTCATTGTTTCTAATAGCTAAGTAGTACTCCATTGTGTAAATATACCATATTTTCTGTATCCATTCTTCTGCTGAAGGATAATGGGTTCTTTACAGCTTCTGACTATTATTAATAAGACTGCTATGAACATAGTGAAGCATGTGTCTTTGCTGTATGTTGGAACATCTTTTGAATATATACCCAGGAGTTGTATAGCTGAGTCCTCAGGTCCTATGTCCAATTTTCTGAGGAACCTCCAGACTGAATTCCAGAGTGATTTTACCAGCTTGTAATCCCACCAGCAATGGAGGAGTGTTCCTGTTCTCCACATCCTCACCAGCATCTGCTGTCACTTGAGATTTTGATCTTAGCCATTCTGAATGCTGTGACGAGGAATCACAAAATTGTTTTGATTTGCATTTCCCTGATGACTAAGGATGTTGAACATTTCTTTAGGTACTTCTCAGCCATTCAATATTCCTCAGTTGAGAATTCTTTGTTTAGCTCTGTACCCCATTTTTAATAGGGCTATTTTGCTCTCTGGAGTATAAAGTCTTGACTTCTTTGTATATATGGGATATTAGCCCTATATCAGATATAATATTGATGAAGATCTTTTTCCAATTTGTTGGTTGCCATTTTGTCCTATTGACATTGTCCTTTGCCTTACAGAAGCTTTGTAATTTTAGGAGGACCAATTTGTTGATTCTTGATCTTAGAATAGAAACCATTATTGTTTTGTTCAGAAAATTTTCCCTTGTGCCCAGGTGTTTGAGGCTCTTCCCAATTTTCTCTTCTTTTAGTTTCAGTGTATCTGGTTTTAAGTGGAGGTCCTTGATCCACTTTGACTTCAACTTTTTACAAGGCAATAGGAATAGTTCAATTTACATTGTTCTACATGCTTTCTGATAGTTGAACCAGTCCCATTTGTTGAAAATTCTGTCTTTTCCTACTGGATGATTTTAGGTTCTTTGTCAAAGGTCATGTGACCTTAGGTGTGTGGATTCCTTTCTGGGTCTTCGATTCAATTCCATTGACCTACCTGCATGTCTCTGTACAGATACCATGCAGGGTCTTTTTCATGATTATTCTGTTATACTGCTTGATGTAAGGAATGGTGATTCCCCTGGAAGTTCTTTTATTGTTGAGAATATGTTTTGCTATCCTGGGATTTTTGTTATTCCAAATGAATTTGCAAATTTTTCTTTCTAACACAATGAAGAATAAAGTTGTAATTTTGATGGAGATTGCATTGAATCTTGCTTTGGGCAAGATGGCCATTTTTACTATATTAATCCTGCCAATCCATGAGAATGGCAGATCTTAAATCTTTTGAGATCTTCGATTTCTTTCTTCAGAGACTTGAAGTTCTTATTATACAGATCTTTCACTTCCTTGTTTATAGCCATACCAAGGGATTTTATATTATTTGTGACTAATGTGAAAGGTGTTGTTTTCCTAATTTCTTTCTCAGACTGTTTATCCTTTGAGTAGAGGAAGGCTACTGATTTGTTTGAGTTAATTTTATATCCACCAACTTTGCTGAAGTTGTTCATGAGGTTTAGGAGTTCTCTGGTGGAAGTTTTGGTATCCCTTATGTATATTATCATGAAATCTGCAAATAGCGATATTTTGTTTTCTTACTTTCCAATTTGTATCCCCTTGACCTCCTTTGCTGTCTAAGTACTCTGGCTAGGAATTCGAGTACTATATTGAATGGGTAGAGAGAAATTGGGCAGACTTGTCTATGCCTGATTTTAGTTGGAATGCTTCTAGTTTCTCTCCATTTAGTTTGATTTTGGCTATTGGTTTGTTGTCAATTGCTTTCACTATGTTTAGGTATGGGTCTTGATTTCCTAACCTTTTCAACACTTTCACCATGAAGGCGTGTTTAATTTTGTCAGATGATTCTCAGCATATAGTGTGATGAACATGTGGGGTTTTTTTTGTTTGTTTGTTTCTTTTGCTTTGAGCTTTTATATATATTGGATTATGTTGATGGATTTCTATATATTAAATCATACCTGCATCCCTGGGATAAAGCCTACTTGACCATGTTGGATGATCATTTCAATGTGTTCTTGGGTTTCGTTTGGGAGAATTTTATTGAGTATTTTTGCATAGAAATTTGTCTGAAGTTCTCTTTCTTTGTTGGGTCTTTTAGTGGCTTAGCAATAAGCATAACTGTTGCTTCATGGAATGAATTGGATAGTGTTCCTTCTGTTTCTACTTTGTGGAAGAGTTTGAAAAGCATTGGTACTAGGTCTTCTTTGAAGGTCTGATAGAATTCTGCTCTAAACTCATCTGGTCCTGGGCGGTTTTTGGATGGGAGATTTTTAATGACTGCTACTGTTTATTTAGGATTTATTGGACTGTTTAGATGGTTTATCTAATCCTTATTTAACTTTTGTACCTGATATTTGTCTAGAAAATTGTCCATTTCCTCCAGATTTTCCACTTTTGTTGAGTATGGGCTTTTATAGGATCTGATAATTTTTTGAATTTCATTAATTTCTGTTGTTACATTTACATTATCATTTCTGTTTTTGTTAATTTGCATACTGTCTCTGTCCCCTCTAGTTACTCTGGCAAAGGGTTTATCTGTCCTGATGGTTTTCTCAAAGAATCAGCTACTGGTTTTGTTGACTGTCTGTATAGTTCTTTTAGTTTCTACTTGATTGATTTCAGCCCTGAGTTTGATTGTTCCCTGTCTTCTACTCCTCTTGGGTGTATTTGCTAATTCATATTCTAGAGCTTTGAGGTGTGCTGTCAAACTGTTAGTTTATGCTCTCTCCAGTTTCTATTTGTACACATTCAGAACTATGAGTTTTTCTCTTAGCAATGCTTTCATTGTATTCCATAAATTTTGGTATGTCGTGCCAACATTTTCATTAAATACTAAAAAAGTCTTTAATTTCTTTATTTTTCCTTTGACCAAGTTGTCATTGAGTAGAGTGTCATTCACCTTCTATGTTTATGTGGGCTTTCTGTCATTTTTGTTGTTATGAAGACAGCCTTAGTCAGTGGTGATCTTATAGAATTCATGGGATTATATCAATCTTCTTGTATCTAACAGATACTGGCCTGTTTTGTGACCAGTTTTTTCATCAATTTTTGAGAAGATAACCTGAGGTGCTGAGAAGGTGTGCGTGTGTGTGTGTGTGTGTGTGTGTGTGTGTGTGTATGATGAAATATTCTATAGATATCTGTTGATTTCATTTGGTTCATAACTTCTGTTAGTTTCACTGTGTCTCTATTTAGTTTCTCTTTCCATGATCTGTCCATTGCTGAGAGTGGAGTGTTGAAGTCACTCACTATTATTGTGTGAGGTACAATGTGTGCTTTGAGCTTTAGTAAAGTTTCTTTCATGAATGTGGATGCCCTTGCATTTGGTAGACTTTTCCTTTGATGAGTATGAAGTGTCCTTCCTTATCTTTTTTGATAGCTTTGGCTGAATGTTGATTTTATTCCATTTTAGAATGGCTATTCCAGCTGGTTTCGTGGGACCATTTGCTTGGAAAATTTTTTCCAACCTTTTATTCTGAGATAGGGTCTATCTTTGTCACTGAGGTGCATTACCTATGTGCAGCAAAATATCCGGTTTATATATCCAGTCAGTTAGTCTATGTTCTATCCACACAAGAATGGCAGATCAGGTTTGACCAACACTTAACACAATTTCCTGAGGGGAATTTAAAAAAAAATAGTAATTACATGGAAAAGTCTTTTATACCATGATCTGAACAAAACAGAACTAGAAAGCCTAGAGACTGTCCAGATAATTTTCACAGGTGATGATTCTTAATTCTGTAGGCTGAATCTAAAAGAGATGTCCTCGGCAGAAGAAATCATTCAGGAATGATTGCTGTTTGCAGGGGATGGGGGTTCAATTCCTAGCACTCATATGACTATGTAATCCTTTTGTATCTCCAATTCCAGGGTTGCAGATTCTCTCTTCTAATCTCAAGAGCCACTAGCACTCATGCAGTTCACATATACGAGCAATCAAAACACTCCGAATGATATATTTTTTTAAAGAGGCTTTTATAAATTGGATTTTTAAAATTTACATTTCAAATGTTATCCTCTTTACTGGTTTGCTATCCCCTATTCTGTAGCCCCTCCCTCTCCTCCTATGAGGGTGTTCCCATACGCACCCACTGACCCTTGTCTACATCCTGTCCTGATATTCCCCTACACTGGGGCATCAAGTCTTGGCAGGACCAAGGGCTTTTCATTTCACTGATGCCCATCAAGGCCTTCCTCTGCTACATATGCAGCTAGAGCCATGGGTCTGTCTATGTGTCTTTTTGGATAGTGGTTTACTCCCTGGGAGCTCTGGTGGGTTCTTATGGGATTGCAGATCCCTTCAGCTCCTTTAATCCTTTCTCTAACTCATCCATTGGAGACCATGCTCTCAGTTCAGTGGTTGGCTGCAAACATCCGTCTCTGTCTTTGTAAGACTCTGGCAGAACCTCTTAGGAGACAGCTATATCAGGCTCCTGTGAGGATGCACTTCTTGGAACCAGCAATATTATCTGGGTTTAGTGGCTGTATAGGGGCTGGATCCCAAGGTGGGGCAGTCTCTGAATAGTCTTTTCTTCAGTCTCTTCTCCAAACTTTGTCTACATATAATTTCCTATGAATATTTTTGTTCCCCCTTCTAAGAAGGACTGAAACATCTGCACTTTGGTCATCCTTCTTCTTGAGCTTCATGTGGTCTGTGGACTGTTTCTTGGGTAATCTGAGTTTTAGAGCTAATATCCACTTATCAGTGAATGTATATCATGTGTGCTTTTGAGATTATGTTACATCACCTAGGAGGATATTTTCTAGTTCCATCAATTTGCCTTTAAATTCATGAAGTCATTGTTTTTAGTAGCTGAGTAGTACTAAACTGTGTAGATGTACCACATTTTCTGAATCCATTCTTCTGTTGATGGGCATCTGGGCTCTTTCCAGTTTCTGGTTATCATAAATAAGGCTGGCATGAATAGAGTGGAATAAGTGTCATTATTATATGTTGGAGCATCTTTAGGGTATATGCCCAGGAGAGGTATAGCTGGGTCCTCAGATAGTGCAATGATCAATTTTCTGAGGAACGACCAGACTGATTTTTAGATTGGTTGTACTAGTTTGCAATCCCACTAACAATGGAGGAGTGTTGCTCTTTCTCCACATCCTCGCCAGCATCTGTTGTCACCTGAGTTTTTGATCTTAGCCAATCTGGTTGGTGTGAGGTGGAATCTCAGGATTGTTTTGATTTGCATTTCCCTGATGACTAAGGATGTTGAACATTTCTTTAGGTATTCCTTAACCATTTAATATTCCTCAGCTGAGAATTGTTCAGCTCTGTACCCCATTTTTTAATAGGGTTATTTAACTCTCTGGAGTCTAATGCTTTGACTTCTTTATATATATGATATATATATATCATATATATAATGTTTTCTCAACATGTTCTTTGCCCTTTTGTCCTAATTACAGTGTCATTTGCCTTACAGAAGCTTTGCAATTTTATGAAGTCCCATTTTTCGAGTTCTGATCTTAGAGCATAAGCCATTGGTGTTCTTTTTAGGAAAATTTCCCCAGTACCCATATAAAAGAACTTCTGGGGAACTCACCATTCCAGACCTCAAGCTGTATTAGAGAATGATAGTGATAAAACTGTATGGTATTGGTACAGAGACAGGCAGGTAGATCAGTGGAATAGAATTGAAAACCCAGAAATGAACCGACACACCTATGGTCACTTGATCTTTGACAAAGAGCTAAAACCAACCATTGGAAAAAAATCATAGCATTTTCAACAAATGGTGTTGGTTCAACTGGAGGTCACCATGTAGAAGAATGCAAATTGATTCATTCTTATTGCCTTGTACAAAGCACAAGTCCAAGTGGATCCAGAACCTCTACATAAAACCAGATGCACTCAAACTAATAGAATAAAAAGTGGGAAAGAGGCTTAAACTCATGGGCACTGGGGACAAAAAGTCTTAAAAACAAACAGAAAATGAGGTTTATTTACACAATGGAATACTACTCAGCTATTAAAAATGAGGACATCCTGAGTTTTGCAAGCAAATGAATGGAATTAGAAAATATCATCCGAAGGTAGGTAACTCAGACCCAAAAGACATGCATTGTGTGTTCTCACTAATAAATGGATATAAGTCAGATGACTCAAAGGGAGGCACCGTAGATGAAATGTCCTACAGTGGGGAGAGGGAACTTATAGAACCCACCTCCAGCAGAAAGACAGCGCATCAAGTGAGAAATGGTGTGTCTATCCCACAGTCAAAACTCTGACCCATAATTGTTCCTGTCTGAAAGAACTGTAGGGATGGAAATGAGGAAGAGCCTGAGGAAAAGAAGGTCCAGAGGCCCAAAGTGGGATCCAGCTCAAGGGGAGAACCTAAGGCCTGACACTATTACTGAGGCTATAGAGAGTTCACAAAAATCACTACTGCCCTCTGAAAGACCCAACAATATGCTGAAAGATTCAGATGCAGATATTTGCACCCAACCAATGAATAGACCCCTGTGGTTGAATTGTGAAAACGCTAGAAAAACCCAAGTAGTAGGGTGCCCTGTAGGAGGACCAGCAGTGTCAATTAACCTGGACCATTGATGACACTCAAACACTGGATCCCCAACCAGGCAGCATACACCATCTGATATGAGGCTCCCAATACATATACAGCAGAGGACTGTTGGGTCTGGGTTTAGACAGAGAAGATGCAGCTAACTTTTAAGAAACTGGAGGTTGCATCAAGTTTAGAGGTTTGGTGGGGTGGGGGGGCATCCTTGTGGAGATAGGGAGGGGAGTGGAGGAGGTTTGCCTTATGGAAAAAATAAGTCAATAATAATAATAATAATAACCAAACAAAAAGCAGAGATTCCAGTGACCAGATCAGTCTCATGGAACATTTTTATTAAGATAATAATTGTCTTTGTTTTTATTTAGGTTAAAGATTAAAATGAGAGCAAATATGTCAATGATAAAAGGACTCTTTCCATTATTAATGAGAAAGAAAGATATCCCATTAGTTACCCCAGCTTTCAGAGAACTTTCTTACATGCTAATCTCTCTGGTATTTATCACAATGACCTCAAGCCTGCCAAAGTCCTAAGGAGCATGAGAAGATTAAATTCCACTCATTACCCTGTTGCTAACTAGACAGGAAAATGTCTTGATGTGAATAACAAAGATTTCTAGTGACTTGCTCTGTGACCTTGGAAAATTCACTTAACTGTTCTGGACTTCAGTTTTAATATTTATCAAATAAAATGAGTGAAAATGATAATCTACAATCCTTTGAATTAATAAAAGTCAATGTTTTTTGGAAGTATTAAACAAAATATCATCAGTTCAAAATGTCCTTCTAGCCAAAAAAATAAATTATTGAAATAATAATTTATTTTTATTATTATAATTTTAAATAATAGTAATAATTAAAATTAATATATAATTAAATATAGTTAAAATTATTATAATAACCACTCAAAAGTTTTGGTGGTTCCCTGAATTCTGTTCACATGGTGTTGATGTACGGAGAGCTGTAGGTAACATTAAACACTCCTAGGATCTTCAAAATTCTGTGAATTAAAAGTCAGGCCAGGCTGCAAAAGTTCAGCCTTCTCAGAGATTCTTTCAGATTATGTTTTTACTTGGCAATCTTCTCTAAATTAAGGTCCCCAGATTCTTTCAAAAAGTTGACTTTGGGGCAATGAAATTACAGTGGGTGAAAGCGTTTGTTTATCCAGATCACCTGAGGTTGATCCTTAGGATCTGTATAGTACACAGACAGAACACACTATATAATGCTACCTTAGGACCTATACATATGTGCAAGCATCTGTTCGTTTTAAATAGGATCTGATGTAACCCAGGAAAGTCAGGCACTCATTGTGTAGCTTAGGCTAACCTTGAAATGTCACTCATGCCCAAGTTTGCCTATTATAAACATGTGTCCACATTGTCCTGTTTTATTTATTTTTTGTGGTCTTTGTTTGGTTTGGTTTTTGAAGAAACAGACATTTGATTTTTTTTTTTAAATTTCTTTGCTGCTTAAGATTATCTTTCATAGAGGTTAAAGGAGGAAGGGCTTATGCTATCTAGCATTCAGAGATAGCTATAGTCCCCAATCAAAAGGAATAATGACCAGTGAAACTGTTCATATGGTGTGAACACTTAGAAAGCAAAGAGCTCATACCTAAAGCAAATTGGCCTATAATCCACAGATTCAACCTCTGTGGCCCATCTGCTAGAGAATTGTTAAGTCTGGATGTTTCTACAATTTCCCCAGACAGGCAGCACCATTGAAAATATAGTTTTCCATCTTTAGTCATAAGGGAAATGCAAATCAAAACAACCCTGAGATGTCACCTCACACCAGTGAGAATGGCTAAGATCAAAAACTCAGATGACAGCAAATGCTGGCGAGGATGTGGAGAAAGAGGAACACTCCTCCATTGTTCATGGGATTGCAGACTGGTACAACCATTCTGGAAATCAGTCTGGAAGTTCCTCAGAAAATTGGACATTGAACTACCTGAGGACCCATCTATACCTCTCTTGGGCATATACCCAAAAGATGACCCAACATATAACAAAGACACGTGCTCCACTATGTTCATTGCAGCCTTATTTATAATAGCCAGAAGCTGGAAAGAACCCAGATGCCCTTCACCAGAGGAATGGATACAGAAAATGTGGTACATTTACACAATGGAATATTACTCAGCTATCAAACACAATGACTTTATGAAATTTATAGGCAAATGGATGGAAGCCCTTGGTTCTATAAAGACTGAACCCCCAGTGAACGTGATTGTTGGGGGGAGGGGGGTAATAGGGGAGGGTGGGGAGGGGAACACCACCAGAATCTGATGTCAAGGTTCTATTACTCAAGATAGCACATTTTGTTGGTGAATTCACATGGAGAAATGAAATGGGTACGGAGCAGTACCATGTTACTCACTCATAAGCAGAAGGATGGCTATCTACACAAGACATACACAAAATGAAGCTAGAAACATTCCAGCATGGAGAAAGAAGGGACCTCTCAACCACCTCCTTGTATCTTAAGTTTTATGGACAACTGATATTTTAAGAGAGGAAGGGAAATGTCTTTCTTTAAGAGTATAGGCTACAACAGACTAACTGGTAACCAGCGAATGGTCCATACCCAGAAGTTTAAGAACAGCACTGATTGGGCTTGAAGAGTTATTTGAAAATTTCATGAAGATAGGAGTTGGGTAGAAAGGTGGGGGCGAATCTTCGAAAAACTAGAGAAAATGGGAGAAATATATATGATCAGAATGTATTGTATGAAACTCTCAAAAGCTTCAGTTCTTCTTAGAAGGGTGAACAAAATACTAACAGAAAGAAATATGGAGACAAAATGTGGAGCAGAGACTGAAGGAAAGGCCATCCAGAGACTGCCCTAACTGGGGATCCATCCCATTTACAGACACCAAACCCAGGCACTATTGAGGATGCCAAAAAATAAATGCTGACAGGAGCCTGATATAGCTGTTTCCGGAGAGGCTCTGCCAGAGTCTGACAAATATAGAGGCAGATGTTCACAGCCAACGGTTGGACTGAGAACTGGGTCCTCAATAGAGGAGGTAGAGAAAGAACTGAAGGAGCTGAAGGGTTTTGTAACCTCATAGGAAGAACAACAATATCAAACAACCAGACACCCCAGAGTTTCCAGGGACTAAACCACTAATCAAAGTACACATAGAGTGACCCATGGCTCCAGCTGCGTATGTAACAGAGGATGGTTTTGTTGGGCATCAATGGGAAGAAAGGCCCTTGGTCCTGTGAAGAATTGATGCCCCAGTGTAGGGGAATGCCATAGAGAGGAAGTCGGAGAGAGTGAATAGTAGTGCACGTTCATAGAAGTAGGGGGAAGGGTGATTTGATAGGGGATTTCCAGATGGGAAACTCAGAAAAGTGATAACATTTGAAATGTAAATAAATAAAATATCCAACAAAAAATTCTTTATTTGAAAAAAGGAGAAATTCTCAAAAATAATGAAAATATATTAATCTTAAATACCTCTGCTTTTCTAAATCTGACATTCAAGAACATACTCCCTTCTTCTGATACTTAATTTCAGATTTATAGCATACAGTAAAATTTTCCATCCAGAAAATAATATACTCATGCATTCAACATATAGAAGATGCAGAACTAATAGACAATATTATGTATTCAGTTTCAATATAAAATTTCCTCATAAATATATGAGGTCTTCACACCAAGTATATGAAGATATACTTTTACTTTATAATTTTATTGTGATTTTATTTATAAATGTAACATATATATATATATATATGTATGACTATAAGTATGAAATACATCCTTGTTTTTTGATGAATGAATAACATGGGGCAGGGACCTCTCAGAATAATTAGTGTATCCCTGACTAAAAATGAATCACTTACTTATGATAATTATAATCAAAATTCAGTTACATTTTGGGAATATAATATATCATTAACTATATTCTCTGTCTCTTGTATAAGACTGAAATGTATTCATTTCATCCTCTTGAACTATAATATTATACATTTCTGTTATAGTCTTATCCCAAGATATAAAATTTCATCCTATGAGGGCACTCAAATAAACAATACTCCTAAAATTTACTTACACAATTTTTAAGTGGTAGTTATTTTTGTAATCATCATTCCTACTTGATATTCACAGATTAAAACATATTCTCATAATTTTACTAAAAGATAAAGAATATATTTGAATAAACAAATGTTAGCTTCTCCTCCATAGACATCTGGAAAGCAATACACGAAATGTAGTCTTAATCTTAACTTCAAGGTGTCCTATGACTGAGTCCTTGTTCTTTAATTAATTGACTGTACAGTATTGGAGAATTAATTATTCTTAGAATCTAGTCCTTCACCTACCATATAGTATGATAAATTTCTAAGCATTAAATAACAAAGAAATATGTTAATAAATTTTGTAATAAAGCCAAAATGGGATTAAAGTGTTATTACCTTAACAAAAATGGAGTGAGACTCCTCCCACTGGAATCTAGTCATTGATAATTGTAGCAAGCAAGGGAGCACTGAGCAAAAGCAATCTTGTTGGAATCTAGGCAGGTGTAAAAACTATAACATTTCTCATATACAGGAGAATTTGATGATACTTGATGATGAAAGACTTTACAGTACCCTCTAGAGCAAACAAATTGATACACACAGTCCATTGACAACTGTACAAGATGCATTGGATGAATTAAGCTATTCCATTGATTATACAATGGCAGTGGGGGAAAAGAAGCTATAAGATTTTTTTCTATTTGCTTAACAGGTTTAAATTGTTAAAAGTTCAGAACAAATTTGGTACAAGAATTTTGAAGCAAAGAAAAATATATGCTTCAAGCACCATAGAGCTTTTCCTAGAAGAGTGGGATCTGAAAAAATGCTGTGAAATTATTTGATTAAAAATGTGTTCATTGTCTAATATTCAATTATAGCCTTCATAGTTGCAATACAAAACTAAAAACAAACTGAAGGATGAGCCAACCAGTGACTGCCCCACCTGGGAATCCATCATGTCTGCAGACACCAAACCTAAGACTCACTGTTTCCGTGGTCAAGAGGAGCCTTGTGTGGTGGGATCTGAGGAAGTCAGGCCAGCATCTGACCAATGGAGATGTGGATGCTTCGAACCAACCATCAGGCAGCGCTCAGGGAAGAGCTGGCGGAAGGATTGGTGGTGAGGAGAAGGAGTGAGATTAAAACCCCATTAGAAGAACAACATAGGCTGGCCTGAGCACTCAGTTCTCCCAGAGTCTAGACCACCATCCAAGGAGTGTACCTGGAGCGATCCACGGATCCAGATACATGTGTACCAGAGGATGTCCTTGCCAGGCAACAAAGAGAGGGAGACTCTTGGTCCCGGGAAGGTTTGATGCCCCAGTGCAGGGGGATGCTGAAGCTGTGCGGCTGGAAAATGTGGGTAGATGGGGGAGCACTCTCATCAGGCAAAAGGTAGCGGGAAGGAGGATGTGGGATAGGGGTCTGACTGAGAGGTATCTGGGAAGTGGGTTATCATATGAGATGTAAAGGAATGGAATGATTAATAAAAAGTAAAAACAATAAAGTCTTTGATTGTGGAAAGCTTCTTAATAGGTTACGTTGACTGCTCTAATGCAATGCTTTTTATTGGCTCATGTCTATAATGAAATATATGTTCACATGTGTAGTGATAAAATGGAAGGACATACAATGTATGTACATACATATGGACATGTATGTAGGATCTTTTCATTGTTGCATAGTGTGTAGACAGGGAAATATGACTTGAACTTTACCTTTGGAATCTAAATTTAACATTGTTAGGTACTTACTTTTAGGAATGCATCCTCAAGCCATCATGGATAATCTATCTGCCAAATTGAATATTTCATCTAATCCAAACCATACATGTGTATGCCTGTCTATGTTTATATGTAGATCTTGAATAGAAACTTCTTTTTTACCTCTCATAGCAGCTTGAAAACTGAACAACCTATTTTAGTATTTCGATTTAAGCAAATAAGCCTGGGAATTGAAGAATAATCAGTAATGGTTATCTGCCTTTTCCTATTTAAGAACAATAATGGTACTCACTCATCCTGAACAAGGCTGTTAATTAATCATTGTAGCTATGCAGGTTGAAGTCCCAATGTTATCACTACTGAAGCATGGCAGTAATATAAACTCTGCTTAAGTGCTTTTGTTCTGTGAAATAAATCTTTGCATTACAACCATTGCTAATCATTTATTAAAAGTATAACACTTTGCTATTATCATACTGGATTGTGTTGTTTTTAAGCCATTTATTTGGTTTATCTATTTGCAAGCTTAAATTTAATTTGCTGAGGATTTAAAGCATGCAGTGGGTTTGATGGGAGGAATCTGGGTCATTCTCTATGATAATACTCCCTAAGAAATAATAGTAAAAACAGAGCTAATCTCATGGGGGAGAAAAACTTATCTGGCTGACAATCTAATCGATTACACAACAGGTATTTGGGCTAAAATAAAAGCGTTTATATAGCTGGATTTTACTATGAAGCACAACCAAAATATTCCTAATAACACCGATTACCCACATTACTTCGAACAGCTAGAACTTTCTATCGATTTGAAGAGCATGTTCTCTAATTTGAAAGCTTAGGTAATAGCCTAATTTGCTTAAATGTTAGTTAGTATCTGCAAATAATTCAAGGGAAATTACTACTTTATAGTCCCTGGAGACTTAGATTCCCAGAGGAAATAACTCTTCTAAAAAACTTTAACCAGATACAAGTTGCTGTTGTTGTTTTTAATTCATACAACCTAAACAGAAAGGTCTTTGTTTTTTCTTGTCTTGTTACTTCTTGAATATTTAAAAAGCAAGAAGCATATCCCATAACCCAAAGCAGACTTTGAACAGATGGGGACCCACATAATTTTCCATATAGCAACATTGATATTGTACTCAAATTTTCTCTGATACAGTTTATGAGGAAACAGTATATGACTAATTGATAAATGGTAGAGTGGTTCTATAAAGAAAAATGAAAGATACTTTGTTCCACCCCCTCCTCAAAATTACCTAAGAATTCTGCAAAGTTTTTTTTTAATGCATTACATCAAATCAGTTTAAAATTTCTTTTCTTCTTGGGGGAGGGGTATTCTATTATTTCAGGGATGCCTAGACAATCATATGATAAAATTGTCATTCATGAGATGGATGTTAATTTTTTTTTTTGAGGCAGGGTTTCTGTGTTTAGCTTTGTTTGTCTGGATCAGAATGGTCCTGGAACTTGGAGGTCTGCTTCCCTCTGCCTCCCAAGTGCTGGGATTAATGGCCTGTGCCACCATGCCCAGCTCTACTGGATGGTCGATTCGTTGTTGTTGTTGTTGTTAATTAACATTTATTTATCTACATCCCAAATGCTGCCCCTCCCAGTGACCCTTCCCCCATGTCTCAGCTCCTAACCCTTTCTCCTCTGAAAAGATGCTCCCCCTGTAGGTGTGCCCCAATCCTTGCCCATGACATCTCTACCAGAGTAAGTACCCATTCTCCTATTGAGGTTAGACAAGGCAGCCCTATTCCAGAATGGACACCAGTCGGGCTACAGCTTTATTGGAGAGCCCCGGCCTCACTTGTTGGGTGGCCCATATGGAGACCCAGCAGCCTCTCTGCTACATATGTGCCAAGTGCTTCATTCTATCCCCTGGGTATTCTTTGGTTGGTGGCTCAGTATCTGAGAGCTAAGACTCAGGTTAATTGACTCTGTATTCTCTTTTTAAAAATAGAGGTAGTTTGATGTTTATTTACCATCATGATTTGAAATTGAACACCATCAATAATCACACTTGTACTCAGTCATCAACCATATCGTTTAATAAATGAAATCCTGTGAGCAGTAGGTGAAGAACTGAGCGAATAATTTAAAAATTAATATTTAGTAATCTTACAGTAAACCAAGCCAACATATTGATACATTGCTGAAAATAAGGATAGATAGCAATATGTGAACACAATTCTGTCACTAAGAAATTGTGTACTCCCTTCATTATTAATACCTCAGTATTGCCTGATTACTATAACTTATCCTATGTTAGGCAGAAAATCATGTCCCACTTTCTCAAGCTTCATAATTGTCCCACCTGATTTTTTGCTGGTATATAACCATGAGCAAAACCAACTTGAATGGGAAAAGATTTTTTTGGCTTACTGGTTAAAGTCTAAATCAAAGAGATCCAAGGCGGGAAGACAAGGCTGAAACCTCGAGGCAGAACTGAGCCAGAGATCTCCATCTGGCTTGTTTCTTGGCTTTCTCTGCTACTTTTCTTATATAGCCTGGCATCACTGGACTAGGGAGAGGCAGGCACATCTTACTGTAGCTTAAGCCCTCCTACATCAATTAGCATCCCACAGGCATGGTTAGGGCAGTCCAATAGAGGCAATTTCTAATTGAGGTTCACTCTTTCCAGGTGTGTCAAGGTGACAAATCAATCTACTTATTACAGTGTTCTCACAGAGAAGACATCATGAACAGATAATAAGAAGACTGACGTAATTTAGTTATAGTAAGCACTCATGAGACTACTATAAGAAGGCAGTGCAAGTCTCAAGAGTTATAAAATTTTCTGTATTGCTTCTTAGAAAGTCAGACAGGGTCTTGTGATGCAGCTAAGGTTAACTTTGAATTTAGGCAATTGTCCTTACTCAGGACTTGGTATCCAGAGACAGCATGCCCTCTGTAGAGAACTTTCTTTAGCATTCTCAGAAAATAACAATTTTCCAAATATGCTATTACCATCATTTTCCTTTTGGAGTATTAATTAACTGAAACTATAACAAAGATCTGACCTGAAAGAGTACTTAGATATACATACATATTTATATATATATATAAATATATACATACAAATATGTACACACATACATGCCCCCCCACACATACACACACACACACACACACACACACACATTTTACTTGTCTACTTGGATATATATGTGCATGCTATAGCTAGTGACAATTTGGAAAGTTTTCCTAATTAAAGTAAATACTACTCAAATTTTTGCTGACTTTTAAATTATAAATTTGCTTTCCATTATAAAGACTCTTCACAGAATATTCTGAGACTTGGTTTTCCAGTTGAGAATTTGATATATTTTAATCCCTTTCATATTTCACTCCAGTGCTCTTAGGAATTATTAACAATTAAGAGGGTTGTTGAATAATAAAGTGCTAAGAAGCACCCACTCGATTTCTTAATGGTATTTGACTTCTAGCAAAGGATCAGAACTCCTGGAGAAATTGGAAATGCCTGTGTTTGAGTTCGTGTTCTCACTTCATTAACAAACTCTAGCACTCAAGCAGCCCATATACTACATGTATGAGAAAATACATGTCATATCGCCACAAAGATTCACCCGAAGTAACCCATCAATGGAGGCAACACACGTTGTTTGAATCTCAAGAACAAGAGACGAATGGAAACGAACACATTTGTCTCTTGCTGAGGAGTTCAGGAGTCACTCTGAATCTAGGAAGTGAAAGCAATTTCATAGATAACCTATTGTGGATCTCCAGAATCTAAATGCAAATAACTTTGATTCATTCCCTTAAGTAAATTCCTTCACAGAGGAATGACGTAGGTCAAATTAATGTTATTTCCCTTAGCGTTATCTAAATTAATATTCCAACTGTTTTGAATGCCCTTCTCTCCTTTGACTTTCTTAAATATCACTCACTCTTTCAATCCTCATGAACTTGCCAGCTGCATCGATTCACTTCTAGTATTTGAAGCATTTTAATAGAACAAAATGAAAGTTCATGCAAGGATACTTATGCCTGACTATTTAATGAACACCTGTTATACTAAAACTAGGAGGAGGAGGAGGAGGAGGAAGAGGAAGAGGAGGAGGAGGGGGAGGAGGAGGAGGAGGAGGAGGAGGAGGGGAGGGGAAAGGAGGAGAGAGAGAACAAGGAGAGGTAGTCTAGTGGAAGGAGAAGGATAAAGAAAGTTCTTTCATTGTTTTACTTCTGTTTTCTACTTCTGTTAGATATTTTTCTACTCTCCTCATTGCCTAGCTAGATTTAGTAGTTATTCACCATGGATTTTATCACAGCCACATGCAGAATGGTTCTCCCTATTCAGTCATAAGTTCTTTCATACCAAAGACCACATTTTGTTTTATATCTTTGTGTAGCTCTTGATTTACTCTCAAGTCATTCTTCAGCAGCACATGGTATGTTCTAACAACACAGGAAACATTTGTTAAATAAATGAATGGGGGGTTGGGGATTTAGCTCAGTGGTAGAGCGCTTGCCTAGGAAGCACAAGGCCCTGGGTTCGGTCCCCAGCTCCAAAAAATAAATAAATAAATAAATAAATAAATAAATAAATAAATAAATAAATAAATAAATAAATGGGAAGCCACAAAATAAGAGGAATGTTTGTGGTCAAGGCCAGAACCTCATTACAACTCTAAGGATTGTATCAGTGTCTTAGAACACACATATGTGTTTATGTAGGTATATGGCCACATACATAGCAACATGCACTATATGCATTTCTATCTTTTGTGCTTTAGTTTTAAGGAGAATTGTACAATCACATAAGTAGTCTGAAAATTAGAATCATTTATAATTTTCTAATACACTTGCACATGCACAGCAAGAAAGAGAGAACACACACGTCTTCTGAAATACTGCTTTTTCACAGAGAGTTTTGTATGCTGAGTGTCTGCTGAGCAGGTGAATATCAAAGGCAGACTTCCCTTGGCTGCCATTAACTACATGAAAGCTTCTGGGAGTTATTCCTTTGCTCATTTTAGTGCTTTGTATAATGAGATCAGAAGACGGAAATTCTGGCAACTGTTGGTTCATTTGTAGCTACTAGACAAAGAGACACATTCTGCAGAAGAATGATGATTCTATTTGGAAACAGACTCTCCAGATGCCAGAAGTAGCTGAGTACTGTCACCTTGCCATGCTTAGCATGGAATGTTTTGCCTTTTTACCAGCTTACCTTTTCTTTCCTTTTATTCTGTTTACTGTCTTATGGCCACTCAGGAACCCACTCTGGTCACAGAGAGAAGAAAATAAAGGCATATTTATGGACGTTAATATATTACAGCAACAATTAATCACATAGATGCTGCCCTACATGCATGTTCTCTCTACACAAGGTGTAAATCAGATCTAAAATTGGGAGAATTTGTCCCTTTAATGTCATGCACCTTAAACATTCTGAGTATTTTCTGAGAGGTCACATAATGGACACTTTCACAACACCATGTATCTGTGTCTTGTTCTTGCTGTTACAAAGAACTAATTGGTGGTTTAGAACTGAATGATTGACTTGATTCAGGTGTAGTCCTTAAGAACAATTTGATGTGTTTTTCATGTCAAAATTTTCAACCATATAGATAATAAACACATTACTGCATCTTATACCAGTAAGTGGGATCATCTCATTTCTGAGTAAGGCTTGAAACTAACTGGTAAAAGACAACAGATGAAAGTGCACTGTTAGATGTTGGATATTGGCGATATATACATAAAACAGAGGAACTTTTGAAGGGAAACAATATAATGCAAGCATTCTCTTCCTCATTAAAATTATTAAGTTCAAAGAACTTTACCAATTCACTGGCTTTGAAGACTCAGCCTAGGCAAACACAGTTTTAAGGCTCTTACAAGTGAACATCCTGTGGTGTTAGGTTACCAATAGTAATTCACCTAAGAATTGAAACTCATCAGTACCCTTGATGAGCTCTGCACTGTTGTTTATGGTGAGTTAGCTGTACTTAGCATTTCCCCATTGCTGAATGAAATCCAATTTTAAGTCTCTTTTGTTGACATGACTTTTAGTAGTGTCCCAATTTACTCTTAGAGTTATATGAACACTAATCCAGCAGTCCTCAAACTCTGGGCTGAAACCCCTACAGGTATTGCATATCAAATATCTGTGTATCAGATATTTACATTATGACTCCCAACAGTAGCAACTAAAGTTATAAAGAAGCAATGGAATTATGTATGGGGTTACTACAACATGAGGGTTGAAGCATTAGGAAGGTTGTGAACAACTATTAAGAGAACCACTGATTAGAGTTTAATCGCTTCCCCACCAAAGCTCCCACCACTCTAATTCCTGAGTATAACCTGCAAACCGACCTTAGATACAAAATATTGAGAGGCTGCATGAAAGAGAAATCCTGAACATCAACCTCAAGGATGGAACCTCTTAGTTGACTAATTTTCTCTCTGCCTGTGAAAATGCGGTCATCCAGCCAACACTCATTTAACATAACCAGAGCTCTACTTCAGCATCAGAGAAAGACAATATCATGTATTGTCAGTGACTTCTTAGAACTAACATCACAGGTTAAATCCAATAGGAAATCCTGATATGTATCACGTGACATAGGAAAAAACTGTTGGACATCACCTTGCCAAGATTACTTATATTTCAGAAAAAGTAATATTGAGACTTAATCAGAATTTTAATGATTGCTAGTATTTAAGAGTTTAAAATTGGAATGAAGCCATTTTTTGGGAAGGTATTTAAGATTCTGCATTCATTATTGTTTTCTACTCATAAATAATTAGGAAGATAATATGAGCTATTTTGGTGATGCGGAAACTGAAATCAGAAATATTAAGTGTTTTATCAAGATCATAATTTCATGTATTATCCATGTATCCTACCTCAGAACCTTATGTGCTTAGAGACCATATGGAATTCTCTTTTGTTTTCTTTTATTCTTTCACTCACAAACTTTTTGCTGCCTACAGTATTTTCCTTTTTGTATATGATGCATCCTCAAGTACAGCATTATCAAGAATATTGTCCTATTTAACATAATGAACTTTTCATTTTACAATGAAAGAATATATTTTAGTCCTGGAAACAGTTAACTAGAGATCTAAAGCTGTTGTTTTGTTCACTAATATCACATGTTACTGTTTACATTTTATGGTGAATTTTAAAAACACTATCTTAATTATGTGGGAGAAATGTTTTGATATGAAGAAAAATACATTAACAGGAAATTTTTCGGTGAATATTTTAAATGACTTCTGTCTTGTTCAGAACAACATAAGTCTTTCTAAAACTATAAACAAAAGCGTAAAACAAACCCCATAAATCCGAGGTGGTTCTATATTTTTTAAAAAAAGTATTTATTTTGTATATGAGTATTCTGTCGCTGTCCTCAGATACACCAGAAGAGGGCATCGGATCACATTACAGATGGTTGTGAGCCACCATGTGGTTGCTGGGGATTGAATGCAGGACCCTTGGAAGAGCAGTCAGTGTTCTTAACCACTGAGCCATCTCTCCAGCTCCCAGAGGTGGTTCTTAATTTAACATGAATCATATCTTCAGATTTGTTATTTTCAGTATTTTTGCATCAAGGAAAAATATTGGCAAGTGTATAAGCTCAATTTAAGTAATGTGATTTTTAGCTGAAAGTGAACTATACTACATTTCTGGGTAGGTGTGTTCAGACACTGTATTTTGGTGACACAGCGTTTTGCTTTCACACATAGCAAATGCCAAGACTTTACTCATCTCAAAAATATATCTTTGGAAAAAATTTCAAATTTTTCAATATGAAGAAAACCTGAAAATTCGTCTCCAAAGAAATGATGACTTTCACCTGGAAACTCAGTAGTCAAAAATGCAGGTTGAACACATTTTTGTTGATTATTTGCCCTTTTATAATTCTAGATATGAAGAATAGCACAGTCATTATCTATGAGATTTGGATGGGCTCTTGCACAGAGAGAATGGCACTGTAGAATGCCGCTGAATGTACAGTAAGGAATAAAATTTCATCACCAAGAGAACAGTTTTGACAGCATCTAACTGTGTGCATCACTTTAGAATGCACAAGGGATTTTTGATGTATCTCAATGTATTTCAATGATCCCTCTTGTAATCTTTTTATAAGTCTATATCAATACTAACCTCTTATTTTGGTGTGAATTTGAAAAATTATTGCTTAATATGAGTGTCTTCGAAAGATACTAATTATGATCTTAGTGTTTTCATCTTAAAATCAATTTTAATCATTTAACCATTTAGAACAGTTGCAGGATATAAGTGAAATGTTGTAAACCATAAGCTTAGCAATAAGATCAGGCAAATTATCTATCTATCTATCTATCTATCTATCTATCTATCTATCTATCTATTATCTATCTATCATCTCTCTATCTCTCTACCTCTCTACTATACCATACATATAATAGATGCTACACTTTACAAATATTCATAGATATATAGATACATACTCATGTGAATATATATTCCTGTGTACATATGTTCATAATTCACATTAGTAGTCTATTTATTTAAATTATGTATTACTAGTTATAAGGTTTCTGAAATACTGACTTACTAGGGGATTTATGCTTGACAAGAGTGTTTGATAGATGTATGCTTGAATCATATTTATAGAATTTTTTCCTTGAGAATAAGTATTAGAAGTAACTCACTTCAACTCAGAAGGAATATAGGCAACAATATGATGCACTGAGTGCAAAGAAATAGAACCTAATAAGCATTATTCAGGTACCAATGAGATAACAAGCCACTTCCTATTTGGTACAGAAGGAGCACTTGATAAATAAAAGTGAACTGACCACCAGTTAAACAAAATGTGAAATATTTTGAATTAGTTCATTTAAAAACTGGGTAAAAGAGGCCCAAAATTCATTCCCAGTTCATTTGTAAAAGCAAGTATTCCAAAGAACATAATTGAATAAGAAAAATATAGACATAGTAGACATGACACCTCTGTTATTCTAATAGTGAATAATAATAATAATAATAATAATAATAATAATAATAATAATAATAATAATAATTAATCCGACTATTAAATGAAGGGTTTTCCTTTATTTATTTTCTATGCCCAACTGATGACAACTCCGGAGTGATCACATACAGTATCAGCTGTTGCTGTATTTCAGGAATCATTTTTCTATGAAGTTGGAGTTAAATACTAAATAAACTAGGATTAATATGTTTATATCCCATTGTCTAGGTGAACACAGAAAGGCAATGACATCGTGTAGGTGGCCATATCATATAGTGTGCTTGGTTCTTAATTAACATTTTCTTATGAAATATACAAAGTAGTTATTGTATTTATAGAAATGAGTCCTGTTCATTTGCAACAGTATCCTTTTGGGGCATCAGGCACTACTTATATTCGGTATCAGATCATTCTGGTTGTTTGTTGTGAATTAAAGAGAAAGACTAGGAGATATTAAAGTTAAAGGATAGGAGAAGTGAGGCTTGAAGGACATTCCCACTCCTCCATGGTCTCAAGAAGTTACCAAATGGCCCTTGAAGTAAAAGATTCTTTTGAAAATTACTCTTCTATATTACTAGACAGAGTTTATTTCCAATCCATACCCAACTTGTAGGTAATAGTTACAGTCATATTTGAAATGTTCATTACTATCATACATAATTGTTATCAGTTATTATTAAGATATTCCAGTGTCATCAAGGACAAAAATTGTCTCATTTTCATTAGCACCTTCAAGATTTGAGACACACTGAATAGTATACATGAAGCTCACTAACTGGTGAACAAAATTATCAGCAGGCATGTTCTTAAATTTTGATTGTACTGCTCTAACCATACCTGTGACCACTACATTAAAATGCTAGGACATGAAGGAATTCCACTGATTTAAGGAGATTAAGTAAGAACAATTAGGTTTCCATAATTCTGAACTCAGGAAGTACTCCGTGAAGGTGTGAAAGTTTGATTTTCATAAGGCCATTCTCAAAGGCCTGCAGTTGACCCTTTCCAGTTATTGCATCACAGATTTCTTCCTCTGTGCAGGCATCTATGGCATGATTTCTCTGTAAATAGGTACACTGTCCTTACAGTGATCCCAGACACCTTCAGTTAGGACCTGACTACTAGACATACTACATTTTAGTTGGCATAATGAAAGACCTAATTCCAATTATCACAATGTTGTGAAGTACTAGGAAATAAGCTACAGTATATAAAAAGTAGAGGAAAGAAGATATAATTAGTTCCAAAACAATGGAGATAAATTGAATTCACAATTCTCTATTTCTAAACTGATCATGTAATGATGGTTCCAAATTCACTAAAATGTTAGGATTCTCCTGCCATCATAATATTTTATTATTTTATATAGTATTTTTATTTGTTTTATCCCTGTATTTCAAGTAATTGTTCAATGTGCAAAGATATTTAAATAGAAACTGAATGCGAAAAGAAGTTATATCTATCATATAAAAATAAGATACCAAAATTAAAAACCAAAATGTATTATTTTATCTTGCTACAGTACAGGCTTTAAGCCTGAAACTCCTCTATATTGGTTAAAATGGAAAGGGTTAAAAATTTGGTAAAGACACATTAGCAGTATACTGATTCATTCTCTTTGAACTGTCCTGAGGGAATGAAAGAAAGTTGAGATGAGAAAAAAACTTTCCTGCTGTAAGACTCAAGGTTAATTATGGCCTTTCCTGGAGACTGTCTGCAACCATCTTGTGTTCCAATAAAAACCACTCTGATTTACATCCCAGGTTCATATCCCCCACGCAGGCAAACCCTGCGATCGTTGATTTCAAATTCCATTTCAAAGATCCTACCAATCTTTTAAGATGTGTAAGTGTCAAATATAAAAAGAAGTAGAAAGGAAAGTTAATAATAAAAGTTGTGGGGTTAACTGTATGTCAAATGGATTGAGTAGAGCCATTGAATAATGTCTTTATAATTGACATGAGAGTGCTGTACAGTTCAGCCCTAATGTGATTGTCTTAAAAAGTTCAAAGACAAGAGACTACTTTCCCCTTTTTGGTACACATATCAAACAGTTTTGTAATAATTCATGTGATGATGGACCGAGATTGTTCTATGATTGATAAACTCAAGGGATGTAATGTATCATTTTTTGAAGTAGGTATTACGGTGATTGGTTTAATAATGATACGAGATGTCAAAGATTAAAAATATCAAGGGGAATGTCTATATAATATGCAAATGAATGTTAAGTGCAAGCAATTTTAACTACATGAAGACAGAAAGCACATGCGCCAGAAAGACTTGAAGATCATTTTGTCTGGAACTTTCTATCTTACACAGACATTTGTAATCATTTCAAGTTTCTTGCTGGAGTCAGTCTATGTATTTCAAAATCACTTCTCCCTTTTAAGCTACAAATGTGGGTACCACATCATAAAACAGATGAGCATTTGAAAAAAATTGATCAGGAAGTTAGGGCACGTTTCTTAATTATAAATACTCTGAATATATAAAACTAAAGATCACAATCTTAATTTTATTTTATCTCCTTTTCTAGAGTTCACATTTTCAGCAATCATTTAAAAATGACTGGTCATGATATATATATGACATATACACAAATGTAAAACTCTGTACTGTGCTCAGGAGTCTCTGACATCTATTTATCTGCCACCACACTACCTCAGGCCTCATTCTGGATTAGGGTTTTTCATATTAATTCATACTTTTATTCTGAACAAAATAATATTATTATAGAATTATCCTAGCATAGAATGTATACCTTGAAAACCTATGAAATCAACATTCTGTATTTGTGAGAAAAGTAGAAACATTGTTTTGATAAGTCTGTCTTATTTCACTGTGTCTGATGACCTATAGTTCCATCTATTTTTCTAAAATTATACTATAATTTTATCCTTTTTTATGGCTGTATATACTCTATGTATAACATATCATAGTCTCTGTATGAATTTAACTTTTGTCAGGTATCAAGCTGTAATTCATAAAGCTATCATGTGTGATGTAATGGTCACTCTGCTATATGCTAACTTAGATCCTTTCATCTATATAATCTTAGCACAGAGATTAGCTTATAAAATAACTTTATTTTCATTCTTTACATCTTTTTGGTATGTGTGTCCTATGTGTGTATATGGGCATATATGTGTAGATATGCACGCAAGTAGATGGCCAATTTTGAGGCTTAGAAACACTCAAAACACCCTATTTTGGGGTAGGCTCCCAGCACTCTCATCTATGGCAAGTCTTGCTAGTCAGATTGCTCTGACAGTTCCATTCTCTCTATCCCAGAGGTAGAATTACAAAATGACTATGATGTCCACCTGGAAGTGTCTGAAGATCCATCCTCAGTACTTACTATATGTTTGTGTGGAATGCACTGTAATTACTGATTCATTCCCAGACTATATTTCAGGAACCTATTCACAACATAGGAGTTCACTGAGATGTGTAGATTTGGGGTCTGGGCAATTTCATCATGCCATGTTTTTTACTTGTGAATTTTTAATAATAAAATTTATAAACTATGAAAATCAGTAAAAAGTCATATCATATAAAAATACATAGCATATGAAAAGATTGAAAGTTTGATCACGTTGAGGCTGAAGGGGCATTACAGGAATTAAGCATACATCCTGCTCTTGCACAAGACTAAAGTTCAGTTTCAAATATCCATGTAGGGGAGTTTACAACTGCTTGAAACACTAGATCCAGGATATAGGGTGCCCTCTTCAAGTGGAAATGGACATCATTAAACACATCCCATGCACATTCAAACAGATACACCTGAATAGATAATAAAAACTAAATATTTATTAAAAGAACATAAGGGGTTGGGGATTTAGCTCAGTGGTAGAGCGCTTGCCTAGCAAGCACAAGGTCCTGGGTTCGGTCCCCAGCTCCGAAAAATAGAAAAGAAAAAAAAAAAGAACATAAACAGGTAATATCTATCCAAGACTCTAATGTCAAGTTTATTCTCATCATGGTAAAATTAGCATATGAGAAATTATACTCACAGGAGGAAATACAGGGACAAACAGTGAAGCAGAGACTGAGGAAAGGCCATCCAGAGACTGCCGCACCTGGGGATTCATCCCATATGCAGCCACCACACTCAGCCACTATTGCTGATGACAAGAAGTGCTTGCTGACAGGAGCATGATATGGATGTCTCCTGAGAGGCTCTGCCAGAGCCTTACTGATACAGATTAAGATGCTTGCAGCTAACCATCATTCTGAGCACAGGGACCTGTGGAGGAGATAAAGGACTGAAGGAGCTGAAGAGGTTTGCAACCCCATAGGAAGAACAACACATCAACCAACCAGACACCCCAGAGCTCCCAGGGACTAAACCACCAACCAAAGAGTACACATGGGGTGTCCCATGGCTTCAGCCGCATAAGTAGCAGAGGATGGCAATGTCTAGCATCAATAGGAAGAGGAGCCCTTGGTTCTGTGAAGGCTGTTTTTCCCAGTGTAGGGGAATGTCAGGGTAGTGGTGTGGGAGTGGGTGGTTCGGAGATGGTGCATCCTCATAGAAGCAGGCAGAGGGGGATTGGAGACCGGGGAACTGAGATAGGGGATAACATTTGAAATGTGAATACATAAACCATGCAATAAAAATAAAAGAAATAAAAGAAAGTTAACTCATTGCCTTTCTTTATTTCATCAAGTGCCAGACTCACAGAGGATAAGTGAGGATGTCATGTAACCAGAGCCTTTCTCATGCTAGGAAATTCTTTTATCGTTGCCTTAGAATTCTAGCCTCTTAATTATATATGCATACAGTTTTGGCACTAACTCGGTGGCATATGATATAACCTGAGAATCAATATGTTCTATGAAAGGTCTGTGACAATCTCCCCACCCCCTGTTTCCCTCCCTTTCTCTCTTCTCTCCCTCACTTCTTCCCTCCCTCTCTCTTGTCTCATGCATTCTGGTAGGACTTTCCACTCAAGCTGTGAATGTATATTGGTCCTAAATATCTGATCCTTCTACCTCCATCTCCTTAGTGCTGGAATTTAACATTTGTGCCATCTTCTGTAACTAGGTAAGGATCCCAGAGGTGGGACTGGGACATCAACCCAGCCATAAAATCATCCATCTAATATTGTTCCTGCCTGCAAGATGTTCTAGGGTAAGGGTGGGGAAGAACTTGCGGGAAAAGCCAACCCATGACTTATCTGACATGATGCCTATGTCCCAGAGTGATTTCATGTCTGACACTGACTGAATGACCAGGAACCAAAATCTGGATAGTCTAAAGACCTGGGATAGAACAGACATGACTAAAAAAAGAGCCATTTATTCCTAACTATATATGATATATTCATAGACCAGAGCCTAGCAGAATTACCATTAGAGAGGCTTCATCCAACAACTGATGGGAGCAAATGGAGAGACCTGAATCTCAACATTACACAGTGCTCAGGGAACCCTTAGGAAACAGTGGAGGAAGGATTGTCAGAGGCAGGTGAGTCAAGGACACCATAAGAACATGGCCCACGGAATCACTAACCAGGACTCATGGGGGCTCACAGAGATAGAAGTGGTGATCTCATAGCTTGCTTGCATCTCTGCTAGGTCTTCTGTGTTCATGACATCGTTGTTTAGCTTGGATTATTTGTTGGACTCCTAGAGGTGGGAGCGGGGATGTCTGTGACTCTTTTGTCTGATCTTGGGGTCTGTTTACCCTACTGGGTTGCCTCATTCAGCCTTATATGAGGGTGTGTCCCAATTCTTATTGCAATGTGTTATTCTATATTTGGTTGATATTGCTTGCAGGCCTGCCCTTTTTTGAAGTGAAATGGAGAGGAATGGATCTAGGGAAAAGGTGAAATCGGATGGGATAGGGGGACAGAAGATGTAAGAGGAGAGGGATCTGAAGTCAGAATCTATAATATGGCAGAAGGGGAAATATTTCTGCCATTCAGTTTAATTTAATGGGTGTGGGAGAATTTATCTCAAGGTCTTATGAATCCTAGGTAGGTTCTCTACAAAATGAACTAAATCCCAAGTCCCATTTTTCTCTTAAGAGTGCACTCTCATTTCTTAAATAAAAGAATTCTTGAAGTAAACCTCTCTACATGATCAGTAGTCTATTGGAGTGGGATTTCACTTTACATTTCTAAGGAATATCCTCTTTCGTGGTTGATAATGTATTTAAACACTATGCAAGACTTTGTCTTCCTCCAGTGTTTTGGATGCCAAAAGACATCTTTGAAATTTTATACTATGAAATAACCACCATAGTTTGGAAAGGCCACATAGTAGATTCATTAAAATGAATATGGGACCAAAATATTTAATGTAAGACAATTATTAGATTTTGAATTTGGCATCTTTCTCAATTAATAAAATGATTTAAAATATTTCCATATATCAGTTTTCATATTTTAATAATTGTAGAAATGGTGCTGGATGGCTGAATCAGTCACTGAAGTGTTTGTTTTGTAGACATGAAGACCTAAGTTGATCCCTGGCACCCATGTTAAAAAATAAAAATAAAGTCTGTTATCGTAATAAAATTTTGAATCCAAACACTATAGCGGTAAATAATTGCAAATTCCTAAAGCATATTTCCTCAACATCTTTACATATCAGTGAAGCTCCATATTAGAAGGAGACAAGGCTTTCAAAACCACAACAATGGATGTCTCCGGAAAGACAACAAATACAATTGTCTTCAGCTCATTACTTACACATTTACATATTTGTAAAATGATGCATGCACATGGACCTACATATGAATAAAGAATAACCACAACCAGGGAGTCCTACACCCTCGGATCCCGGCCCACAACAGCTCTCTGCTCCCAGACCCCGTGGGAGAGAGACCTCACCGCCTGGTCAGGTGGGCACTCCTGAGGCTGCAGAGCGGAAGAGACCACCAACACTGCCCACCACTGCCCACATCCCTGGCCCAAGAGGAAACTGTATAAGGCCTCTGGGTTCCCGTGGGGGAGGGCCCAGGAGCGGCAGGACTCCTTCGCCTGAGACACCGCCGGAACCTGAAGGAAACAGACCTGATAAACAGTTCTCTGCACCCAAATCCCATGGGAGGGAGAGCTAAACCTTCAGAGAGGCAGACACGCCTGGGAAACCGGAAGAGACTGCACTCTGCGCACATCTCGGACGCCAGATTAAAACACCAAACACCATCTGGAACCCTGGTGCACGGAGGCTCCCGGAATCAGCAGCGTAGATCTTCCTGGTTGCTGCCGCCACAGAGAGCTCGTGGGCAGTACCCGGCGAGCGATGTTGAGCCTCGGGACCACAGGTAAGACCAACTTTTCTGCTGCAAGTGACCTGCCTGGTGAACTCAAGACACAGGCCCACAGGAACAGCTGAAGACCTGTAGAGAGGAAAAACTACACGCCCGAAAGCAGAACACTCTGTCCCCATAACTGGCTGAAAGAAAACAGTAAAACAGGTCTACAGCACTCCTGACACACAGGCTTATAGGACAGTCTAGCCACTGTCAGAAATAGCAGAACAAAGTAACACTAGAGATAATCTGATGGCGAGAGGCAAGCACAGGAACCCAAGCAACAGAAACCAAGACTACATGGCACCATCGGAGCCCAATTCTCCCATCAAAACAAACATGGAATATCCAAACACACCAGAAAAGCAAGATCTAGTTTCACAATCATATTTGATCATTATGCTGGAGGACTTCAAGAAAGACTTGAAGAACTCCCTTAGAGAACGAGTAGAAGCCTACAGAGAGGAATCGCAAAAATCCCTAAAAGAATTCCAGGAAAACATAAATAAACAAGTAGAAGCCCATAGAGAGGAGACACAAAAATCCCTGAAAGAATATCAGGAAATCATAAATAAACAAGTAGAAGCCCAAAGAGAGGAGTCACAAAAATCCCTGAAAGAATTCCAGGAAAACACAATCAAACAGTTGAAGGAATTAAAAATGGAAATAGAAGCAATCAAGAAAGAACACATGGAAACAACCCTAGATATAGAAAACCAAAAGAAGAGACAAGGAGCTATAGATACAAGCTTCACCAACAGAATACAAGAGATGGAAGAGAGAATCTCAGGAGCAGAAGATTCCATAGAAATCATTGACTCAACTGTCAAAGAAAATGTAAAGCGGAAAAAGCTACTGGTCCAAAACAAACAGGAAATCCAGGACTCAATGAGAAGATCAAACCTAAGGATAATAGGTATAGAAGAGAGTGAAGACTCCCAGCTCAAAGGACCAGTAAATATCTTCAACAAAATCATAAAAGAAAACTTCCCTAACCTAAAAAAAGAGATACCCATAGGCATACAAGAAGCCTACAGAACTCCAAATAGATTGGACCAGAAAAGAAACACCTCCCGTCACATAATAGTCAAAACACCAAACGCACAAAATAAAGAAAGAATATTGAAAGCAGTAAGGGAAAAAGGCCAAGTAACATATAAAGGCAGACCTATCAGAATCATACCAGACTTTTCGCCAGAAACTATGAAGGCCAGAAGATCCTGGACTGATTGCATACAGACCCTAAGAGAAGACAAATGCCAGCCCAGGTTACTGTATCCTGCAAAACTCTCAATTAACATAGATGGAGAAACCAAGATATTCCATGACAAAACCAAATTTACACAACATCTTTCTACAAATCCAGCACTACAAAGGATAATAAATGGTAAAGGAGGCAAGTTATACACTAGAAGAAGCAAGAAACTAATCGTCTTGGCAACAAAACAAAGAGAAGAAAAGCACACAAACATAACCTCACATCCAAATATGAATATAACAGGAAGCAATAATCACTATTCCTTAATATCTCTCAACATCAATGGCCTCAACTCACCAATAAAAAGACATAGATTAACAAACTGGATATGCAACGAGGACTCTGCATTCTGCTGCCTAGAGGAAACACACCTCAGAGACAAAGACAGACACTACCTCAGAGTGAAAGGCTGGAAAACAACTTTCCAAGCAAATGGTCGGAAGAAGCAAGCTGGAGTAGCCATTCTAATATCAAATAAAATCAATTTTCAACTAAAAGTCATCAAAAAAGATAAGGAAGGACACTTCATATTAATCAAAGGAAAAATCCACCAAGATGAACTCTCAATCCTAAATATCTATGCCCCAAATACAAGGGCACCTACATACGTAAAAGAAACCTTACTGAAGCTCAAAACACACATTGCACCTCACACAATAATAGTAGGAGATTTCAACACCCCACTCTCATCAATGGACAGATCAAGGAAACAGAAATTAAACAGAGACGTAGACAGACAAAGAGAAGTCATGAGCTTAACAGATATTTACAGAACATTCTAACCTAAAGCAAAAGGATATACCTTCTTCTCAGCTCCTCATGGTACTTTCTCCAAAACTGACCATATAATTGGTCAAAAAACGGGCCTCAACAGGTACAGAAAGATAGAAATAATCCCATGCGTGCTATCGGACCACCACGGCCTAAAGCTGGTCTTCAATAACAATAAGGGAAGAATACCCACATATACGTGGAAATTGAACAATGCTCTACTCAATGATAACCTGGTCAAGGAAGAAATAAAGAAAGAAATTAAAAACTTTTTAGAATTTAATGAAAATGAAGGTACAACATACCCAAACTTATGGGACACAATGAAAGCTGTGCTAATAGGAAAACTCATAGCGCTAAGTGCCTGCAGAAAGAAACAGGAAAGAGCATATGTCAGCAGCTTGACAGCACACCTAAAATCTCTAGAACAAAAAGAAGCAAATACACCCAGGACGAGTAGAAGGCAGGAAATAATCAAACTCAGAGCTGAAATCAACCAAGTGGAAACAAAAAGGACCATAGAAAGAATCAACAGAACCAAAAGTTGGTTCTTTGAGAAAATCAACAAGATAGATAAACCCTTAGCCAGACTAATGAGAGGACACAGAGAGTGTGTCCAAATTAACAAAATCAGAAATGAAAAGGGAAACATAACTACAGATTCAGAGAAAATTCGAAAAATCATCAGATCTTACTATAAAAGCCTATATTCAACAAAACTTGAAAATCTACAGGAAATGGACAATTTCCTAGACAGATACCAGTTACCGAAGTTAAATCAGGAACAGATAAACCAGTTAAACAACCCCATACGTCCTAAGGAAATAGAAGCAGTCATTAAAGGTCTCCCAACCAAAAGGAGCCCAGGTCCAGACAGGTTTAGTGCAGAATTCTATCAAACCTTCATAGAAGACCTCATACCAATATTATCCAAACTATTCCACAAAATTGAAACAGATGGATCACTACCGAATTCCTTCTATGAAGCCACAATTACTCTTATACCTAAACCACACAAAGACCCAACAAAGAAAGAGACCTTCAGACCAATTTCCCTTATGAATATCGACGCAAAAATACTCAATAAAATTCTGGCAACTGAATCCAAGAGCACATCAAAACAATCATCCACCATGATCAAGTAGGCTTCATCCCAGGCATGCAGGGATGGTTTAATATACGGAAAACCATCAACGTGATCCATTATATAAACAAACTGAAAGAACAAAACCACATGATCATTTCATTAGATGCTGAGAAAGCATTTGACAAAATTCAACACCCCTTCATGATAAAAGTCCTGGAAAGAATAGGAATTCAAGGCCCATACCTAAACATAGTAAAAGCCATACAGCAAACCAGTTGCTAACATTAAACTAAATGGAGAGAAACTTGAAGCAATCCCACTAAAATCAGGGACTAGACAAGGCTGCCCACTCTCTCCCTACTTATTCAATATAGTTCTTGAATTTCTAGCCAGAGCAATCAGACAACAAAAGGAGGTCAAAGGGATACAGATCGGAAAAGAAGAAGTCAAAATATCACTATTTGCAGATGATATGATAGTATATTTAAGTGATCCCAAAAGTTCCACCAGAGAACTACTAAAGCTGATAAACAACTTCAGCAAAGTGGCTGGGTATAAAATTAACTCAAATAAATCAGTAGCCTTCCTCTACACAAAAGAGAAACAAGCAGAGAAAGAAATTAGGGAAACAACACCCTTCATAATAGACCCAAATAATATAAAGTACCTCGGTGTGACTTTAACCAAGCAAGTAAAAGATCTGTACAATAAGAACTTCAAGACACTGAAGAAAGAGATTGAAGAAGACCTCAGAAGATGGAAAGATCTCCCATGCTCATGGATTGGCAGGATTAATATAGTAAAAATGGCCATTTTACCAAAAGCAATTTACAGATTCAATGCAATCCCCATCAAAATACCAATCCAATTCTTCAAAGAGTTAGACAGAACAATTTGCAAATTCATCTGGAATAACAAAAAACCCAGGATAGCTAAAACTATCCTCAACAATAAAAGGACTTCAGGGGGAATCACTATCCCTGAACTCAAGCAGTATTACAGAGCAATAGTGATAAAAACTGCATGGTATTGGTACAGAGACAGACAGATAGACCAATGGAACAGAATTGAAGACCCAGAAATGAACCCACACACCTATGGGCACTTGATTTTTGACAAAGGAGCCAAAACCATCCAATGGAAAAAAGATAGCATTTTCAGCAAATGGTGCTGGTTCAACTGGAGGTCAACATGTAGAAGAATGCAGATCGATCCATGCTTATCACCCTGTACAAAGCTTAAGTCCAAGTGGATCAAGGACCTCCACATCAAACCAGACACACTCAAACTAATAGAAGAAAAACTAGGGAAGCATCTGGAACACATGGGCACTGGAAAAAATTTCCTGAACAAAACACCAATGGCTTATGCTCTAAGATCAAGAATCGACAAATGGGATCTCATAAAACTGCAAAGCTTCTGTAAGGCAAAGGACACTGTGGTTAGGACAAAACGGCAACCAACAGATTGGGAAAAGATCTTTACCAATCCTACAACAGATAGAGGCCTTATATCCAAAATATACAAAGAACTCAAAAAGTTAGACCGCAGGGAGACAAATAACCCTATTAAAAAATGGGGTTCAGAGCTAAACAAAGAATTCACAGCTGAGGAATGCCGAATGGCTGAGAAACACCTAAAGAAATGTTCAACATCTTTAGTCATCAGGGAAATGCAAATGAAAACAACCCTGAGATTTCACCTCACACCAGTGAGAATGGCTAAGATAAAAAACTCAGGTGACCGCAGATGCTGACGAGGATGCGGAGAAAGAGGAACACTCCTCCATTGTTGGTGGGATTGCAGACTGGTACAACCATTCTGGACATCAGTCTGGAGGTTCCTCAGAAAATTGGACATTGAACTGCCTGAGGATCCAGCTATACCTCTCTTGGGCATATACCCAAAAGATGCCCCAACATATAAAAAAGACACATGCTCCACTATGTTCATCGCAGCCTTATTTATAATAGCCAGAAGCTGGAAAGAACCCAGATGCCCTTCAACAGAGGAATGGATACAGAAAATGTGGTACATCTACACAATGGAATATTACTCAGCTATCAAAAACAACGACTTTATGAAATTCATAGGCAAATGGTTGAACTGGAAAATATCATCCTGAGTGAGCTAACCCAATCACAGAAAGACATACATGGTATGCACTCATTGATAAGTGGCTATTAGCCCAAATGCTTGAATTACCCTAGATGCCTAGAACAAATGAAACTCAAGACAGATGATCAAAATGTGAATGCTTCTCTCCTTCTTTAAAAGGGGAACAAGAATACCCTTGGCAGGGAATAGAGAGGCAAAGATTAAAACAGACACAGAAGGAACACCCATTCAGAGCCTGCCCCACATGTGGCCCATGCATATACAGCCACCCAATTAGACAAGATGGATATTGCAAAGAAGTGCAGACCGACAGGAGCCGGATGTCGATCTCTCCTGAGAGACACAGCCAGAATACAGCAAATACAGAGGCAAATGCCAGCAGCAAACCACTGACCTGAGAATAGGACCCCGTTGAAGGAATCAGAGAAAGAACTGGAAGAGCTTGAAGGGGCTCGAGACCCCATATGTACAACAATGCCAAGCAACCAGAGCTTCCAGGGACTAAGCCACTACCTAAAGACTATACATGGACTGACCCTGGACTCTGACCTCATAGGTAGCAATGAATATCCTAGTAAGAGCACCAGTGGAAGGGGAAGCCCTGGGTCCTGCTAAGACTGAACCTCCAGTGAACTAGACTGTTGGGAGGGTTGGGAGGGGAACACCCATAAGGAAGGGGAGGGGGGAGGGGGATGTTTGCCCGGAAACCGGGAAAGGGAATAACACTCGAAATGTAAATAAGAAATACTTAAGTTAATAAAAAAAAAAAAGTAAACAGCAAAAAAAAAGAATAACCACAACCACACACACACACACACACACACACACACACACACACACACATATCTTTTTTTCTACTTACAAAAATTTATAATGCCTGTTCCCAGACCTAAATCAGTACCACCAGCTCTACATCACTTTCTAAAAACATTTAATTAGGGGGTAGGGCAAAAAAGAGCCCATTTAATTAGAACCATCATTGGTATATCACAACACTAAGATTAACAGACATAGGGGAATTTAGAAAAACTATTAATTACATTTTTATGCTCAGTCCAAGTAATTTTTCAAATGAAGATTTCTAAAATGTAGAAAATCTGGATAATTCACAGCCACTATATGTATCTGTATTGAGCACTTTGGGCAATTTGTTCCACCTTTTATTTAACGTCTTTCCTTTTCTCTGTTACATATGAGTTTTAGAATGAATATTTCCAAGGTATATCAAGTGACCCTCCATACAATTGTGGCAAATAAAAGCAGGACAATAATATTGAATACAAGTAAAATCAATGGTGGCTAATATGTGATTTATATTATTCCAGTTCACTAACTTGCTATGAGAAAAAAGATGATACAAATCATAAATATATGAGAAAGGGCTAAATTTCAATATTTAGAGATATTGTGATTCTCTTATGAAGAATGTGAGCCAAGTGGAAATCAAATTACATTAATCAAATGGAATTAAGAGACATGATGATACATTGTGCCTCAAGACGATTGTTTCTCTACATATCCAAAAGAATCAGTTCTGAAAACATATAAGAGATTTTTCAAAAATAAAGCATACATTAAGACAATGAGAAGTGTGTAGAACACGTAAAGGACATAGGAAATTTGCTAAGGGATCTTTAAAAAGATTTTAATAAATTGAAAGATGTGCTATGCAACTTCTTACATTCTGGGAGTAATTAATTGGAATAAAAAGTTGATTCTTCACAAATTGATTTATGGATTTAATATAATTCCAATTAAATTCAGAGTAGTGTTAATGAGATTTAGAAGCAACATGAACAAATAGTTGACTTTTCATGTAGAATAAGAAATAAAACTGATAGTTCAATATTGTTGAAGATAGTGTGTGTGAAAAAACAGAGCTTGGCATTAAGGCTATCCAATATACCATATTTATACCAGATGTTATTCATTATATCCTTGTGGGTGGTCCTTTCCAAATAACTTTATGAATGTCGAATCATTTATTCATTACACATATCCTAAAGCCTGGAGAATCTTGTGAACAAGAAACCTAAGGAAAACAGTAGCATAAATAAAATACAGCAGTGGAAATAAATATCCCATAGTTAAAAACCAAGAACACAGGACATTTCATTCTGCTTCATAACTTGCTAGAGTTTATATCATCTTCTATGTGGGTCTTTCTCTTCATTCTCTCTCAAGTTGTAGCAAAGCCTAGTTAAATTGGAATGAAGAAGCACAGCCACAGAGGTCCTGGATATGCGAAGAGGGTTCTTACAGAGGCAGAAATCTAAGAGAAGCTGCTGAGAAAATAATACCTTAAGGAAGGGGGCATAGTAAAAAGTAGTTAATATGAGAATAGGTAGGGGTGATATTGGAAGTAGAAATGTTTAAGCAAGGGCTAGTTGTGATAGAGGGGAAAATTAAGAGGTAGGGACAATGGTTAAAGACAAAACAATTTTAGATAAAAGCCTTTGCATAGGTAGAAAAGGTCCCTTCTAGAAACTATGGACAAATTAAACCAAAACTAGAAGGTCATGTTTGGGGTGCATCTTTATGTCTTTGTTGTTCAGGTAGGGGCCAGACTACAAAAACAAGAAATTCTTGCTATTATTCTTGGCTTTCCACCTATTTTAACTTGATGCTAAGGTTCTATGCTGGAGGCAGTACATACGTGAATGTATGATACAGGAAAATAAATATGGAATTGGTCTGGCATCATTCTCACTGCCACCTAGGATTCATAGCATCATAAGTTGTGATCGGCTTGCGGAATAATAAAGGTTTTAGTCTCAGTGATGAATCCAATGAACTATGACACTAACTCGTCAAGTTAGTGTCATATATATGCCAGTTTGTCAATACTGGGTATAATATTATTGGGGTAACCACTTAGCTAAGTTGACAAAATTTTGAACTGCCTTCTAAAAATACACTTATAGCTATAAACAGTGATCATTCTGGATTAATAAAAATGCCTCTTTCCGGTGAACTGAGTTAAAAGTAAAAACTTAGGGCTAGATGAGGTACTGAGAATAAATAATGGTTGATTGGTTTATCCTAAACAAGGATTTGTCATATCTATGATAGGGCCATAAAAACATGACAAAGATAGGGTTGAAAAGAATGCATGAACCAGCAGACAGCGGCAGGTCCTGTTAAATGTCATCTTCTGGGCAAGACTCAGCCATTGAAATGATGAAATCTCAACAGCTATGGGTGACTACTGCACTGTGTCTTCACAAGGATGGACCTCATCAACAGGCAGGCCTGGATGTAGGAAGGGTCTGAGTAGCAACCACACTCAATGTTGAAGTATTTCCTACTGCCATTTCTGATGGGGTCCAGGAGTCACCTCACAAACTACATGAACATCAAAGTCAGTCAGACAAGGATAGTTTATTGAGCATACCCCCCGGGAACGATTGATTGGAGCTATAGTTTAGACAAAGGAGCTGAACCATGATGGTGAGTTAAGATCCCCTAGGGCTTTTTAAGCCTAACACCAGCAAACATCTGTGCCAAGTTATTCTACTAATCAGGATTTAGCAACAGAAGAGTTTCTTAGAATATGTCTGTTGAAATCTTATCCTGTTCCCATTGGTTCAGGTATTCAAATGTGTAGGGGCTCACCTTTTCATGTCTTAACTTGTCAAGCAGGATGGGATTTGTCTAACATTCCTGTCTTAACATACTAGCCTGGATGTAGGTTACCCATGTGCATATTTCTTTCTGGCAGGTAGAATATCAGTTTCCAGTGAGGTCTTGGGAATTTAAATTTTGCTTGGCCCCTACTTAAAAGGGAAGTCTTGTTCTAAATAGATGTAGGTGTCGCTCATATGTTGCGGTCCATCCCAGGTGCAGCTCATGAAACAATTACTACAAAAGCTTATACACGGGTGCAGGACAAGCTACTGGGTGTTGGGTTCAGGTCCAAGCTTATTGTGAGTAACAATAAAATGCAATGTATTTGATTGTCAGGATCACAGAACATAACAGAATATGTTATTAACTAGAGAATAATAAAAGTTCCTAGTAATAGCAGAAACAGCATATGAAAATGTTTTCTCAAAATACTATTAACAGGACAAAATGGCTGGCTAGCCAGGTAATAGTTATCTGGTACCTAATATTTTCACAGGCCTTAACAATTTCCTTCAGTTGTATACTCATTATTGACACAACTAGGTTCCAACAGAGAGCGCCACAGCAACAGTAACAAATGGACCCAGTTAAACAAAAATGAATCCGAGTCTTCGTGGTTGATTATAGAGAGGTTAAAGAGTGGGAAAAGAGAGTAACCAGGATTCATTAAACACATTAATAAAATAGCAAAGAAGTAACTTAATAAAAGAATGAAAAACTAATTATATGTATCTATGTGCACCAGGTACTGTTGAAACTGCAATTCAAATCCCTAAATTGGTGTTACTACAGGAATATTCATCAGAGTCCTTAATAACATGGCTTCTGTGTATCCTGAGATTTCCTATATCAAATATCACTGGTCATCATAACAATTGGCAAAATTATTTTGTATTCTCTCTGCTTCTCTGTGTCTCTCTCTGTATTTCTCTCTGTGTCTCTGTCTCTGTCTCTGCCTCTCTCTCTCTCTCTCTCTCTCTCTCTCTCTCTCTCTCTGTGTGTGTGTGTGTGTGTGTGTGTGTGTGTGTGTGCTTAGAACATCTTATATAAGATGTAATGTGGTTTTTATTTTCCTGGCATATTTCGTTGTTTTTGAGGCTACTACTAATTAAGGTCACTCTTTCTACTTTTTTTTTTCTGATCCCCAGCTGGCTGCTTCAACTCACTTGTTCTACCTCAAACTCCTCTCAAAGCTGACTGATTCAAATGGGCTTCTCTCAGCTTCTCACTGAATTGATTTGTGTGACCTCAAACTATTTCGGGCAATTGGTTCTAATCTATAACTCCCTCTGGTGACCTGTACTGAACTGAATGAACTCGGGAATCAACTCAAGCCCACTGCACTGCACTCACTGCCCTGGATCCCGACTGATTCAACTCCAAACTCACTGACAAATTGAAATGCCTTGCTTTTCAGGCTACTGGGCTTATCCTATCTCTAACTCATTCTGTGCAAACTTTTCTGATTCGTGTCTTTGACTGTGGGTCATTTAGATGCCATTATTTTAGATTACAAATGTAAACCAAGCATTTCAGCCAAAGGGGTTAAAAGTGTACTAAGGGCATACCTGCATTCCGGCCAAATCACACAGTCCGAAAAGGTCTTTGGATATGACCAGGACAACCATGTTGCTAAATAAAAAATCGTCTACTATAGAATTATAAATTCCATCACACAGCATCAAAATTGTAGCCTTCTGTCTTCTTTATATAAAGCTTTATTATTGAGATATTAAATTGATGTTTATTCATACATGATTTGAGCACAGAACTATAAATATTTGGTAAAGCTGGACTCTTACTTTTTGTTAGTGATCAAAGTAAAACTCTTACCTCTTTAATATGAAAGTGAGTGTGTAAAGTATTTATTGCATATTTATAAGAATATACAATATTCTTTCATTTGGTGATATTTTACTTTGTGAGGAATATTGGTGAAAACATTTCATGTGTAGGCTCTTTGCCCCTTCTCACATATTCCCATGATCGATGAGTATCATTAAATCTCTGATACATATTAATGAACTGATAAGTAGATAGATTATATGCCCAATTTATGTTAACCCTATACTTGATTCAAAATAACATTCCAGATACATTTTTTTTGCTAATCTAAAAATTCCATGTTTTAAAACAATACAGTTTTTGAAAGGGTAGATTAAAAGATTAAGATAACCAATAATGTTAATGTCAACTGCTGTTTGTAGGTAGGGAAAGATGATTTTAGAAATGTAGTACTATAATTGTGTATTATTAGACAACATATCAGACTAACCAGTCTTGTGTTGTGAAAATGCACTGTTTGCAAATCAGCTTTTCAGTACATGAGATCTATACATCTGAAATGTCCTTTGTGTCATGAACCCAACATTTTTGCTCTTAATTTTGAAGTCTTATGAGATGAGAAAGCAAAAGAAAAACTAAGTAATCGCATGTGAACTAATTCTTTAAAAAGTGTTGAAATTACCATACGAGTATAAAATATCTCCCCAAAGAATAAGATTGCTGTTGTAGGAGGTTGTAGAACCTTTGTGAGAGTGGGCCTTTACTGCACATTTATGGTCTTGGGGATGAGTCATATGGACTTAAAGCCTGGTCTGTTACAAAGGACCTGCTTGCCTCCTAACTTCCAATCCAACACCTCATGTCCTCGGTGCCTTAGTCCTTCATCATGCTAGCTACATCTTCCCTAAGCAAAAGACCATGCTTTTTCAAACCGTAAGCCAAATTAAATTTTTTCCCTTATGTTTTTTTTCCCCTAGGATTGTATGACAGTACTTTATAAAGTAAGGTCATGTGCAAGATAGTAAACACTGCCGTATGCCTTAGCATCTGGCAAAAAATAGAATAAAATGAAATAAAACAAAACAAACATAGCAAAAGAAAATATCAAAATAAACAGACTAAGTCATTGTCTACATGGACTTTCAATTCTGCTAGGAATATTGTTTGAAAATCAAAAATCAACTCAATACCTGCCTAATAATTTCATGAATCCATTGTGAGTTATCTTAGCTATATTTAAAACTGTGGTAAATAAATTACAGAGATCTTTAAGTGAAGAAAGAAAAACAAAACAATACAAAGTGACAGTGCAGCGAGAAGTTAGAATGGAAAGACACAAATAAGGCCAACTGAAAGTCCTGGCATTATGCTTTCTAGACTATTAAGGAAAACAATATCATCTCATTCTAACTTTCATGGTATTTTCTTAGAATGTGTGTTTTGTGATATTCTGCCCCCTCAAAAAAGGTTATGCTTGTTTATGCTATTAATATTTGTGTTTTTAGAAGAAATTATGGAAATATAACCTTTGGTTAATTTGCAAAGGAGATAAACTGAAAGCCAGAAGATACAAAAACTAAAAATGAGAGTTCTGTTGGGCTAGGAAATAAGAATCTTACATATCTAGGAAACAGGAAAGGATGTTTAAGAGCTTACAGGAATCTTAAGCCTAGAAAGTGAGATCTAGGAACGCATTTTTGTTGACATACTAAGGAGAGTATTCTCTCTTGGCCTCTCTATAACAATTGAGTGGAAGAAAGGGAAGGGATAACTAAACTACTATGAAAAAAGTAGCAATTATTTTCTATGACATTTGTTTGCTGGTTGAGTCAAATAGGAGGTTCATCCAGTAACTAACCAATACAGACATGGGTGCTTGGAGCCAAACATCAAACTGAGCTCAGGGACCGTGGCAGGGCAGCTGACAGAAGGACTGAAGGAGTTGAGGGAATAGTAACCCCATAGGAAGAACATCAGCTGACTGGACCACCCAAGGCTCCCAGGGACTAAACCACCAACCAAGGAGTGTACAGGGAGGGATTCATAGCTTCAGATACATAGGCAGCAGATAATGGCCTTGCCTGACATCAGTGGGAAGGGAGGCCCTTGGTTCTCTGGAGGTTTGATGCCCCAGCATAGTGGCTTGAGGGGTGAGACAGACGAGGTTGGTGGGGAAGCACAATCATAGAGGCAACAGGGAGGGAGGAGAGGGTGGTTGTTGAAAGAGGGACTTGTGGAGAGGTAGCCGGGAAGTAGGATATCATTTAAGATGTAAACAAATGGAATGATTAATAAAAAATTTAAAAAGGAAAAAAAATCATTTGCCCATTACCAGAAAAAATAAAAACCCGTCAGGTTTCTGAAGACACTGTTGAGTTTTTCCACTATTTCCATCCAAATCTAACTTAGTCACTGTCTTTAAGATAAGCGAAGTCACGTGGATTGTTATCACATTTATTGGCTAAATTCTTCTGGGTCTGCAAACAAAAACATTATACTAAGATCCAACACTGTAAGCAGAAGGATAAATAAGCATCTTGAACAAAATATGCTCACCATTTTGCATCTGTATGTAATATTTAGTGAGTAATTTATATTAAATCTAATAAAAAAGCATGTCAGGAAGTTTATGACCAAATGTACTACAAATCATGAGTAAGTGGTGCAGTGAGCATGAATGAATTACATCTGCTGTCAGTGTGCACAGGAGAAAGTCATAAGACACTTTCAGACCCATGAAAGTTTCAAACTATGACTCTAAAAAGTTTTTGCTAAAGTACACGCTTACTCCCCGAGGCTGCATACGTTTGCCTGACAAAACCCTGGTTTGGAAATGAGTTCCTCAGTATTTGCCCGAAATTCCCACTCATGTAGTTAGTTCTTCAGCTCAAGGAGACTAGCTGACAACACTTCAGAATGCCTTGCCATAAACAAATTTCAGTCTACAGTCTGCTTCACCTCACCCTTTTGTTTGGAAGTTAATTAAGGTAGCAGGCTAGGACTCTTAAATATATCAGGGATGTAGTGAAAAAAATCTTCAATTAAATAGAACCTTCATTCATGGGGAATTTTTTCATAAGTGTTGCCTATGATTAAACTACAAACACACCTTCTTTCACACTTATTGTTGAAGACTTTATGTGAGTACATGTTTATTCCACAGAAAGAGGAAAGGATGTGCTCTTGCCTCACCTCGTGTAGTAGAGCTCTGTATAGTACTGAGGCATAGAAGCTTTGGAATTAGAACAAATTGTGAGTCTCAGATCAAGCTATGTTAATTAAAACGGCTGGAACAAAGTTCAGTCATATGAAACATACTGGGAGTATTTGCATAAAATAAAAGGGGTATTTAAAAATGCAAACCATTTGTTTTTGTAAAGCATTTACCGCAGATCTGAAGTAAAATTTTAAATGAAGCTTTGGTGGCAGAAGGCAGTAAAGCCAGTGTTTTTGTGAACGGGGCAAGAGAAAAAAATAAGTCCGTGGCAATGTGATCTACATAATTAGTACAAGATCATCTTGTGAAACCATGTTCCAGAGGGAAAAAGAACTACTCTAAAAATATTACTCTTTATTGTAGGATCATGTCACCATGAAAATAGTCACAGTCATTTGCAGTATTTATGGTTTATAGAGATGATACCACTGCTGAAGTGACTTTAAAGGAAATGTCTTTATGTAATATCCTGTGGACATTCATGTAGAGAAAAGAGCAATTAGCCTAGTATTACATGGTACTTTAATGACAGTTCAGGCCAAGAATATTATTAACATAATTATTACCAGGTGCCTGTGTGAGTTTGCCACATGTTGGCTATGAATACATTTTAATCACAGGCTAAAAAAAGCCTCAGATATCTTGTTAATTGACTATATAAAGGAAAAAGTCTTAATGTAGATTCACATGCCATGCCTCTTTCGTAAAATATACAATTAGATAATAAAAATTATGATTTTGGTATCTAATTTTAGGGATTAACAGAATATTTGCAATTATGACTATTAGAATACAATTCATAATTTTAAGCCTGTGAGATAAACAACATAAGAAACACAGAACAGATAAGATTCGATAAGCAGAGTTAAGGAACACATGAGATTGAGATAACTCAAACAATTCAATAATAAATTAGATAAAAAGTACAATTAATAAAATATTGCATATTGATTAAAATTATCTAACATCATAAAGTTAACCAGTAACTCATCAAGGATATAATAATGATATTGGAGGTTTAATGTTAATAGAACCCCCTTGGTAAAATATATGTGGCTGGAAACAAAAGTCACAAAAATACTCAAGGAGCTCAGAAAAGTGCTAGCCAACATGTAAAAACGAATTTACTATATTTTAAATATCTTAAGGTACCAAGATAGCAACTTTTACTTCAAAGGAGAAGGGCACTTGGCATCCAGAAATGCATCTTTACATATGTAAAAATTTGGTAGATAAATGAGACCTAAACTAACATGGGAAAGAAGCAAAGAAGAGATTGATAAACAGGGATCACTCATCACTTGAAAATATAAGCACATGAGTAAATCACAACGGGAAAAGTAAACTTTAATGCATCTATATTTAAACATTAAATCATAATGGGAGTAATGAATTATTGCTTGGGGATATTGAATACAGACCACAGTTACTTCAAATATTACATGGCAATACAGATATAATATCAAAAGTAAAAGGAAAATAATTATAAAGTACATAAGTAAAAGCAATTGATGGATTGGGCTCCATTGAATTAAGGATTTATATTCAAAAAGGAAAACATTGACAAACACAACAGAAAAGTGACAAGTTGAGACATGATATCTGAAAAATTTAAAACTCCAAATGATTTATAACTTGAAGTTTTCAAGGGTATGCTACACATCACAAAAAATGACAGGAAATCAAGAAAAATAGGTGCATTAAATGAATAGACAGGTCACATAAGGGAATACAAATGTGTGACAAGGAAATGAAAAATACTGTAAGGAAATAAATGTAAAATCTCAGAAGAAAGGAAGGCTTGTTATGTTGCCATTTTGCGAGGGCAGAAAGCTTCCTACTCTTTCAGAAGAAAACGGCTTTGGGAGAATCAATGGGTTTGTAAGACTGTACTTATTTGAAAAAAGCACTAACCATTAGTAACTTTTCAGTAGATTATGAAAATGATACTTGGGGTCAGAGATGGCTCAGTGGTTTAGAGAACATGTTACTCTTGCAGAGGACTTGGTTTCAATTCCCAGCACCATGTGGTGGCTCACAACCCCAGTTTCAGTAACCCCTGTTAGAGAGATGCTGATGCTCTCTTCTGACCATTGTAAGTAAGCATCAGGCACACTTGGGACTATTCATGAAGGCATTCATACACATAAAGTAGAATAAATAAATGATTTTTAATATATTTCTCTAAAAATGTTAAAAATAGATATTTAAAATTAAATAAAAGAACAGAAAAAAGGAAAAATAACAGCCCCGATATGTTATTCTCCAACATGTTTCTTATAAGGATTTAAGCATTAGGTTGGTCCAATGGAATATTTAATGCAAATTATATAAAATTCACTTTCAACTTAGATATTTGCTAATAAATGAAGCAGTTTCCTTCATAATTGTGCACTAATTTTGATGTATTTGTGATGCCTTATATATTAAGCTGCATGCTTTTAACAAGGAACAATTAGAATTATGATTTTGTCATTTGAAACTATGAGGAAATTGTAGAGTATATACTCACTTAATTCCCAACCTTCAAAATGCCCCAATCATAAATTTATTTTCATTCTCATTTCATAACTGTAATGTCACTACTGTTATGAATTATAATATAAATATATGACACAAAAGGTTTTTGGTGACCCCTGTAATGAGACCTGTTGAATCCCACAAAAGTGTTGTGAGAAACACTGAAATAATAATGTCACACTGAATTCATACAAATGAAACAGAGTTACTATTTTGGTGCTGTCATTTAACAATGCCAGGAAATTACAATAGTTTCAACCACAAAATATCTTTTTTGATGTAATTATATCAACAAAAATAATATTATATTGTTCGATTTTATTAGTGTATATACTCTTAGTGTTAAATTCCAATGTTATTTGAAAAGAAAGATGTTAAACTTACTTCCACGTCCTTAGAAAAAACACTGAGTCCAGTATTTGCATATATAAGGTTTTATACACACAGCTAATATGCATGCAGTAGGTTATTTTTTCAAAGATTCAGATATCATCTATTATCAATTATAGGGAATGTATATGCATTCATTTTAAACATGCGTGCATGAGGAAATCCATAATAGATTTCAGCCCAGCTTCAACAAGTAAATTGAGTGGTCAGATACAATTTTCTCAGTATCTGACCAGATATTTCCAGTAATAGAAAGAGAAGACTCATGGAGTATATTCTAAAACAGATAAAGAAGACCTGTAGGAAAGCTGTCATACCTTCAATTACTTATCAAACCTCTTCTTATTTTGTATATGCAATTGACAGTTGTCATGTGGGTATTTCAGTGTTTAACAATAACTTTGTGGAGTTTAGTCCTGTAATTCAATGGAGGATCATGTGTATATCATGTACTAAATCTGTATTCAAACCCAAACACTGTAGCAGCAACAGCCGTACCGTCAAAGAATAAGAGCAGCAGGCTAAAAGGCAAGCAGCAATTCTCTATATTTGCAGACTTTTGCCTGAATATAGAAATGCTACAAATAGCATCACTGTTTCCCATCATGCAGGAGGCTCATTTTGAAGTTTTCTATATGCTTGAGGATTAGACTAGTCTGGCCTAGAATGAAAAACCCTGTCTCAATCAGTCAATTAATAATTTCGAATAAATAATCTTCCTTTTTACATGATACATGCCATAGGTTTACTTCGAGGAAGAGTAGACTCATAGGAAAAAGATGAATAAGAATATATATATTCACAATGCTCTGATCAACTATATCCTAAAGAATATAATTAATCTATCTTTATTCAGCTTGTAACAATAGGCTGAACTAAAACTAATACTTCAAGCTTAGTGCAGGGGTCATTAATATTTACTACATATTAGGAAAGGTAAAAATCAATCATATTATATTAGTGTGATCAAAGCGTTTGTAATTGCTTCTTGAATCTACCTGGGCCAGTGAAACATCTAAATGTATTGAGTACTCCCTTTGAACAAGGTAGTCTTTTAGGTACTTTATTTGTAGTATCAAGCTTGCCCTTTGGGTTAAGTACTGCAGTCAAATCTACTTTACAAAGAAAGAAGTAGATTTAGAGAGGCCATAGCTAACTCGTCGTACTTTTCAACAGAAAACAAAAATCCAGTCGCAGAGATGAATGGTCTGATCATCATGGTCTCTATCGCTGCTGAATGTTCTCGGCATCGCTGACTACGCATTGTCCAGCTTACGCCACACACTTTTAACTTAAGTGTCCCCTCTTCTATAACTTTATTCTATGTACACAATTACTGTAGAGGAAACATTGTCCTGTTTGTTCTGATTATGCTTTTGCTGGCGTCTAAGGATCCGAGTTTGGGAGGATTGTTATTTCCGGTGTTGATACCTGGTTTTGCCCAGGTTAGATAGATGTTCTGCTTCTAGGAATGTGATAGATGTGTGTTGCTTGGTTTGAATTTCTTCTGCGATCTTGATAAAAGCATGGTCACTTCAGGTTCTGGGGAAAATGTATAGGTAGCAGGTACTGGCACTTAGGAGAGGGAGTGGTCAGGGATAGGGGTTGAAGTGTACACAGAAGTGAGGAAAGCAGGGTGATCTGCTGCTTGCACCCTGGACCACCAGCCTCCCAACCATACTTGCACTTCGGGTATTGGGGATGAGGTGGTGCAGAATGAATGGCTCAGATTTCTGGAGCAAATGAGAAAGCTGCTGTAAGCTCATTCATTAATCCTCAGGAAGCACCTTTTATACCCTCCACAACATCCCATTGGACCCAAGCAAGCATCACTTCCAAGTGGTGGTTTCAGATTGGCTAGCATTGTTAGCGTCACTAATCTTTAGGCTCTCAGGCAGTCTTCAATTAGGTCCTCATGTGGAGGTTGCCTCCACGACTGCGTGGCTCCCCTGGTGTTCATGTGGAGGTGTCCACCACTTCATTAGTGAAGCGTGCTATTCCCCCTAGTGTTCCATCTTGAACTGCTCTGTTCCCTGTAAATGAGGGGCAGGAAGTGAACGGCAGGCACAACAGGTAATCAGCTACAGAGCTGGTAATGAATCTTGGGCACTGACCATGGAGAAGACTAGGAAGAATGATGGTTTTAAGCCTGCCTACCTGCCTTGTGGGCCTATTTTCTTCTCTGGTAGGTTTGACTGGCGGATTGGCAGAGAATGTCTTCTGGAATTGGAGGCTGGGGCTGGGATAACAGGATAAGTGTGGAGAAAGGTTGGAGGAGAGGATCTCAGTGATCCTTTGGAGTTGGGGGAAAGGGGAGGGCATGTTGTTGAGACCAGGAGATTGAATTTGGAGGAGAGGCAAGAGAGATTACCTGCTTTCCTTCAGCTGTGTCCTACAAGTTCCCAGGGAATGGCTGCTGGAGTTGGGGGCTGGGAAAACGCAGAGATGGGGGAGGAAGAGTCAGGGGACTATTTCTGAGATCTACTGAAGGAAGATGCAGTTAGGGAGGGAAGTGAAGCCGCATCAAGTAGTCTGTTATGTGTCCGTGGATGAAACCAGGGGTTTGGATTTGAAGAAGCTGAGGGAAAAGCCAAGATCTATCGTCAGCCTGTTTACTTCCCTGGTTAGATTTTTTAGCAACATTATTAAAAGAAATTTATTCATTGATTTTTTTGGTTTTATGAGTATTCTTCTGAATGGTTAGGTTTGCAAGCATGCTTATATCAGTGCTATGGAGATTATTAGGTGCTCAACTGGAGTTACATGTTAACCTTAGCGACGCCAGTCTGACTAGATTCATTCTGGAATTCCTAATTAAACCTTGGTAGCCATAATCATTTACTGCCTATGCTGCAATGTTATAGCATGTACGGAAATCTCTATTTCCTACCAAACACTTGAATCTCTTTATGCTGCTTTATTCTGTCTTACTATACTTCTATTTTAAAGTGGGAACGTAAGTGGAGGTCTGGAAAGAAAATACAGTGGTTAATAGCACTTACTGCCTTTAAAGGGAACCTGGGTTTAGTTTCCACCGTCTTGTCAGACAGTTTACAGTTCTCTATAACTCCATTTCTAAGAGATCCAAAGCAAGCATTCACATCCTTGTGGAAAATAGACACACATGTGCAAGTGCACACACACACACACACACACACACACACACACACACACACACACACCCCAAATTGATAAATATAAAACCTGTAATAGGATTTAATATGGCCTATCTAGAAACAAGTAATCACTTGGATCTCAAGACAATGTTATGGTTCTATTATTCTGCATGGGCCTACTGATGTGAACTGGTATGCTTCCGGCCTGTTGAATATCTGCATTATAATCCTCGGACTTTTGCACTTACCTTGTTTGTGACATTTTGTTGTCACCTTTATATCAGAGCATGGAGACTCATATCTGAAGAGATAGATTTGCACCAGAGAGCACTGCAGTCTGAGAGCACTGCAATCTGTCCCATGTCACTGCACACATCTCATCATCTTATACTGGGATCAGTCATTGACTTTTAGGAGACCCTTCACCCTCTATGCTGATGCATTTGTAAATTTACCTTTAGCCAAATACCTCAGAGCCAGGGATCCATGACCAGATAATGGGATCATTCAGTCAGGCTGATTTATTCAGCACCTCTTGAATGCTGTCACCAGGAAGCTCTTGCCTTCTTTCCGCCAAGAACCACTCAGATAGAAGGGACTCCAGCACTTTGTTGGAGCAGCCTTAAATGCTAGGAGATGCTAGCATTAAAGGCCAAAAGAGGAACCTGTATTCACTATTCCTGATATAACTTTCCTCACAAATGTAAAAAACAAAAACAAACACAAAAAAGCTTTTTTATTAATATAGGTTAATTACTTTTCTTTGAATTGGGTGATCTTACAGAAAAAAGTTATACATTGCAGGAAATCAGTGTAATATTATATAAAAGACCAGGGTTCAGAAGTATGAAAGTCTACCTGTATATCAGAATTTTATGACATTTAGCAATTTCAGTTCTTTGCACTTCAAGGAAGTTTTCCCTACTTTGTTTACTGTATGTTTCTATATGGGTTTTCTTTACAATTAAGAGTGTTTAATATTTGTGCTATAAAAGTGCTTGCACAATTAAATGCAGGCATGTTTCCAAATGCCTCTTCTCTCACTTAGGACATGTTGCCCTGATGATAGTTGACTTCCTTCTGGGAGAAATTCTGCATCTGAGGCAGTTTACTTTCAAATCTCTTTGGTACTATGAAGATGAGAAATGATGTGTTCTGGGAATCCAGAAATAAACACAGTCCACCACCTACTTCCCATTATCAACCCCACCACACACATAAACCTTATGGCAGGATGGTTATAATGATTCACATAGATTAGATATTCTCATCACAAATGAGGGCAGGAAAAGTAATGAAATTGGCTTGAATGTAGTTGCCTAAGAGAGGAGGATATCATCTTTGTTTATTCCAAGTCTCCTACCTTTCTTCTGATACACATATAATATATATTATATATACATACACACATAATATATATATATATTATATAATCTTGTATGTGTTCATTTACATCTAATGTTTTCTGTGACTATTGTCTCTTTGTGTATCCTGGAGTCTGGAGTCTGTCACATTTAATTGGAATCAACCTGCAACCTGGGCTTACCTGATTCAAATACCTGAAGCCTTCCAGGATATCAGTCTGATTGAGTTGCCTGTCTTCCAACTCTGAAAATATTCTCTTATCCTAAAGAGAATAGCTATATCCCTAAAATGGGCATTTAAAAATTCTGAAGGAGATAACATCTCCCTCATCCCCAGATTGCATTTTCTCAGCCTTTCCTCTACAAAGTAAACAACTGTTTTCAGTTCTTTTGGCATGTTTTTACATTAAAACGTATTGGCACACTCCCCTTAATATATCCATCTCCAATCGCTGTATTGCTCTCTGCATTCGTCTTGTTACTCACTCACATTCATCTCTGTTAATGGATCCATAGAGCACTAGAAAGATGATAGATAAAAGACGGATAGAATCTACAACTGTTATAGATTTGTTAAATTACTTTGAAGATAGTCTTGAAAGACTGTCTTTCACTCCCATTGTCTCCAGTTTTTAAAAGCTTATCTTATCATGTTACATTAGTCATAAGAATGAGTTACTGATACATTGTTACCAGCAGAAGTCAGCCGGTTATTCAGACTTCCTACTTTCCCATGTAATCATGGACAACTCAAAAGTCAATTCAGAAGACAACAGCACAGGAGGCACATTATAAAACCCTCTTTTTGTTTCAAAATTTTGCCACGATTCTCTGGTTTTAAAGAGATGGACTGTTGTTAGGGATGCTGAGTGTCATTTTGTAGAATGCCTTTCAGTTGACACCTTTATGTCAAGCTTTCTTCATGGCTTATGTTTGTGGAGGGAGAACCACAGAGAGAATGAAACATACAGATGCATATAAAAGACATAGAATTTTAATAAATGAATATTTATTTGTTTATGCTAACATTAAGCATATGACTTCAGAAATGTTTTTCATAAAACAATTGTGTACATTTGTTCTCCCTTATACAATATTGTCTCATTTTATATAAGTATGGCCTTTTAGATCTTATTTTATATTTTATTATACAATATTTATATATTTTTCATTTTATTTTTCTGTGTATGGATGGTTTGCCTGAATATATCTCTACATGCTTTGTGTGTTTGTGAAACATGTAGTGACCATAAGATTACAATTGATCTCCTTAAACTTCAGTTATGTATGGAGGTGAGCTGCCATGTAGGTGCTGGGAACTGAATAAAATAGAAGCTAGTCCTTTTAACCACTTAGAAATTTCTCTAGTCTCTGTTTTATTTTATTTCATTTTATTTTATTCTCCTTGTTTTCTCAGACTACATCATTGGGATTTCTTCTAGACGGTTTCTGTATCTCTGGTTAATATATCATAAACAAATACAGATATTATATTTCTTTTCAGTCAGTGTCCATCCATTCTTTATATTTCTGTTGTCTTATATAATTACTTAAGACTTCAAGGAAAATTTTTTGCCTGCAGTGGTAAGGGATAACATTTAATTCCTTCCAATAGCACATGTTCTCAATCTGGTTGGGAAAGATGTTCTGAATTCTGAGTTAGCTGAGAATTGTTACTAAGGTTTGCTTGTTGGAATATTGTAATGCCTTTCCTGTTGATATGTATTTTCATTTTTTAATGATCTATCAACACAAATCAACAGAACTGACATCGTTGTATCTTATTTAGAATTGGTTAGCTGTGACTAGATTAAAACCAACTAAGAATAAGAAGATATTATTCAATAAAAGACCTCAAGTTGGATATAAGAACGCTTGTCTTCACTATAGTCCTGGCTGCTTCTCTCATCTCAGCAAACTGTCCTTACTAATTTTCATTGATCTATTTTTCTGTGTTCATTGGAATTTTGTGTATAATAAAAAATCTCCAGAATCCAATACCAAGGTGGTTCTGACACCCATGACAGTTGCCACTAAAAACATGTATAAAATTATAAAGCATTTCATTAAATCAGTTACCTATTCTTTAGAAAGGAAGTTTTATTAACAAGAATTATCAGTCCACAGATGGGAAAGGCCCTGAGAAGGATGACCATCACATGGGAAAAAGGAAGAGTTCCTAATGGAAAGATGAGTGTTGTGTTTCTTGTTATTAATTACTATTTTTATGACTTACTTCTTGAGAGTTACAGAAGAATTTTCTAAATGAATCTGTGTCAACTGAAGAAAATCAATTACCCATTTTTAATATGGGGTAAGAAAAAGACAGTTACTGGCGTTTGCAAAACTTCTAACTGATGGTCGTGGACATGCTGATTTGTCAAAGCTGGGTTGTTCCAGATGGCAACCGATTACAGAGAACTTTTATCCTTGCTTTAAGGCACCCTACTATTAACATGCATCTGCTAATTCTTCCCCAATAATCACTGCTTTCAGTTCTTAAACATTAAAGTTTTGAGCTCCCCAGGTAGAGTAAATACGATGACACAGAGCTGTGACTGTTACGCAATCCTGGACAATACAGATATAGCCACTTTCTGCATAATGTGGTAGAATCTGTGTGAGCATGAGAAAGCTTCCGAAAAAAAATCTTAGGCTCTGTGTGATCTTGCATAATGGTTAATAATTCAGTCAGGCCAACTGTCAATCAGATCATTAACCAGCCATATCAGCCAATGTACCAGGCAGCTGGGAAGCTTCTTATCCTAAATCTTAGGAGCACAACTAACCATGCATGAAGCTAGTCAACCAGTAAGCTAGCTAGTTAACAGCCACTGAGTAAGCAGATGGTCAACGCCTTTTCCTGGGAGGTATTGACCGATTGAATAATTCTAAGACATCGGGTCAGTGATTAGGCATGCAGGCTGTTTTGTCAATCAATCATCCATTTTGACAGCCACTAGAAAATAATGTTGCCTGACAAGAATTCTTTTCTTTTTAATAATTGTGAGGTTTTAGCTCATATTGCCATTAATCTTTACAGTTCTGATTAGCAAACCAGATCATCATATTGCTGATTTTCCAACTCCACAAGTCATTTAAAGAAGCACAGTTTGAGTTACGAAAATCTGAACATACATTTTCCTTTACAGTGATCACAGAATGAAGGCATAGCAGAAGCTATTTGAAAATGTTAAGAACTACTTTTTTGAAAAAAATATTTTAAAAGTTTATTATTTTAGCATAATTCTCTTAGATATTCTATGCAGCAAATTCCATAGATACCTCAAATACTGAAAACTTCAACATTTTTGTAATTACAAAGTTAGGTATTTTGGGAAAATTGAAATGTATCTTTCTTAGTTATATAAAACAAATGACTTTGTACTATTGAAAAAGAAAACAAGAATGTTTGTTCATTCTTAAATTCATTGATTTTGGTGAGGACAAGAATTAAGGTCTCTACAGGTTCTAATTTTGACAAATGTGCATTGCTGGAGGTACTGAGCTGAATTTGATAGTGATCTGAGATTGGGGAAGAAGGGTGTGTTAATCAATTAAGTAGACCTGGACCTTGAGCCCAGTGCAGAAGCAGGGATTTCTCTGGGGAATATGCAGGGTCCTTTGAGAAGCCCCATTTACTGTGTGTCTATATTAACATGGTGAGGAGTATCACCAGACAAGACAAGGATCTCTGCTCTGAGAAATTACTTCATTACAGACAGCCTCTGAAAGTGGTGTGTGTGTGTGTGTGTGTGTGTGTGTGTGTGTGTTTGTGTGTATCTGAGAGAGACAGAGAGGGAGAGACAGAGAGAGAGAGAGAGAGAGAGAGAGAGAGAGAGAGAGAGAGAGACTTTTATGTTCTCACACACTTCTTTCAGATTCTTTGGTTTATTATTACTAAACGAAACAAATATCCAGTCATATTTATATATTAAAATTGACAATTAATATTTACATTTCAGTAAGAGTGGCTGCAAGTGTCGTAATTAAACCTTACCTAATTCACATATTGTTGTCTATGTAACATTATACATGTAATATATAATATATAATATATCCATATATAATGAGTATAATTAGAGTTAGATTTCTACATGGGATACAACTCTGTAATGCCAACACCTTAGAGACAAAGGCAGAAAGAGAATGAACTCCAGTCCAATTTGGACCCCCTGTCAAGACATGGCCTCAGAAAAAGTTATTTAGATAATTCTAATAAAATATATGTAACAAAATGGAAGTCCAATTGTAAGCGAACAACACATATTAGACATTTCATATATCATAATGCTTTGAGATAAACTGCATGACAATTTTTCCTATTTTAGTTTGTTTTTTGGTTTCTTCTTAAATAATATATTTTTGGTTTATTTTAAAGCATTTCATTTTCTGTATATAATAAAAATATACAACAAAATTAAAACATATTTTTTTATAAATTTTGCACAAAATAACATTCATTATACAATCGAGGTCTTCTGTATTTAAAGTAATTTGGGTTGTTATTGTTATAATTTTTATAACTTTAATAACTATTTAAAACTTTAGGAACTATTTTAGAATGTATCTTTTGAATGTGACTGATAATGTGAATGAATTTTCCAAATAGACTTCACATCTGCAGCATAGCTGTTATTGATAGAGTAAGATTAAGAAAACTACCAGTAATATCCTTTAAAAATGGAAGTAAGTTTGAATAATCATTTTTAGAGAAAGAATGGAAAATCATTCATTATTAGAAGACATAAAACTATTAAAATATTACAGTCATTTATCATCAAAACTTTTCTCAATGACTTCTTAATAGATACATTTATTATATAATCCTATAATTTTGTATGGCAGTGCTGAAAATATTTTGATTCACAATTGTACTATTCTCATGAGAAATACAGTACAGATTCATGCCTTTTCTCATTTTCTGAGAACTAATTGTCATTAATTTTCTTTATGTTCACTTATATTTTCTGGAGAGTTCAGTTGCACAAAATGTTATTAACTTAGAAATACATACCAATATCTTTTTGTTTAAATATAATATATAATGTAAAAAAAGTACTAATATTTAGTTCACGAAGTATTAGTGGTTTACATAATATGATACAGTCTTATTATAAATTACATAGGTAAAAATACTACCTAATATCAGACTCCATCAACATTATCTCAAAATAATATGTAGGTACAGTTGTTGGAAGCCTTTCCCATAAAAACTGCTTTATGAAGTCAGCCGGAACGAGAGAATAAAAGTATCTTGATCATTGTCACATCGCATGAGAGAGACAATATGAAGTAAGGATGTGTCTCAAAGGTAGATCATTTCACTGTTTCCAAAGAAAACAAATTTCTAAACTAAACAGCAAAATTTTTTAAATTTCATTTTCAAACTGGTACAACTACTCTGAAAATCAATCCAGTGGTTCCTCAGAAAATTGGAGATCGTTCTAAAGGAAGACCCATCCATATCACTTCTGGGCATATACTCAAAAGATACCCCATACCATAAGGACACGTGCTCCAGCATGTACATCGCAGCCTTATTTGTAATAGCCAGAAGCTGAATACAACCCAGATATCCCTCAACTGAAAAAGGAAACACAAAAATATGGTTCACTTATGCAATAGAATATTACTAAGCTATTAAAAATAAGGATATCATAAATTTTGCAGACAACTGGATGGAACTAGAAAATATCCTATGTGAGGTAACTCTGACCCAAAAGGACATGCATGATATGTACTCACTGATTAGCCAAAAAGTACAGAATACCTGGATACAACCTACAGACCATAAGAAGTATAACAAGCAGAAATGCCCAAACCCAGCAAGGAAGCTTTAATCCCACTTAGAAACGGGAAGTAAATAATTTAATCACAAGAGGTGGAAGGAAAGACCAGGTCTGTGAGGGGAGGTGGGAGAGAAAAAGAAGAACAGGATCAGATATGGGGGGAGGGGAAAGGAGAAAAGAGCAGAGGCCAAGAGAATAAATGAAAATAAGCAGCCTTGGGAAGTGGAAGGTCCGGGACGCTCTAGAGGGTACCAGAGACCTGGGACGGAGACACTCTCAAGACTCATTGGAGCAGGAGGGTGACCTAAGCCCAAATGCCCGACCTTGGGGAAGGGAACTCGAAGAGTCCGCCTCCAGTAGATAGACATGGCCTAAGTGGAGGGTCAGAGTTACTAAACCACAGTCAAAATTCCTGACCCAACTCCTGTCTAAAAGAACTGCAGAGACAAAAATGGAGAAAAGACTGAAGGAATGAAGGTCCAATGACTGGCCCAACTTGGGATCCACCTCATCAGAGTGGGAGCGGGGGTTGGAGGGGGGACACAAAGCCCTGACACTACTATGCTGTGATGTGCTTATAGACTCTGGAATGACTCTTCTCAGAGAGGCCCTACCAGCAGCTGACTGAGACAGGAGCAGATACCTACACCCAGTCATTGGACTGAAGTTGAGGACCCCTGGGTTTGAATTAGGGGAAGGACTGAAGAAGTTGAAATGAGGGGGGCATCATAGGAATACCAGCGGTCTCAACTAACTCAAATACTAGGGAGTTCCCAGAGATCAAGCAACCAACCAGAAACATACACTGGCTGGTCCGACGCCCCTGACACACCTGTGGCAGAGGTCTATCGGGTCTGGCCTCAAGAGCCTTGGGGCCCTAGGGAAGGGGGAGTTCTGGTGGGGGTGGGCATCCTCTTGGAGGCATGGGGGGAGTAGGAATGAGATGAGGAATTGTGGATGGGGAACTGCGGGGGGCAATGACTGGAAAGGAAATAGGTAAAATGATTTAAATTAAAATAATTCATTTGCAGTTTTTCATGTAAGTGTATATCGTACTTATTATGTGTACGACTTAACAATTCTTAGCCCTCCCAGCTCGCATCAGGCCCTTTTGTTTCATCAGCGAGTTCCTCCTCTACTGCTTTTGCCAGAATCCATGTATTTATATAAAATCCAGGATGTACAGTGGGAGAAAATGTTTGTCTTTCTGAGCATTGTATAATTCATTTCTAATTATCCTAATTTTATCCTTTTTTATTTCTTGGAGTGTATGTTCGTTCTCAATAAGTAATTTCATTGTGTGTGTATATTCTTTTCTCTGTATTCATTCCTCTGATATTAGGCATTGAGATTAAGTCCATACTTGTGTATCATGTAGAGTCATAAAATACATCTCGGTGTCTGAGAATCTCTTTGATATGTTGACTTGAGGTGGTATCTCAAGTAGATACCTAGTGTGATATAGATTGATAATATGGTATATTTTTTTAAAACAAAAATTGAGAATCATAAATCCTGATTTTTATACCTGGTAGGCCAGTTTACCTTCTTTACCATCAGTTCACAAGGGTCCATTTTTTCCCTATCAGCTTCAGAATTTTACTGATTTTCTTACTAGCTATGATTCTTACTGCAGTGAGGTGGGATCTTTGTTTTGTTTTTCTTTTTTCTTTTTTTCAGAGCTGGGGACCGAACCCAGGGCCTTGCGCTTGCTAGGCAAGCGCTCTACCACTGAGCTAAATCCCCAACCCGTGAGGTGGGATCTTAATGTAGTTTTAATTTTTAATTTTCTGACAGGAAGTGAGGGTGAAAATCTGTTTGTGAGTTTATTCACTATTAATATTACATCTTTTGGGAACAGTTTTTATTCCAATAGCCTGTTTATTGTTTGGTAGTTTGATTTCTTGTAGTTTCTTTAATATTATTTTATATATTTTTTAGTTATTTGTATGTTCTAGATAACAATCCTCTATCAATTGTACATATAGAAGTTTTTTCTTTAATTCTGTAGGTCCTGCATTTACTTAATAAACTTTATTTTGTTGTACAAAAGTTCCAATTTTTAAAAAAGTACCAATAGTAAAAGCTCTCAAAACATGTAGGAAAAATCAAATTGGCAATGGGTGTGTGTGTGTGTGTGTGTGTGTGTGTGTGTTTCTTCTAGACTCTGCCGCACAGTTACCTGACAACAGCCAGGTATAACTGACTATATTAAACAGGCTGTTTGCCACCTCCTCACTGTGTTGTCCTCTTGCCCACTTCCCTGTCTGTTCCTTTTCTACCCAATCCCCTCCCCGCTTCACATGTACAGTCTCCTTTGCTCTCTCCCTTTCCCTCCCCCCCCCTCTCTGCCTTCTTCTGTCTCTGCTCCTTTCCCAATCCCCCTCCCTATGCCCTCAGGGGGAAGAGAGCCTCAGCATGGGCCCACAGAGGCACACCATTTCCCCCTACCAAGCTTCCAACTCATATCACACACACACACACACACACACACACACACACACACACACACACACACACACCTTGTTCTTGATCTCTCTGTGTTCATATATATTATCAAGGGAGCAAGTACAAAGCAAAGACAAGCACCTTCTAAATGCAACTCTGTTCACAATCTTAAGTTTTATCATTCCTTGGAACCTAGAAACTCCACTGTTGGTTAAACACTCATTTTTCCAGTGTCCTTTCTGTTAGGTTGATAACGTCTATAAACCAGGACTGTATGCCTGAGTTTACTTTGAACTCCTGACATCTGGTAGTCCATAAACTTTCTCAATTATTGTTCTTTTACATTAAGCCTCTTAAGTTTTTTTTTTCTTTCTTCTAGATCATTTCAGTGATCTTTGCATCTCCATAGAATTTAAAATCTTGGCAGTCTGATTATGCAACCAGCAAAAATCCTATCATGATTTTGATTGGACCTATTGTAATCTAAAGAAAATTAAGAATCTTTTCAATTTGGCTATCTATATATTATGGATTTCTATATTTTTAGACTGAAGAAGTCCTGGGCTTCATTATTATAATGATTTTTCCTTAATATGAGTGAATTGCAAATCTGTTTATACATTTTGAGCAGCTGCTTATGAATGAAACATTAACAACTAGCCACAGAGATCTGGAAATTATTTTTATTTTCTTTCTTTAGTTTTATGCATGTGTGTATTTGTTTGTATTTCCTTTTTACCATGTTTCCCTAGTTCCACAAAACGTACACCTTTCAACCCCTTAAATTGTTTGGTACTAATTTCATCCCGTGTATCAGAGACCCAACACTAGCTATTAGCATTCTTCTCAGTGCTAAGAAACAAGCCCTGTTTGTGTTTGCTGTTGCGAGTTATAAATTACAATGAAATATCATTCAGTTAGAGTCATTCCCCAAGACTATAAAGAGATGGATGGTCTCCAGGGGAGGGTTGTCATAAAAAGGAAAATCAAACCAGCTGAATAATACAATAAGTCTCTATATAAAGCTGGCTCAGCCAAGCAGGGATATGAAAGGTGGCAGCCTTTGAGGAGATGGCTGACAGATTTCATTTGTCCAGGATCAGATCCTGCCCGGGTGGCACATGTCATATTCTCCCCCACCCGTTCAGTGTTCTCCAGGCGCCCTGTCCATGTATGTCGGGGGAGAATGGAAGGACTGCATGTTAAAGGCCAGGCACAGTTAGGACAAGTGTTTGGAAAACATCAATTTTCTTTCATTTCTCCCTGCTATAGACTTCACAGTCTCTCCAGATATCTGACTAATCATGCAAAATAAAAATGTTGGTAGAATAAATGTTTAATTCTTATTATTCTTTTTCTAACTCCTTACTTTATTCTTTGTTATTCTCTACTCCACTTACTTGTTCTTGGATGTTTTGTAACTCTACATTTGGTTTCCATGTAAATTTTCCCATCCTGGGATTGGTTTATTGATTCCACTCTTTCTTGTTTTAAGAGAATACATATTTTATAATAATTATTTCTGATTGATGAATCTAGTGTTCTTTGTTTTTTTTTTTTTTTTTTTTGTTGACTCCCACTGGTGTCCCTCCCTCCCCCCAAACAATACAATCCTCTTTTCACCTCTTTTCACCTCTTTCTTTTTATATATATAAAAGTCTAGAGTGCTTGTAAGAAAGAGAATGTGGGAATTTTAACTTTCTTCATTATTACTTTGTCCTTTTCCTCTGCCTATAGATCTGCTTCTCATGGCCCCATTTGAGAAAACGTTATTTTAGTAACAAATATTTTCTACATGATTTCCTACAATAAATACTCATATTGTCAAGATTCTTTAGTCTTTGAATGAGAAGAAAAATTACTTCTGTCTTCTGATGCTTCACCAACTTTTTAAAATAAGGTCCCCCCCCCTCTCTCTTTCTCTCTCTCTCTCCCCGCTTACCCACAGTGTTAAAGCACTGCAACAAACACAGTACTGAACACTGAACAATGGACAAACATTCATGTCCTACATAAAGCATTTTAGCAAGAGATTGATTCTATTGTTTTAGCATTGACAAGTAAACACATTGATAACATCTGTAGTTGAGGTACCCAAGACATTCATCATGAAGATCACAGCAATAAAGACCTTCGAGAATATACACAGAAGAGAATACATGGGATGCTAGCAGAGAATTTAGTAATGCTGTGCAAACTACTGACTCATAGGTCAGAAAACAGAAATTATAAATCTAAATTGAGATTTTTATTCCTTTTTTTTTTGTTTGTTTGTTTGTTTGCTTGCTTGCTTTTGGAGAACAGTTACTTGCACTTGTAAAACTTGTTTCCCTATTGAACACCAACTGGTGGCTGATCTCAGGCTGTTTGTCCACCTTTTCTGCTTCAAGATCATTTCCACATTTGAGCGAGCAATGAAGAATCTAAGTTAAATATTGGTATGATAGAAATCTCTCTGAAGTTTCTATTTCCGTTCTCCAGAACTAAAGTCCCAAAACATTTGTGATAACCTACTCACCAGCCAGAGGCCCCACTTCTGAATCTTGACACACTTGGGGGTAAATGTGAATTTTGGGAAATGCCGACAAACATGGAGTATATTACACATTCTGTTTTTATAAGGCATTGTCTGTTGTAGGTGAAAATGTCTTCCTTTTTTTTTAAGTTAAGTCTGTGAGATAATGCAGAACAATCAAAGGTCTCCAAATTTACATGATATTTTTAAATGTTAAATGTAAGTACTTTGCGACTATCAACAGGAAGGCCTTGTGGCCACTGGACAGGAGAATACTGTGTATGGGAAGCAGGAATGGACCGAGAAATGGTTCTCTGACCCTAAGACAGTTCATTAGTAGAAACAAAAGTTATGAACTAAAATATATTTCATCTGAATTATTTAAATATATAATTCCAACAAAAAGGCATTTGTTCTACTCTTTCATGGTTTGTGGTCAGTAAATAATTCCAATGTTTCTTCACCCACATGCCACAGTCTATTGAGGGAAAACATGAAAATATGTCCTGTCTGGTTTTACATAGTATTTTCTCCATTTGAATATTAAAGATTTTAATTGTTATATTATTTTATTTCTTTACATTCCAGTCATTGGCTCCCCTCTAGATTCCCCCCACCCCCAGCCACAGTATCTCATTCCAATACTCCTCCCCCTTGCCTCTGAGAGGATGCTCCCCCATCATGACTCTAGCTTCCCTGGAGCCTCAAGTACCTAGAGGATTAAGAGCATTTTTCCCACTGAGGCCTGACCAGCCAGGCCACTTTTATATTTGTGGCAAGGGCCTCAGACAGACCCTTGTATGCTCCTGGTTGGTGGCTCATTCTCTGAAAGCTCCTTGGGATCTGGGTGAGTTGAGACTGCTGGTTCTCCTAAGGGGTCACTCTCCCCTTCAACTTCTTCAGTCCTTTCTCTAATTCAACCATACAGGTCCCCGACTTCAGTTCAATTGTTGGGTGTAAGTGTCTGGGTAGTATTTGCTTTTGTTTCAGTCTGCTGCTAGTAGGGCCCCTTAGAGGAGAGCTGTTACTATTTTTAATAAATCCTTAAGGAAGATTTTCTAAAAATAAAATATAGTAGTTCATCCTAAACACCCCTTTTAGGACTAGACACATAACACACACACACAGAGAGACACCACTCACACAGAAAATCAAAACAGACAGACACACAGGAACAGCTACAAATACCAGTGCAGGCACAGATTCAGACTTGTGCAATCGACAGGAAATGGAAGGTATGAGGAGCAAGGAGGCAACTGAGACAGTTGCCTGTCCTGTTGTGCAGATCATATACATGAGTGATGAACCCTGAGTCAGCAATAATGCATCAGTATCACATTAAGGGAAGAAATGAAACAAGAATGTCCCCATGGAATAATTTAACCCAGAGTGCTCCAGATTTGAATTCTCTATTTCATGGAGTTTTAAGCCACAGTTGACCACAATTTGTATTATTAACTTTGGATGTGATGTTCTGTAAAAGTTCTAGCCTTTTAGAATGTGTGTTTTCAGAAACTGCATTACCACAATCTGGAAAGAATATGAGAAAAGAAATCCAGAAGACTATCTATAGCAAAAACTGTCCACATGTGTTTGAGAGCAGTGTGGTCATCTTTGAGAAGTAAGAAAGTCTGTGCCCTCTGGTATGTACCATGCACAGACTCACCTTCTTATCCCGGAAATCTGCAGAGACTGGGGTACATGAACCATTTGGGAAACCTTATTACTTGCTAAAGCAATGCATAGCATTAAGACATACATTTTTCTTCTGATGTGTACAGACATTACCATCATGGCTACAGAAGCAAGCTACTTGGAAGAGTCAATGAAATGTAAACATTTGTTTTCCTATGGTCCTTGGGAGGGAGATCTACCATGTTATTCAAGAAACTACATGGGTGAGACTTCCTAGAAATAGAGTAAATCCAGGATGTGAATAGCTGATGCAGTTTGCTTGGGGAAGGAAGGTGACAAGTGGAGAGGGAGGTAGAGAGGAAATGCTAATCCCTGGGAATTATGTTACAGCTGTTTAGAATACATAAAATGTGAGGACATTGGTGGACCAGGCTGCTTGGACAGTGTGATCAAATCTTGCTTGTGGGGATATTGAGGCAACTAAAAAATGTGAGGTTTTAAATTTAATCATGATATAGAGTGCTCTTGTCAACAGAAGTGACAGTTTAATATGTTAAAGTGATAACAACACAAATATTTCTACATGGTTTTGAAAGATGCAGCATAAATCTTGGACCTAGATTTATGTAGTGACACTCTTAATAAATTATGAAATATACTGAACCATTCAAAGGAATAGACAATGGGTCCATTATGTTTGGATAAATTTCAAGGGAGTTATGCAAAGTGAAAACAACCAATCTTCAAAGTACATGTAAAATATGATTAAAATGTAAAATTCTTAAAATGACACATTTATAGAGATGGCAACAAAGCAGTTATTTTTCTTGGACTAAGGAAGAACAGTTTGTCAGACAGTAGTACATCGCCAGAGGCTTCATGTTGGGAAAATAAATAGTTTTATATTTCATTTTAAAAATTATTTCTAGTATCAATGAGATTGCTCAGCAAGCAAGAGCACTCTGCACTTGTTTATAGCAACTTTTCCAGGGTCTGTGTCCCTGAATAGGGAATAAGTTCTTTATTTTCATTATGGTCTTTGTTACACATGTCTTAAACTATTGCTTAATACCATGGAACACACACAAGGCATACAAAACAAGCAAATCAACAAGCAAGCTGATGAAATCCTAGTTAGGATTGTCTAGCTCACTGAAGCAAACAGTGTCAATTTCCTTGTTGCGAAAAAATGTGTTTTATTTTTGTTATTGTTTAAATTCAAAGTATCTATCTGTCACTTTCCTTATAGCTAAAGATGCAATTGGTAGAATAATCAAGATGGTGGCTTCCCTTAGAGAAAAAAATGCATAAACAGAGAAACAAAATAACATGTGGTTCACTGAGAGAAGATTTGAGTGTATAAGGCAAAGCAGAATAACAGATGTAGTTTAGAATAAATGTATTTCAGCTGTATTGTCTACTGAGACAGGGTATACTAGGATGAGAGTTCTGGAACACAGCAGCTCAGAAATAAAGTAATGAAACTTGGGGGTTAAAATATTGTTGCCAGTTAATTCATTAGCACATGTAAAATGAATTTGATAGTTTTACATACCAGGGATAAGAAAACAATGTTATTTGATAAAGAGTATATAATATATGGGCAAATAAATATATACGTCTACAAGGTAGTGTGGGTTTTATTTTATTACAGGAAATTTTTTTTAAAAAGTGAATGATTGGAAGAGACTATTTTTGTGTATTTTACCTCGGAGACTTGTTACTAGTAATAATAAATATAGTACAAATAAATATAGATGCTATTTCTATATTATATACATAGATATAATTATGCAATGCACTCTTCATTTTAACGTTTTATCACTCCATATTAGACACTTTGTAAAATAAAGATCGGACGTAATTCAGTTGCTCATCAAAACCTCTGTGAACATTGTGTGCTATTCTATGAAAAAAACATACTTGGTTTGTGAGGAAACTGAGGCTTGAAGAGGATAAAAGACTTTCTAAGCTAGAATCAATCTCAGTACCGTTCTGATGAAGATGATCCCAGAATAATGGCAGCCCTACAACCTCCAGCTATCCCTGTGAATGCCTCTGAAGATTGGAAGAGACACACATATCCTCTGCTCGCCCCGGTCATTCTCAACCTCCTAAAGGTCAGAGCAGTAACTGAGCTTGGGTTAAGTCATATATATCAAATCTAGAACTAACGTCATTATTCTCCAGACCTTAAGAGGTAGATAAAAGCCCTAAATATTGGTACGTTGCTTAGGATGAATCAACTCAGACACCATTGTATTGCCACTAGAGACAGATCTAGGCATTATCAGAACAAATGTCTTCACGCCCACAAATTGACCCTTCTTAAACCTAGCCAGTTTATGTTAGTGACCCTGTCTGCTGGTTTTCATCAGTAATTTCTTAACATGTTTTCCCAGGATATCTTAACCGATGGAGTAGAACTCCCAAAGGGGTAAAAATAGTCTTAAGCCCCGTGTATCATCCCAGTAAACAGCCTTTAAGAATCTTCTTTCTCCTTACAGAAGTCATTGTGCTTTTTATTCCTTGGACTGCCATAAGCTATGGGGTGGGTTCACAGCTAAGAAGAAATCATAAAATGTGTATTAATGTGTCCTTTCTGTGACCGGTATAGCACTTGAACTTATATGAAAGAGAGTTAATTCTCCAGGAATTGAAATTAGGGAGAATTTGTTGTCTAAGTTAATACGATATGGATGAGAAAAGCACAAGTCAGCCAATTACAATGAAGCAGATTTTTTCCCGTGTCCCCCACAACCTTGGCGAAATCATTTAATGACACTAAGACACTATTTCCCTCTGAGTAAGATTGTTAGAATACCATTAACTCTCCCTGTAGTTGTGAGAGGTTTAGTGATCCATCACGTAAGAAGCCTTGAGCAGGGTTTGTATACGGATGACATTAAATGGATGTCTGTGTTCTTCTTTTTCTCTTACATGTTAAAATGAATGAGAAGGTTCATGTGATTCACCAAGGACACGCAATGATGTAAGCATCAGAGAATCTTAAGATATGAACAATCTTTGATCATCATATACTGTTTCCCTTAATGGCTGGTTCCAGAAATCATGATTCTCTGTAGTCTCTAATGCCCTGCATTAAAGCAATGCTTTATCTACCTGAACAGCTGAACAACTATTCAAACCCTACTACTTAGACTGAAAAAAGAAGCACAATACATCAAACAGGAAATAATTTGATTTCTCGAGTGTGTCATGACCTAGATTATGTTGACTTTCTGAGTGCTGCCTTTCTTCCTCTTATTGAACATACTTTTAATAAAACAAAATTTGCTTTAAATAAGTTTCTGATTTTTCTTTAAGAATCAGATAGGCAAATTCAAAGGGAAATTACATTTGCTCTTAAGATTTTGAATCATAGCTTGTCTAAGAATACTCTCACCTATTTTGTACTACAGATAACTATCTAAATTAATTCTGAATAAACATGAATCAAAAAAGCATGAATAAGGAACAGTATCCCAGAAATGTAATCTTATTATTCTTCTTTTTAATGTGCCACTACTTAATGAAACACTCATTCGGAAACCTTCTTTATCAACACACTCACAAAATTGCAGGAACGTAAGCAGTTTGCTTCAGGACTGCTGGCTGTGTGGTATGGAAGAGAGATGAGTTCCCACATCTGCCTCTGTAGCAAGCCACTTAGGGAGTTGTGTGTGTGGTGAGGATGTTAAAATTCAGTCTCAAAGATGAGGCAGCTTCTGGCCTCAATGACATGTGATTGGCCTGACAGATAGTTGTGCTGAGGTAGAACTGTTCCTTTATGGTCTGAAATAAGAATAGCAAAAACAAACAAACAAACAAACAAACAAAAAAACCCAAAACAACAACAACAAAAAAAAACAAAACCAAAAACCAAAAACAAAAAAACAAAAAACAAAAACCAATAATTCCATCTGATACTGCAATCAAGTCAGTCATAACATGAAATCTTTAATGTTTGTTTGTCTTCTTTAATACCACAGGACCATGCTGCTTAACATTTCTGCTGGGATCAGTTATGAATAAGGTAGTGTAGACTGGTGTTCAAGCAGACGCAGCATGTAATCTGTAATTTTCCCTCGAGTATTCTGTGTTCTCCATTCCCAGCAAGGCAACTCTTAGAGCAGGGCACCATGAGTTTCCTCTCTCTATTTTTTTCTCAGTGGAGCCATCTTATTTTGGAGTAGAACAATACTGCTGAACTAGGCAGGACCAATGGATTTGATAATGTCATTTAGCTCATGCGCTCTATTCTTAGTACCTCCCACAAAGGCATTCATGCCAGACTACTACAATGGTCTCCTATAAGGGATCTTATGCATCCCAGCTTAAAAAATCAAGAAGTCTGATTAATTAGTATCAAAGTTCAAAATCCTTCCCGCACCATTTCCAATTTTGCTCAAATTACTGCATGCCTCTCCTCTATTCCTTTTACAAGTATGTTTATCTTTCTTTGTTCTCTTGGTGTCTGGATTACATTGAGACTTTCATGCAATTTGGTTTGGGCAATTAATAGCTGCTTCTTTTCCTCTCCTCTCCTTCCTGTCCTGTCTTGTCTTTTCGTCGTCGAATCCTCTCTGTTCTACCCAGGCCTCCCCCACTTTCAAAGCATGTCTTGTATTTGACTATAATCTCATTTCTTAAATCAAATATAAACTTTTCCCTTCAGGTCTTCCTTGACTTTCCAATAGTCACTCAATATCAGTAAGCTAGGCTTCCTTCAAGGTAACTTTCAAGTCATATTTTGTTTCCTTCTGTCTGTGATTTTTGTTATTTTGCTGTCTTCCCTTCTAGAATGTAAGTTTTATGATAGCAGAGACAGGTTCCTCTGGTGGCCACTTCACATTTCAATGAGTAAAACGTACAGAAAGATGCTCTGCGCTCAGGACTCTCAGGGCTCTGAGTACAACAACTAGGACACAGAAGGTGCTTAATAAATGTTACAGTCCAAAGGAATAGACGATGTAGTTACCTTTTTAAACAGAAAAAAAAGTCTATTCAATCAGAATACTTCTGAATGTACATAGCCTAAAGCTAAATAAATGATACACTGCTGTTACTGAGTTTATTAGATTAGTGTATGGTAATGCAACTTGATCAATTATTTACACTTTAGAAGATGGGAGATATTTAAAAATAACAACATTTGTTGCCAGATAATCGAAAATTCTGGTGAAAATTACTGCTAATAGATATTTTTATTCTTCTATGCTAATGGCAATTTTCTTAGCTTGAATGGCATGTCCTTCGCATGTATTATTAATATGATTAAATGTTTGGATTTGTGCCTGTATGCCGATGTATGAGATTCCAAACTATACTTAATCTTTTAAATTGCTTCTGACATTTTATTGTAAACCAGATCTTAATGAAAACATTATGTATGATTCTTGATCTATTGCCCTAGTTATTTTGGTGTAAATTTGAGTGATTTCTTTAATAAATGCTTATAACACTTGTAGAGTGATATTTTATTTTTGCCTAAGGTGATTATATTTTTCATTTCTCAGAAATTTATCACCACTGCAGACTGAACCTGGTGCATCCCACATGCTGTGGACTAATGTGTGTCAGCATCATCACACCTCAGACCTCTGTTGTCACTTTTTCATATAGAATATCTCTAATTCAACAAGTGTGGTATGGGTTATTTTATACTAAAACTGTGTTTTTGTTGTGAATCGTCCTGATACTGTTTGTATTCTGATGTTCATTCTGCTTCCTCATGAGGGGTTGCCCCGAACTAGCAGGCTATCACATACTCAGGTGATATGAAATGAACCTTCTCCCCATTTTAACTGGTCAATAAAAGCTAGAGCATACAATCAGACAGTAGAGCGGAAAGGAGGGATTGAAGGCTTGAGAGGGGGACAGGTGGAGAGTCAGAAGAGGATGGGAGAGAAGGAGAGAAGTTGGAGCAAGAGGAAGAATCTCTTGTCCACAATGGACAAGAACCATGTGACCAGGAGAAACCACAGAAGCAAGGAATCTTATAGCTGGAGAATAAATTTGTATAATGTAAGATCTGCCCGATCTAAGCATATAGCTTATATTTATAAAAACTGGATTGTGTGTTTTTTATATGGGCTTATCGGCGTTAGAAATTTCTGCAACATATCATTTGTTCCAACTCCATTTTTACACATATGTGTTTCGAATGGTAGAGCCACTCTTTAACTGGATACAGCCATTAAAAATTTCACTTGTAGTTAAAATACCACTGCTTATCTTCTCGAGAACTGATTTAGATATTGGTACCTGTCAACTGTATAATACATTGAAAATTAGTCAATAATAATAAAAAATGTATTATCTCTGGAAGAGTAAAATTTTTTAAAACTATAGAATAAAATAATTATAACCTACTCATCCTACATGCTACTTGTATGTATGCCCTCAGTGATGACCATTTGGTATTTAACAGGCAGCTTGTATACTCTTCCCTGGTGAAGAGTCTACAATTCTTAGCACTCCTTAGCTGTCCGTAGGATTTTGTGTAGAGTTGAGGTGTCCTGGGTTTTTTGCCTTCCTCTTTGGCATGTTTATTTGTGCTGTGCCTGTTTAGCTCATATTTGGAGGGTCATATTTTTTAAACGTCATGTAACTTCTGACATTCCTGGATGACAATGATATGTCTTACAGTAAACTCTCTGATATTGCTTTTGTAATCTTTCTTCCTTCTTTCAGCAATGCTACTAAGCCTTAGATCCAGAAGCATTTTATGAGTGTACTTATTGGGAATGTGCTTTACAACTCTGTATTTCAGTTTAGTTGTGGTTTTCTGTAGTTGTCTCCATTTGTAGTAAAGAGAAGTTTCCTTGATCAGGATTAATAACTAGATTTTTTCCTTGGGTATAAGATAAATATTTATAGTTTTTTATAGTAGTTTAATAAAATACTGGTTATAAGTCCTCCTTCAATAGCCATGACTTAGTAAGCACTGGGTACCAATCTAGGATTCAGTAGGAGAAATGGTATACCTCTAGTTGAATTTGTCTTAAGTCTAATTAAAGGGTTGTTGGCCACTGTTATATACATGCTACTACTGCATTTTTAAGATTTAAGGCCATGCTGCTTGTTGATATTGTTTATAGATGTACTGAGTCCCCTCCATCCTTTGGAAGCTTATGTTGTGCCTTCTAGTGCACTCTGCATGGAGAAGGCATACAGGTCAGGTCCAGTTCAGGGGCTGTATGGGTCCCTCTTCTGATATATGAAGTATCTGCAATAATACAGATTTTTTTCCACCTTAGGGAACAACTAGTAACAATAGCAATACTCTGTATTGTGTGTTGGATAGCCTTGGCTAACAACTCAAAAGAGGACTTCTAATGCTTAGTATTACAGCTCTTGTTAGGGATCTTTGCCTCTTGGAGGGAGCATTATCATCCCAAATGAGAAATTTCATTAAAATTAGAGTATTTATACATAGAATTACATGTATTATAGGGTTTTTTTCTTTTTGTAAACTTCACAGCCAAATAAGAGGTAAAATTAGTGAGTCCAAATAAAAGATCAAATTGTACCACAGAGTGGTACAAAATTTATGCCCACTGTATATCTGATAGGATTAATAGCCAAGATGCATAAAAAATTCTTTTTAAGAAAGTAGGTAATGAGTCATTGATAAACCTGGGTCTGGTTTGAGAACAGAGAGTTCTCAAAGAATAACAAAGAGCTTAGAAATGTTTCAATATATGCCCACTCAATCTACCTATTACAGAAATTTCACTCCAAGGAACTTTCTGAGTTTTCATCATTCCCCATAATATTGGCAAATACCAACCAAACAAGGACAGCCAATGCTGGCGGAGATGTGAGAAAATGGAAACCCTCATTCACTGTAGATGTGAATGTAAACTTGTGTAGCCATTTTGAAAACCAATGTAGAGAAGTCTCAAAATCCTAAAAGTAAATCTACTATACAACTCATTTATACCAGTATTTTCCCCAAAGGCCTCAGTGTTCTACTCCACAGACACTTGTTTCACAATATTCATTGATGAACTATTCACAGTACTCAGGAAATAGAAAGAAGCTCAACATCATTTAAAGTATGAATGGATAACAAAATATGATACTTATACTACACAGGAATACTACACAGCTGCAAAGAAAAACAAGTCATGAACTTTAGAACTGAATGGATGGACGTAGAAAAGATCATATGGAATGAGGTGACATAAACAAAGGCAAATATTGCATGTTCTACCTCATTGGAGGCTTCTAGCTCCAAACTTCAGATGTGAATACATAGCCAGGAATAGCTGCAGATATCAAAAGTAAATGGAAACTTGCCAGGAGTGTGTTTGGGAATGAGCAGGGTACTTATCACAAAGTGATTATTGTAATCCCACAAGAGAACTGGGAAAGTAGATCCCATACAGAAGAAAAGAGGAGGGAAGGTAAAATAGAAACAATACTGTCAGTCGAAGCCAAAAAGAATCTCTCTTCTGTCTTTATGGAAGTTCCAGGGACCAATGCAGATCTCCAGGTGTGCATGGCCAATGTTGTATCCATTTACCAATCTTATTGGACCAAGTCAATTTACTCTGGAAGAACTTTGACCTTTATAGGTCATGAGAAACAAGGGAAACAAGAATCTTCTGAGGAGCTATCTTTCATCCATTGTCTCTGACTCTTGGCTTTGATGAAACTATCTTGAATGAATCAACTGTGCTTTTCCTGATACCACTGTTTTGGCTTTGGTTTGCTCCCTTCTCTTAATAAAATTAATTGTAATATAACAAGGTTTCTGTTTTGTTTTCTTTTTAAGTTTCTGGGATCAGAAGAGAGAACTTGCATCTACATCCAATTTTCTGCCCTGATTTCCTTGTTTTAACTGTTAACAGTGTACTAGAAACTTGAATTCCTTAAGTTAGACTTCAACTTGCTTTGTGGCTCAGACATGATTTGAACCTATTTTCCTCCTGACACAGACTACAGACCAGTGGGATTCTTTTCTTTTTGCATTTTATTGATCAGAAAATGAATTTTTTCTCACACAATATATCCTGATTATATTTTTCACTTTTTCTACTCCCCCCATTTCCTCCCCTCTGGACCTACTTCTTAAAAAGCACTGGAATTCCAACATCCAAGCACATGGCTAGATTAGGCATTTATATACATGGCAAATACATTCTTTGTGAATATGACTTTCTCATAATTTTTGTATGTTTTTTAATTAGGGTAAAGTTTTAATATATTTTCAAGAGACATCAACTATTATCACTTAAGCAAAAATTTGAGAGATGAATACATGTATTTAATAAAATATGTTTAGCTACCTTCCTTTCATTCTATGATAATAAAGTTCAACTTGACATAGATCAATGAACTCATTGTTTACATTAAATTAACAAAAGGTTTTTGAGATGAACTTCATGTTGTGTTCTTAATTTCTAAATATTGAATTGTAATCAAACGGAATCATTTCTCTACAGAGATTTATGGTTTAGCAGATGTACTCAACTGTTATGTATCCCTGGCTTTTATTCCATATTAATTAAAAGTCTTAAAAGTCTAATTTCTTCTGTCCTTTGCTACAGACCACTGATCTGAACAATTACTTCAGGCACAATCTGCTGCCAGCACCAGCACAGGTGAACAATAAAATAGAAATATAATTCAGTTAATTTTGAAGTCTGTCAATGCCTTCACGTAAAAATTAACTTTACATTCGATTGTAGAAAAAAATCACTTCTTTTCAAAGGGAAATCCGTGTTGTGTGCTAGGAGATATTTATTCCTCTTGTGACCATCATGGTAATATTTTAAGGATTGTCAACAATGCATGCAGTTTACTCTTATACCCAGTAAATAGATAGTGAAGGTGTTGCACTGTGATACCAGGAACTCTGTATCTGGTTGTGTTCACAGTGACTACTAGATCTAGGAAATTGTGTGTGTGTGTGTGTGTGTGTGTGTGTGTGTGTGTGTTTAATTTTTTAGATAATCCGATGAATGATTGGTTTGTTTTAATGAACATATTTAATCTCAGTTTGTGCAATCATAATCTCTGATTAGTAAAATATAAGATTATATCCAGTTTAATAAATTAAAAACATATAATACATGTCTATAGGCCTTATTTATGCAGGTTTACATGAGCATTTGCATGCAGAGGCCAGAGGAGTTTGTGTGTTATAGTGTCCTGCTCTATCTCTCCTTACCTTAGTCCCTTTAGATAGAATATCACTCAGGCAAAAATTTGTATGCCAGACAGCAATTTTTACAATCCTCCTGTCTCCTGAACCCATAGTACTACGAGTATAGACCTATATATAGATATGCCCATTTTTGAGCATAGTTCTGGGTTCTGAACTAAGATCCACATCCTTACATTTCCAAACTCTTTCCCACTGACCTATCTGCTTACCTCCTAAAACTATAATTTGCTAAATTACAAAACAACCAGAAAAGGTGTTCAATCTTATGAAACTTAGTGATGGGAAAATTCTAATTCTAAAATAAATATTTCATCTCTATTGATCAAACACTGGGTTCTATTTGTGCCTTCTAGAGATATTCAACAATGCCAACATGACCATAAATTTAAAGCAGTGTTTTGAGATTTGTATGTTTCTTGGAGTGTCTGGAGTCTTGCTATATTTTATTGTTTGGTTTGTTTCCTTTTGTTTTGTTGTACATGGTGGTAGTCTGCTTGTATGCCAGTTTGCTTTATTTACCTTCTGTAATAAATCAAGGATGCAATTTGAGTCATGAAGACAGACTTCCAAGAAGCAAGACACTTCAGCAGAAGCTAACATACCCACCCCAAACTTGCATTATGTCGTTTCTGATATTCAAGGCATTCAATGTTGACACTATTCACAATTGTGCAAACGCCATTATCAGATTGTCAGATAAATTGAAGCAATTATCTCATGAGTCTTAAAAAATACACACATTGATATACATTTGCCTTCTGATAATAAGAAGTGATCTCTCATTTGTGAAGCGGTTTTGTCATTGAAATCTTTCTTAGATATTTATTTCAGTTTTCTTGGCAAATGACAACTCTGGCGATAAACACTGATACTCTTTCACTTACGGTGAGTTTTAGATTAGACAGTTGAGTTAACATTGGCAGCTTGGCATATATTAGCATATGAAAACATTCAGCAGTGCAGCTCTTGGGGAAAGCAGTAATTATTCATAGATAAACAAATTGTAAATTTTATTTTGCAAAGTAGTGAACTAATAATGTCTTAGCTTCACAGAGGATAGGTTTCGATGTGAGACGAAGAGCTGAGCACTGCACAGTAGGAAGCCTTCTAAGAGTGTCTGAACACAAAGATCATGGTATGATGCCTTTTTTTGAAAGAAAACAGCAAAGCAAAACAAAGCAGAATGGGATAAATAATCATAATTATCAGCCTGAATAAGACTTTCTCTACTGCAGTGAAGAGTTGTCTTTTAAGATCCATTTGTTCCAAGTGCATGTCTCTAAAAAATGTAGACTAGCTTAAAGACAAAGTCAGAGATTGTCAAGTGTACCATGTAAGTGGGTGAAGGCAAACAATTCAGTGTTGGCATCTGTCTGCTTGCTGCATGTGCCCATCAACTTTGACTCTTCGCCTTTCTTGGCTACTGTGCATTCAGAACGTAAACACACCCTGCACATGTACTAAGATGGTACAATATTGTCACAAATGTCACAATGATTCATTTATTTGTAAAAACTTGCATAGTTTCATGACATTTACTAAGTGTTGAATATTGCTCATAAATCGCACAATAAACATGTAAAGCAGGTTCTGGGTTAATTATGTAAAAGTCAGACTTTATCCATCTAGACTTATTCATTATTCCTATTTAAGAATGCAACTTTGCCATGGGTTCTTACTGTTTGTCATTCATAGTAGATCTATTATACTTCAGTGGTAAGTCCAGTCCTGTGGTAAGGTGGGAGCCACTCTTGGATTAAGACAACATTCCGTGTCAATTTACTGGTTTAATGCCATTTATAGGAAAAAAAACTCAGAATTTGGATCTTGGATCCAGATATAATCAGTATCAGAGATTGATTTCACGCTGCGATATTTGTGCACACTATCTAAAAGATGAAACAAAAAGTAACACTTCTTTGGGAATCTATCAACATTGGCAAACAGTTCTATAAAAATTATAATTCAGTTCAAAAAGAGAGCATTGTGCTTAATAGTTTTGTTTTGCTATGATGTATATTTGTTATTAAATGGGTTTTTCTGGCAAGAAGCTATAATATAGTTCTAAGATTCATATTTATATTTTAATATTCTTTATAGATGAATTTATAGGTATTACTGAAATTTAATGATTTAGGAAATATAGCTTACAGAAGTTGTCAATTTAAGTCTTTTTCATGGGTGAGTTTTTCTATCTCATGGCAGTTTTAGTGCACAATTTCCTAATAACCATGTGTCATCAGTTGTTTTATAATAACATATTCATTAAAATATTTTCTTCATTGACCCGGACACATTTGTCATCAAGTTATAACTTCTGAAGTGTGTTAATAGAAATTAGATGAAAAAATTTATTTTTGTTGTTTATAATTTTTGACACGAATTTGTAACCCATGTTAATCTAAAGTCATGATTACTTATATTTTCTAATTGCCCCATCTAACAATATTGCCTTCCTCTTACTTTGAGTTGTTTGGAAGAGTTTGAAGTTTAAAATCTGCTCCCAGTAAGAGGCGTTATCCTGAGTCATACCAGAGGATCCACTGCATTCAGGACATTTGGTCAGAACTCTCCTGAATTCCCACAGCTGCAGCTGGGAACCCAGTGGGACTCAGGGACCCATCATATCCCAAAACCCCCACCCGCCTAATACCACTCCCTTTCTGCCTGGTCCTTTCTGCTGGGACAGACTTCTAGCTAGTCTGGTCCCTGGAAGACACCATATCTTGAGGCAACCAGAAGAACCTCTGCACTCAGAGCATTTGTAACCACATCCTGAGGCATCCTGGGAGATCTTCTCCATCCAGGGCATCTGACACCACAGCTGAAGACATTCCAGGAGTTCCTCTGTACACAAAGCAACCCAGCAACACAGTCTGAAAACCTCCAAGGGGCTCTGTGGTATGCGGTACAACTGACCCAAAACACTAAAAGCCTTCCTGGAGTCCAGCTGAAAGCAGGAAAACAGAAACCACCCTTGATGAACCATAGGCACCCTTGATGAACAGCGTCACACAGGACAACAGTTTGACTATTTCTCTGAACACTCAACAGTTTGAACTCCTCACCGGAGATGTAGTGAAGCCAAGGCAACAATTCAGCAGCTTCTCTTCGCCTCTGAAGATCCCCAGCTTGGAAGGCCCCACAGGAAGTCTGCTACAGTCAGGGCCACAGGTCTACCAGGAGACCTGTGCAGCTACCCCGGTAGCAACCGAGGGACAAAACAGGCAGACTACAGACAGAGTCACCCAGACCAGCAAACACCAGGGATAACCAGATGGGGAAAGGCCATAAGCAACAGAAGCCAATATACATGAGCATCATCAGAACCCAGTTTTCCTACCACAGCAAGCACTGAATCCTCCAGCACACCTGAAAAATAAGGAAGCTGACCTAAAATCCTATCTCATGAAGATAATAGTCCTTGAAGAAGGATATAGATAACTCACTGAAAAGAATACAGGAAAGCACAGGTAAACAGGTAGAAAGCCTTAAAGAAGAAACAAGTGGATCCTTAAAAATACAAAAAAAAAAAAAATACAATTACACAAGTGATGGAATTGCATAAAATCATCCAAGACCTGAAAGTAGAAGTAGAAACAATAAAGAAAACACAAGTGGAGGCAAACCTGGAAATGAAAAAGTTAGGAAAGAGGTCAGGAATTACAGATGTAAATATTACCAACAGAATACAAGAGATAGAAGAGGGAATCTCAGGTGTGGTCACATGAGATAACTTAAAAGATAACTTAGAAGAGATGGATACAACTGTCAAAGAAAATCCAAAACATAAAAGTAACCTAACCCAAAATATCCAGAAAATTCAGGACAGAATGAAAAGACCAAACCTGAGAGGAATTGGAATAGATGAGAATGGCCATCCTACCAAAGGCAATCTACAAATTCAATGCAATCCCCATTAAAATCCCAGCACAATTCGTCAAGGACATAGAAACAGCAATTCTCAAACTCATGTGGAGAGGCAAGAAACCCAGAATGGTGAAAACAATTCTTAATAATAAAAGAATGGCTGGGGGAATCACCATCCTTAAATAGTCTTTGTGTCTTATTTGGGCAGTGTTTTCAGTCTAAAAGTAGATTCCATAATTTACTTTTTAATCCTACTATTCCTACATTCCCCTCTTTCTTTCTATCCCTACTCTCCCCACTTCCCCTTGACAATAAAGAGGAGAGAAAGAATGATAGAGGTAGAAAAAAGAAAGAACAAATATAATCCCTGAATCAAACTTTCTCATTTTATTTCTTTTCAGTCTAAGTCCATAACTACTTGTAAGCTTCCCCTTTAAAATACTACACACAACCAAAACCAATTCAACAACCAAAACTTACCCATCCTGCCTTAAGGGAACAGGATATTGTTCTCAGAAAATTGCTTCCTGCCGATTTGTGCCACAATATTCTGAGGCCTAAGAAGACCGGAAAAAAATGGTTTAGTTGTCCACTCTCTAAATGCTGACAAAATTCAGGTTTAAATAAAATTCTGACTGGAACAGTCTGTAATGCTAGATTATTTGAGCTAGCTGCTTTTAAGTTGTCCTGGAAGCAAGCCTTTTGAGTATACAGCATTTAGGCAGTCTGAGGTAGGATTAGGCAGGATGCTGAAAAATACGTCTCAGAATTTCAGCATCTATTAGGGTGAATCTTTTCAGGACAATATCCACTTAATTTGTATCAATAAACATAAACTCTCATAAGTAATATGCAGTTCTGCATTAACATATGTAAGAAATATGTACCATTTAGTTAAGGATAATTTTCTTCTGTTTATATGATCAGGTAAGGTAGGTGTCTTTATAAGTTATATGGATTGCATAATAAACCTGTAACAAATTTTTATCTATACCATTTCAGAGGATGGCATGATAATTTCTGAAGATATTATAGTCAAAGATTCTTTAGCTATGTGCTACTGAGTTTCTGTCTTGGGATATTTTTATGTCTCAGTCAGTTTCAGAGTCATCCTCCTATGAAGGAATCAGCAAATTATATTACCTGTCCTGTTGGAACTTTTCATTTCTTTCTTCTGGTCCGCAGCCATGATCTTCACAGGGTCTTCCCCAGTCACAATTTGAATGGAATAATTAGTTTTTGTGGTTTTTTGTTTGTTTGGTTGGTTTTTTTTGTTTGTTTGTTTGCTTGTTTGTTTTGTTTTTACTTTTCTGTTGAAAGAAATGAAACATCTTCTTTCCAACATGACCTATTTCCTGGCCTCTATTCTAAGGTTATTATATATACAGGCTGATCTGATTTATAAGTTCTTTGTTTTCCTTACTATGTGAGAAAAACTCATTACCAAGACAGAGCTAATATCATCAGGATGAAATGACTATGAGAGTAAAAATAGAAAGTATAAAAGATGAACAATAGATTGAAGGGGAAAATAAGTACACTCCTGATTTACACTGTGAGATTCCAGTTTTCATTATTAATTGGTATAATTATGTAAGTGATAAATTGTGTTTTCATTTTCAAGATGAGAGACCCATGACTTTAGGAAAAAGGATAATTAATTCATATTTATAAAGTATGTGTTGACATTGCCAGTATTTAAGTCAGTAACTAGAATGATTTCTTTTCATTTATTCCTGAAATTTCCTATTAATCCCATACAGATGATGAATAAATATTTGGATATAAATCAGACAAAAAACAATATCTACATGAATAAATATTGTGACCTGTTAGAGTATAATAATAACATAAAAGATTGTTGGTGAGATCAGCATTCCAGACAGACAAGAATACAATTAGTTATGTACAAAATATTTTCAAGCAGTTTTCAAGGAGGTTGGAAAAACTATGAAGATATTAGAGAGAGGAGAACAAAGGATGATAAATATAGTGGAAGGAAGATTTTAGAAGGATACGTACATAGAAAACACAGTGTTTATATATGTAGCTATTATGTTTAATAATGTTGCCCAAACCAGTAAATTAGTTAATATTATGCTGTTGATCTTGGAGGGCAAAGAGGTAAACTCACATCCCGAACTGTGTGTAGAAAATTAATTATATATATTGTAAAAGGTCAACTCCAAATATTTGTCCTTGGCACTTAGCTTTATCAGCATTGAGCCATATTCTTCGATGTAATATATTTTCTGTGTAATATCTGGTTATGTGACTTTTCATTTTCTTTTCCTGTGTAACAATCGGAAAGTTTACATTTTTTCCCTCTTCCAAAATCTTCTGACCTGAAATGCTGTGTTATGATATTATTTCTGAGAACGTGTAAATAAGTAAACTCTAGTTGGGGAAAGGCAAACATATCCAAAGAAGGGATACCAACAATGTCTGGCTTGGTAAAGTAACGTGTTTAATTGGGTTGCTGACAGAAATATGCTTATGTCAACAAGTAATATATAGTTGTAGGCAGGAATGACCGAAAGGTAACTACATCACTGACAGCCAACTCTAGCATGGGTGATGGCTCACAAATGCTACAGAGTACATACGTCAAGACCAGTAGACTAAAACTAGTTTCAACAAGTTGAAAAATATCTTTTCAAATACCTTGGGTTTTAAGCTTGGAGAGGAAGGGTCTGCTACACTTTGTCACCTCTGGGAATTTGCTAAAGTAAATTGTTTACTTCCTGATCGACACAATGGAAAGTTTTACCTCCCTTTAGGACATCTTTGTTCTCATCAACTTCCATCCAAAATGAATTTTTTTTTTTTTGCCTCTGAGAAATTGCTACACAATAAGGTCTGGTTCTATCTACATGTTTAACATTATTTAGACCTTACCACCACATTTGTGTTCACAACAGGGCAGCAGAAAGAGTTACCTTATTTATGACTCTTGATAACATGATTATGGAATTCTTTGATCTTCAATTTCCCAATGTTGCCCAACAGATATTACTTATATATTATAAATAAACTTTTAAAATTATACCTGTTTTCTGTCTTTTATATAACATAAACTTATTGTATTTTAGTACTTCATCAACTGGCATTACATAATGGGTTACAAAGAATTCTGCATGAGGATATCCATATTTTCAACTCAATTATATTATAGTCACAAGCGCTATTGTTTTCACTTGTATGAATATTATCTAGTGGGCATTGCCTTTATAATGTATAGCATAGCCTTCCAGCACTGTGGAAGACTTAGCCCTTCATCACTGTGATTAAAAACTGAACACATCAAAAAATAATAATAAAAGAGGATACCAAGGATACAAAAATATGCCTGTAATTAGGATACAGGGTAAGTTTATTTTTTTACAATATGGTATCTGATAAAAACATTTGGATGACATCCTTCTTAACTTTATGTAGGAGCATGCAAATTAAAAATATCACAACTTTAAAAACACTCTGTATGACTTCAAAAAAACAGAGAATATGCATGTAATATTGATTAGGGGTGAAAGACATTGAGAAATAAATACATTTTCCAATATGAGATTAGTAGCTATTGAAGAGTAGCTATATTTTGACTCATAGAAGAATGAAATAAAATGGAAGGTTAAGAGCAGGAAAAAAAAATTGGTATGATCTACATTTTAACTGGTTTGCGAGAAGGTTCAAGGTACTTCTTTTGTGCTGTGAATGTGATTCTTCTGGGCCATTTTGGATCCTTAACACTGTACAACCTACACATTCTTCTATCAACTATGCACATAAAGAGGATGAACAATCTCTAAGTTATTGGAACAAGATTTAGCAAGTGAATATACAATCTTAGTTCTGTGAGCCTACTTTCAAGGTTGTTTCTCTTAAATTTACTGGCATATGTTAAGGTCAAACCCTTTTTCTACAAAAGGAATAGTTTGTACTAAAATATAGCTGTTAAATAAAGCACAAGGCAACCCTCGTGAGTATTAAATTTAGTGATTTGTCGCTAATGAGATGTTAGCGAGTGTGTTTTGTTAGTGGAGGGACTTAATGTTCCATGTGTAAAGTAGCCTTGAATTTAAATGTTTAAAGAATATGTTCAGAGATTGATCTTGGCCATGTAAATTTTCAGGCAGCTATCAATCACATTTCAAAGTATGAAATGACCAAAATAACAAGCCAAACTATCATGAGTTTCCCAAGCACTTTGCTAGAGTGTAAGCAATCAAGAGTGTTCACTTGACATCAACTTCCACCAAGGGGGTAGGTACACTGTTAATTCTTTGCTTGGTTCTTAGAGAACCTTCCCTCAGAGAGTTTATTCTTCATAATCTTTCCCATTACTTGGTTCTTTATTCTACTTTTCTCCCTAAGATAAAGTTCTGTGACATCAAGTTTCTTTATAGCGTCTTCATATTATTTTGAGTTAAACCTTTCGAATGACTACAGAAATATCACTTCTACTACACAGAGAATGAGCTACCAATTATTCATTTTTTTTTCTGTCTTAGTTGGTCATAGGTAATGAATAGGCCATTTACTAGCCATTATCTATAAACATTAAAATAAAGGAGTAATCAACAGGGAACCGTTTTTGCCCTCTTGTTTTGTTAGAAAGTGTTCTGCAGATTTTGAAGCTCAGAATCTATTCAGAGATTATTATCATTATTAAATACATTTTTTGTTTAGTAGTATGAAGGAGAGTCAATCAAGGTAATGCTAAAGTAGGCCACCCGTTTTTAAACTGGTTATTTAATTGTATTTATTGACTATAAAATCCCTGGTAAAAAACCTCCTTCCCAAGTCAGGTCAGGTGTATGTGAATGGTCAAGAATACAGGCTCCAGCCATATATGTAGCAGAGCTTGGTCTTATTGAGCATTAGTGAGCAGAGAGGCTCTTGACCCCATGAAGGCTCAATGCCCTTGTGTAGGGAAAATCCAGGGCAGGGAGTTGTGAGGGAGGGAGTGGGTAGGTTGGGGAACACTCTCATAGAGGTATGGGGAGGGGAAGGGATAAGGGGACTACAGATGGGAAATAGGGGAAAAGGATAATATTTGAAATGTCAATAAAGAAAATATCCAATAAAATATGCCAATTAAAAATAAAAAAAATACTATCTTCTCTTTTCCTCACTATTCTATTACCTATCCTAGTAGAATTAGACTAATCTGTCTGTGGTCATGCTATGGTTTTACTGATATATTCATTTGAATTTAACATGCTTGACTGTTATACTTACAGTATCAGAAGTGGGTGAATTTTTTTGAGGTTTGCATGTTCTTTTAAGCTGGTGTTCCCCCAATTAAAGTGAAAGGAAATAATTGTTCTTTTCAGGGTTGCTAAGCTAATCAGTTGTGTTGTGCTTAATCTGGAATGAAAAACTCTCTATGGATGCACAGCACTGGGATATATGCAGTTTGTAATTACCTTGGGTTCCCTGTTCCATCCCCGTGTTCTTGTGTTTTTGTTCTGTGAAAATCAGTTATAAAGACTTTAAATTTGGGGCACTTTTCCTGTGGGAGTCTTGTCTCCAAATTCACTTTATTTCAACAAGTTCTCACCAAGTAGTCTCTGAGTAAGACAGAAATGTAATATTAACCTATAATTTCCTTTGCTGATACTAGGTCTTGAACAATAGGAGAATGAGATTTAATGGAGACATAGCCAGCCCTCTAGCTGCTCCAGCGATGTCATTTTGTTCAACAATCAAGAGATTATTAACCCAATAATGGAAGTCCACTAGAAGTTCATAGGATAGTGGGAAGAATGCTTGAGAAAATGGGATGGTATCAAAGAAAATTATCTAGTTCTGCAGTTTTCTTAAATTGCTGCATTCACTGTCATAATGTCCACCAGGAAGAACATTGTGGAGACATACTAGCTCTCTCCATGTTGTTTTAATTCTGTGATTGTCTTCTCTTTCCATTACTCAGACTGGAACTAGGGTTACCAAAGAGTCTGTGATCCTCTGACTCACTTAGGTTCTCAGCTCTAAAAATAACAGAAGCTTGGAATTCACAGGTGATTGTTTTCAAAACTACATCTGTGGTGCTTCAAGGAAACTGTTTTGGTATATTTGCTCTTGTGACAGGAGTTGTCTCTGGTCTGTTTGACCATGTGCCTTCTTAGCCATTCTAGCCCAAATACCATTTTGATACTCCTACTGTTTTTATTTTTTTTAATCACTGAGCCTTTAAGCAATAAAACAAACAAAATGAAGCAATATATAGCATAAAGTTCAATGATTAAAATTACTAAAATAAAATTGTTTGTTTCTTACATTTATCCTACTACCAACATTTTAGAAAAAAAATTTTCCATTTAACTTCAAGTAGTACAGAGGGATGGGCAACACATTAATATATTCATTCATGATACAGTATTAATTCATGTCTTCTTTGAAGAGACATAAATATATTTGGATCTGGACACACCTTATAACATTTATAGATTCCAGATAATTAAGTAGTCTATAGTAAAATTAAAGTGCAGTGCTTAAAAGTCTTATTTTATAAACCAAAATTATTTTTCAAGGTAAAGATATATTAATTCATCTAACCTCAAAGTTATATTGTATAAAGGATTAAGCAAGAACACTGGCAATGGTGTTGCTACAATTTTAGACACTTGAAGTATGATATGTTATATTGCCTGCACTCTAAGTGTATAGCAAGTGACAGAATTTAACATACTATATATAAACTTTTAAATATTTTATTGCACATAGTGTACTTATCTATGTTTTAAGCTAAATTAAGGAAAGCATGATTTTTCTCCTAATCTTATTTTTTTCCTAGAGAATGAAGTATGCTGAAGCACTGGGAAATCCTACTTATTAAGTGATAAATGACAGGCTGAGGCATTATCAAGCATCACAATAGGTGCCCTCTAGACACTTGTCAAGCTACTAGGGAAGATGTTTCCAAACATTCAATGTTTATTCATTTATTGATGCATTCCAAATGTACTCATTACTCAAAGGAGAACATCACGGTGACTCATATTAGAAGAGCACGTCATTTGTTTATTCACAAATGCAGTTTCCTAAGAAACAGTTTTAGTTAAATTGGCTATAGTTCCTATGTGTGACCGATTAGATTTTACCTTTTGGAAATGGATACAACTCAAATAAATTCTCTTTTTGCAGACTAATTGGTCAAAGTGGGCAGATGTATAGTTAGAGAGCACTATTGACAATCAAGATGCTCACGATATCACTACAGGTTACAGCTAGGCAAACAGTGTGGAACCAAATATCCATGTTGAAACCCACTGGAGAGGAGATGTAATTAGTGAAGTTATCATCTAGTTAGTAATGTCATTTGCATAGAAAATATGATTAGTGACAGCAATAGCAATATAAATGAGACGTTTCTGATGATCAGGGTTTTTAATGTTCTCTGTGTGCAGTGGTAGTATTCAATCATAATCTACACATTAGATTTAATTATACATAGAAGAAAATACATAGAAGAAGTAGTCACTTCTAAACGATGAGATGTTGATACATATGGAAAACCAACAGATACAAAGTTCACTCATACCAAGAATGTGCTTACCGTTAATCTAAATCAATTAACAAATACATGGAATATAAAAGAATTAAAAAGGGCTTCCAAGATTTCAGAGACAGCAAAAAATAACTTTTTTCATTACTCCTTTCTACAAATTATCAAAGAGGAAAGAGCAATACTGGTTTAAACCAAAATACAAAGAACTCAAGAAGTTAGACTCCAGAGAAATAAAAAACCCTATTAAAAATGGGGTACAGAGCTAAACAGAATTCTCAGCTGAGAAATGTCAAAGGGTTGAGAACCACTTAAAGAAATGTTCAACATCCTTAGTCATCAGGGAAATGCAAATCAAAACTACCCTCGGATTCCACCTCACACCAGTTAGAATAGCTAAGATCAAAAACTCAGGTGACAACAGATGCTGGCAAGGATGAGGAGGAAGAGGAACCCTCCTCCATTGTTGGTGGGATGGTACAACCACTCTGAAAATCAGTTTGGAGGCTTCAGAAAATTGAAAATTGTTCTACCTGAGGACCCAACTATACCATCCCTGAGCATATACCCAAAAGATGCTCCAACATGTAACAAGCACACATGCTCCACTATGTTCATAGCAGCCTTATTTATAATAGCCAGAAGCTCGAAACAATCCAGATGTCTCTGAACAGAGGAAATGATACAGAAAATGTGGTATATGTACACAATAGAGTACTACTCAGCTATTAAAAATAGTGACTTCATGAAATTTTTAGGCAAATGGATGGAACGAGAAAATATCCTGAGTGAGGTAATCCAGTCACAAAAGAACACACATGGCACGTACTCATTGATAAGTGGATATTAGCCTCCTCAAAATCTCGGAATACCCGATAAAACTCACAGACTGTATGGAACCCAAGAGGAAGGAAGACCAAAGAGTAGATGCTTCAGTCCTACTAAGACGAGGAGGTAGAGAGAAGAAGGGATCTGGAAAGGAGAGAGTGGGGAGGAGACAGAGGCAGAGAAGAAATTGAAAGTAGGTGTGTAGCAGTGGGGGAGGAGTATTTGGGGGTAGCAACTAGAAAGTCCCAGATGCCAGGCACACAAGAATTCCCAGGACATAACAGGGATGAAATACCTAATAAAGGGAAGAGAGAAGCATTAGAGACCATATCCAGTGGATAGGCGTGGCCTCTGGTAGAAGGATGGGGCCACCCACCCATTTTAACAATGTTAATTCAAACTTGCTCCTGTCTAAAGGAAATGCAGGGACAAAGGGTGGAGCAGAGTCTGAAGGAAAGGCCATCCAGAGACTGCCCCAGCTAGGGATCCATCCCACATGCAGACACCGACCCCAGACACCATTGCTGATGCAAGAAGTACTTGCTGACAGGAGCCTGGTATAGCTGTCTCCTGAGGGGCTATTCCAAAGCCTGACGAATACAGGTGGCAGTTGCGTGTAGCCAGACACCAGACTGAATGCGGGGACCCCAGTAGAGAAATTAGAGCAAGAACTGAAGGAGCTGAAAGGGTTTGGAACCCCACTGGAAGAACAACATTAACCAACCAGAACTCCCAAAGCTTCCAGGGACTAAACCACCAACCAAAGAGCACACATGGAGGAATCCATGGCTCCAGCTGGATATGTAGCAGACGATTGCCTTATCGACATCAGTCGAAGGGGGTCCTGTGGATGCTCAATTACCCAGTGTGGTAGGGCACTGAGGCTGGAGTGGGTAGGTGGGTGGGGGAGCACCCTCATAAAATCAAGGGGGAGGGAAAGGGGGAGGCGGTTTATGGAGAGGAAACTGGGAACGAGGAATAACACTTGAAATGTAAATCTATAAACTGAACAATAAAAAAAAGAAAAACAGAAAAACAGAGCTTTAGGGAGAAAAGTGAGCCATGAGTTTGAAACCATTTTAATGCATAGAGTGGGTATCATAGTCTTATAAAAGAGTCGTACCAGCTAGGGATCTGAATCAATGATCAAAGTCCATACAATAAATGCACGAGGACCTGATTAAATAGTCACAGCATGGGCAACAGGTGATTATAATCTCAGTTCCAGGAAACAGGATAGCATAGGCAACATGTGATTATAATCTCAGTTCCAAGAGGCAGAGAGAGGAGAGGAGGAGCGGAAGTGCTCACTAGCTAGCCCACATAGCCAATTACTGACTCTGAGAGACTGTAACAAACAAACTAATTAATTATCAAAGAGGCATTGAAGAAGACACACACAGAACTCTATTCCTTATATGCACTTGTATAGGCATATGTACCTGCACATACATGTGGACACACACAGATACACAAAAACACAGTATGAAGCACCTTTTTTTTAATCGAATCGTCAGTTTCAGCAGAGCTAGACTAGAATGGCACTCTTCCCGATCTCTATTGTGGGTGTCCTATTTGGCATGGCTGTACATTTGTTCATATCATCTTGGGCGAAAGGATACAATCAAATTGTTCAATTTTGCTTTTAAACTTTCTAGCTTCCACCGCTGCACCAAAGCAACTTGATCTCCAATCCCTGCATTTAATAGCAAACCCAGAAAAAAAAAATGAGAACTTCTTCTATTTTACCAAGACTAGTCAATTTTCTGAGACATCGACAATCAGGCAAACCACAGATTTCCTTAGCTACAACACTATTCTGGTTTTGTTTTTGTTTTAAACAAACAGCCGATGAAAACATACACGTTTTATACTAGCATAATACACATGTCGGTCCCTGAGTAACATCCTCTGCTCCAGGTGAGCACTGTGATAATTTCAAGTTGAAAGGGTAATAATCCTGAGAAAGGCATCCCTGTATTAGTTTTAATGGCTGTAGCAACAAATGGCAGGTTCAGTGGCTTCAAGCCAGACACATTTGTTACCTTATTCTTCTTGAGGTCAAATTTCTAAAATGGGCCTAGAGGTCTGTAACGATTTTGGAGTTTATGTGGGTGATCTATTTTGTTTCCCGAGGCATTCTATGCCCTTGGCTCATAACACATGTTTACATATTTGAAGCGAGCTGTGCACCATTGTTTCCTTCCTTTGACTGCCCCTCGCTCTTTTCACCTCATGTCTCTCTTGCTTCCACTTCTCAACCTCACCGCGAATATCAATTTAATGTATTTTTACTTTAAAGAAAACAATTGAGAAAAGGTATCACATAGCCTGTGAATAAAATATCTGTGAATACATAGATACATTATATAGTAATTTTCACTATCAAATTATTGGCTCAGGCCCAGATTCTTACCATCAAGGCCCTGGGTTTTTTGTTTGTTTGTTTGTTTGTTTTTTGTTTTTTCCAGAGCTGGGGACTGAACCCAGGGCCTTGCACTTGCTAGGCAAGCACTCTACCACTGAGCTAAATTCCCAACCCCTTCACTATCAAATTAATATACCCAGTATCTCTCAGGTTGTACATTAAATTCCAACATTTTTATCCCAAAAATGGAAACGCCTACTCTCTACCATATCATTCGCAATTGTTTCTGCTACCCCACAACCTTTCAAATTGATTATTCCATTCTGCCTCTGTATTTTAAGTTTTTCATATGTGAATTGAGATAAGCATTTATATTTCTGCATTTGGCTGAATCTCACTCACGATTTTGTACAGGGAAGACCTTACTTCTATGTCTTAATAATACTCCATTTTACATACACATAATGCATTCACTATATATTGTGTATAGATATACACACATGTGTATTTTCATACTTATCCACTTATTAATCATTTTCAAGATGTCTGCATTCTATACCTTCGCTACATTGATTGAATCGAAATTTTATTTCCCCCTGGTCCACCCTCCAATTTTTCCACATCCCATACCTCCTCCTCTCCCCAACCCCAACCCCTGTCTTCAAGAGGATGTCTCCATTCCACCAGACCCTAAACTCCCTGGGGCTTCCAGGCTCATGAGGGTTAGGTACATCTTCTCTGACTGAACCCAGTCCCTATAGTCCTCTGCTGTATATGTGTTGGGGCCTCATCTCAGCTATATGCTACCTGGTTGGTGATCCAGTGTCTGAGAGATCTTGGGGGTCCAGGTTAATTGAGACTGCTGGTCTTCCTGCAGGGTGCCTCTCCTCCTTAGCTTCCTCCAGCTTTTCGTCATTCAACCACAGGGGTCAGCCGCTTCTGTTCCTTGGCTGGGTGCAAAGATTTTCATCTGACTCTTTAAGGTGATTATTGGGTCTTTCAGAGGACAGTCAGGATCGGTCCCTTTCTGTGAATGCCCCATAGCCTGCCTCAGTAATGGTGTCAGGTATTGGGATCCTTGAGCTGGTTTCCATTTCAGACCTTCTTTTCCTCAGTCTCTTCTCCATTTCCTTCCCTGCAGTTCTTTCAGACAAAGAGAATTATGGGTCTATGGCCATTTTATTCACGATCTTTTGCTGCATAGGAGCTTTTCATAGTTATTTAGTTACTTATTTGTGTGTAGAGTTTTGGCATGTACCATGGCACACATTTGGAGTGCAAAGGTCAATTTGTAAGACTTCCTTCTGTCTTTCAACTACACTAGTTACAGGAATCACCTTCAGTTCATTGGACTTGACACCACTTTTATTCACAGCACTGTCTTTCAAGCCTCTGTAATGAAGCTTTATATAATAATAGTAAAAATGATAATATATTTATTGCTATGTTTTCTGATTTAATATCCTATGGTTATTGTATAATATATAAGGAGTCATTGAATAAACTTATATTAAAGAACTTTCTCATAAATTGGTCTCTAGAAATTTTAATGTTTTATAGTACATATTTAAGTGCGCAATCATTTTGAAATTCATTTTATATGGTATAAAAAAAGATTTTATTTTACTCTGCAGCATGTAACTGTACATTTGTCCTTATCTTCACCCTGCTTCCTTCTTACAAACAATTCTGATTGTTACAATGACTTTGCCAAAATTCAGCTTAGTGAACCAGGAGCTCACCAATGCAACTACATTGTCTGGTTAGCAAGTTCTAAGGATCATCATTTCTTCCCATTCTTAGAACTCTAACTATAAACATAGAGATTTTTATGTGGATGTTTATGTTTGTCTGACATATACTTTATTGATTGGGCCATCTTTCCAGCTCCAGAACATATTGTTAAAACATACCAACTACTCAACATGAAATCAGGACAAGTGGATTCTAGTCCTATGGAGTGAACTAGACTGTGGATCTGCGTATACTTACTTGGATATCCGTATCACATTATCTAATTCATTCCCACAGTTTATAAGTTAGGTAGGTACAAATCTAAAGGCATCTTCCTTCTTTGAGACTCAGCTTCACCATTTTCAGAGAAATGGTATTTAAGAAAAAATCAATAACTCAGATCCTTTTGAGGGCTCTGTTTTAGCCATTTAGTTCTCTGCCTCCATGGCAAGCTGTGATATTATCTGCTCTCTGCCAGGCACCAAATAAGAGAGCTGTCAGGATGGCATACAGCGAAAAGGGCTACTTTATCCCTAGACCAGATCTCCTCCTTGGACTATTCAATAATGTCTTACTTTCCCCCAGGGACTTTGTGTTACTATTTTTTATTTGTTCAGATAAATAGCAGGAAGTTGGGAGAAAAGGAGACAGGTGACTAAGTCAACAATAAAAATACCAATAGTATAAATCACCAGATAAATAAAAAGCTGATACTTTCACAATTGGAAAATATTTTTGTTAGATTTCAGACTTACAGTGGGACATCATCTTTGGGATTCTTAAACTGGCTTTAGTTTTTTTCCTTTGTTATTTTATTATCTTATATTCTTAATGAACAAAACTTGTTAATGTGGTTATTGCAAATTGGAAACTGGTTTATATAGTGTTAGAATTTAGAATACTCTCTTCTGTTTAAAGGTGATAAGTCCGTCAAATTCTGTAAATGTGGTATCTTTACTGTCTGCTCTTTGAAGCATGGAACAAAGCACAATATTCAAGAAAAAATACATGCAATGGGTGCTCTGGAAAATGATGATTACTATGCATCCTTTACACACAAGGCACTCTCCCGTTTCCAGTTAACATCAAGAAGATGGAGTACAGAGCTTCTATCTGATTTTCTGTGATACCTCTCAATAACAGCCTCTCAACCTCTTTGCAAAATTCTGAGATGACGGTGACTGTGGATAAAGGAACAATTGAGGTATTAAAAGATGGAACATTAAATTGGAAACATGTAATCTGTGTCGTCTTGACCCTGATCAATACTTGGAATATAAATAATTGGATACATTTTTGTTATTGTTCTTTGGATACAGGGATAAGCCCTAATACAGTCTTATTTTTGATCATTTTCCTTGAGTATGTAACAAACTGTGCTGTGCAATGACTGAAACTCTTACCTTGGAGAGATGCTTTTCGTTAGTAGACTAGCAATTAGAAGAGGTATTTATATCCATCATAAAGAATTTTTTAACTGTGGAATACAGGTGATTATATAGAGAAAGCAAATATTTGGACATTATTTTTCTTTAAACACACAGATAGTAGTCATTATTCTGTGTATATATATAACAAAAATCAAAGAAATAGAGGCCATGAATTAGAGAGAGAGGGAGAGGGAGATGGAGAGAGGGAGCACAATGGGGTGTATGGCAGACTGATGGGAGAAAGGTGAAGGGGAAATGATAATAATTTTAGTTTAAATTCAAAACATAACAATATTTAAAAGTAACCCACACAGTGTGGAAAATGCTTGGATTAGCATGATGCCCTTATGCAGTTTTGACAGTGAACATCCTTCACCCATTAAATGTTCAGCAAAAAGTCGTATATAGGAGCAATTACATTTTGAAGAATTGCCCATTTATTTTATTTTCCCTCTCATGAAAATCAATAACCAACTCTATTTTTAATATTATCAGAAATAACAAATCAGAATAAGATTTTCTTGTTTTACTTAAATGTCCATTTTCCCAAACACAGCTAATCATTTTCTGTTTTCAATTTAGGAACATTTCAAGGACTTATTATTCTGCAGCATGCACTTCAGTCAATGCTGTTTTCTAAGTCCCTTGGGGAAAATCTGCCTCGTCTCCTTTCCCCCAGTTACTTTCAGTCCCTCCCTTAAATGCTCATTAAAACAGTCATTTGAGCCATTGCTGAAAGTCAAGTGGAGAAAAAAATCACTTCCTTTTTCCCCTCAGTGTCATGATCTTGGCTCAATTTTTAGTGATGAAACCTCAAGAGAAAAACATCAGCTTTCAAATTGGCTCATAACAGGTGATGATACCTGGTTATTGCGGAAAAATCTCTACATCGACATCTAATTTTGTTTTCTCTGAGCTCCTGCAAGAATGGGAAAGTCTCCTATCCAATATATAACCTGCACTCTAAAATCTGTGTTAATTGTTCTTCTCATGACACAAAAGGTCTGAAGCAGAGGCACCCAGGGAAGAAAGCATTATGAGAAGAGTCAGATTAGATTTGTGAAGATAATTAAGCTGAATTCTTTATGGCTGCCTCTTATTCTTAGCTTTGAAATATTTCTTGCTGTTGAGTCATTTAGGCTCCTGGTAACATTGCTCTGGGGGAAAAAAAAAGAAAAAGATATCTATTAACCAAACAAACAAGAACAGCACAATGGATCCAGTCCTATTCTAACTATGTGGAAAAAAATTGAGGTGCTTTAAAAGTTAGTATATTTGAGATGTGAGGATTTTCATTCCTACAAGCCTGTCTCCACAGGATGCTGTCAGATTGTAATAGTCCCCATAGAACAGGTTACAGGTGGTTAAATTTGCTGTCTCCAGCAAAGAATACTTAAAAACTTTTGGCGGCCCTCTAGTTATAGCACGACTCTTGAGGAAAACATTTTGTCATTGACACAATTTGTTAGAAGTCTGTCTCCTGCAGAGAGATGAGGTACCATATTCTTCCAAAAACTCCAGTTTCTGGTAAACAAAGAACACAGACCTGCAGGGTTTCTTTTCCTACTGTGACCTCCACAAATTGGGCCTCTCAATTTTTGGCCTCTGATTTTAGTCAATGTAGTTTATGAATGACCAGGGAAAGTTTATTTTATATTTTTTATTGGGTACTTAATCTATTTACATTTCAAATGTTATTCCCTTTCCAGGTTCCCTGTCCATAAACCCCCTATAACCTCCCCATCCCCTTTTTCTATAAGGGTATTCCCTCCCCATTCACCCCCTTCTTGTGCCCCACTCCTGACATTCTCTTACACTGGGGGGTCCACCCTTGGCAGGACCACGGGCTTCTCCTTCCCTTGGAACACGGCCATCCTCTGCTACATATGCAGTTGGAGCCATGAGTCAGCCCATGTATAGTCTTTGGGTGGTGGTTTAGTTCCTGGGACCTCTGATTGCTTGGCATTGTTATTCCTATGGGGTTACAAATCCCTTTAGGTCTTTGAATCCTTTCTCTAATTCCTCTAACAGGGGTTCCCTTCTCAGTTCAATAGTTTGCTGCTAGCATTCACATCTGTATTTGACATACTCTGGCTGTGTCTCCCAGGAGACATTTATATCCAGTTCCTGTCAGCATGAACTTCTTGGCTTCATCACTCTGATCTAGTTTTGGTGGATATATATATGGGCTGTGTATCCATGTGGGGTAGGTTATGAATGACCATTCCTTCAGTCTCTGCTCCAAACTTTGCCTCCATTTCCCATCCTATGAATAATTTTGGTGCCCCTTTTAAGAAGGAGTGAAGCATTCACACTTTGGTCATCCTTTTTGAGTTTCATGTGGTCTCTGTATTGTATCTTGGGTGATTCTAACATTTGGACTAATATCCACTTATCAGTGAGTGCATACTATGTGTGTTTTTCTGCGATTGGGTTACCTTACTCAGGGTGACACTTTCCAGTTTTTGCCTATGAATTTCATGAAGTCATTGTTTTTGATAGCTGAGTAATATTCCATTGTGTAGATGTACCACATTTTCTGTATCCATTCCTCTGTTTAGAGACATCTGGGTTCTTTCCAGCTTCTGGCTATTATAAATGACTGCTATGAACATAATGGAGCATGTGTCTTTGTATGTTAGAGCATCCGTTGGGTATATGCACAGGAGAGGTACAGTTGGGTACTCAGGTAGTGCAATGTTCAATTTTCTGATCAATGTTCAGATTTATTTCCACAGTGGTTTACCAGTTTGCAATCCCACCAACAATGGAAGAGTACTCCTCTTTTTCCACATCCTCGCCAGTATCTCTTCTCACCTGAGGTTTTTTTGTTTTTTGTTTTGTTTGGTCTTAGCCATTCTGACTGGTGTGAGGTGGAATCTCAGGGTTGTTTTGATTTGCATTTCCCTGATGACTAAGGATGTTGAACATTTCTTTAGGTACTTCTCAGCCATTCAATATTCCTCAGCTGTGAATTCCTTGTTTAGCTCTGTACTCCATTTTTTAATAGTGTTATTTGGCTCTCTGAAATCTAACTTCGTGTGTTCTTTGTATATTTTGGATATAAGCCCTGTATCAGATGTAGGATTGGTAAAGATCTTTTCCCAATCTGTTGGTTGCCGTTTTGTCCTAACCACAGTGTCCTTTGCCTTACAGAAGCTTTGCAGTTTTATGAGATCCCATTTGTCGATTCTTGATCTTAGAGCATAAGCCATTGGTGTTTGTTCAGGAAATTTTCCCCAGTGCCCATGTGATCCTGACTCCTCCCCACTTTTTCTTATTTCACAACCTAAACCATTTAGAAATTAAGCAGCACAAACATGTCTCTCAAAATGAAACTTCTTCCTGTGAACCTTTAGCACACACGGGTGTTATGAGGATGCTGCTTTTTTAATAGTAGCATTCTCCCAATCTAGAAGAGAACATTTGGATTAGCTTGGAAATTGTGCGAGTTGTCTCTCTTGCCTATCACTGTACTCACCCTTACTTGTCAGTCTTCTCCAGTCCAAATTAGCACATGGAGTTCTATAGGAAGGTCCAAAGTTTAGGACACTTTGCTTGTCTCAAGTAGTCTTTTTGCCTCAGTGTTTTCCACTCAGCAAATTCTCAATAAGTGTTCATTAATAAGAAAAATAATGTTAAAAAAGGAAAGACATTCTTGGATTTGAACTTGGAGTAATATATGTGGTATCTTCAACTTTATTTTCCAAATTAAAGAAGATCAAAATGGATACTTTTATTAAAGATTTATTTTTCATTATATGTAGAGATGTGTTTGGGTATAGGAATGAGCTGGCCTGTATTTAGTTCAGAAAAAGGTATTAGGTCTCACACAATTGAAATCACAGGAGGTTGTGAGCCACCAGACATAGGTGCTAGAAACAAAACTCAGGTTTTGTTCTAGAGTCGTATACACTATTATCAAATAAGCCAACACTCCAGTTCCAGAGTGGTTTATTTAAATATTGGTAAAACTTATAATAAGCTCTTTGATTTAGGTAAACTTGGAACTTTTCTAGAAAATACATAAATTCCTGATTTTTTATGAAATACATGACAAACATTTGGAAGAACCAGAAAAAAAAATAAGACACATGTCTTGTAGCACTGAAGACAGATATTGTTTAAATTTCTGTCCTTTCCTCCCTAGGAATGAAAGAAGAATGCTAGTTGAAAGAAATTGGGCATATGCAAAAACTAAAAACCAACAAAAAACAGTATAAGAACGAAAGGTAAGCTATCTAGGAGATCCCCATTAAAAAGAAATGACTTATTACATATAAAAATTCTATACTGGATGGAGTTGGCTAAAGGGAATATGTGATTAATATATACTGAATGAAAAATTTAAAAAATTGATTAAAATGAACAATTATTAAGTCTTGCTTTTCGAGTCTGTGCATAGAAGCATTTGTTTGATTTTTATGTTTTTTTATTGAGTATAGGACCATATAAATGTACCATAATCTAAATTCCATATGTATGTGTTTTTCCTTTTAGTATGCAGTATTTTAATATCTGTATTTTTTTTAACACACAGCTCTCCTGCATTTAATGAGAGAAACCATGAAAACATGGCTTTGTATGATTCTTTTTATTGCCTATCCGGAATAGAGACACTAATCTATTCAGAAAACTGTGATACTCCGATAAGGTTACTTAATTGTATCCTTAGTTTGATTGATAATATACAGAGACAGACTTTAGATTTCTGCTTCTACCAACAATTACAATAAATTTCTTAAGAAAAGACATTTGTAATATACCAGAAGAAATAGCTGTTAGAGTCACATTTGTCAACACCAAGCTGCCCAATGCAAAATTGCTTTAACATTTACTTTCTTTCTGCCTTTGCTTCCTGGTATAAATCAAATTTTATTTGTTTGTTTGTTTGTTTGTTTTGTTTTGTTCAGCTATCTCTTACTTTTTGTAAACCTATCTATCTTTTTTAAACCTGTCTCTCTTTTTTTAATTGGATTTGTGTGTGTGTGTGTGTGTGTGTGTGTGTGTGTGTGTGTGTGTACATTTCAAATGTTATTCCCTTTCCCGGTTTCTCCTCCATAAGCTGCCTATCCCATCCTCTCTTCTCCTTCTTCTATAAGGGGGGGAGGGTTTCCCCTCCCCAACAACCCCTCCTTCATGCCTCCCCGCCCTGATATTCCTCTACACTGGGTGGTCAGGCCTTGGCAGGACAAAGATCTTCTCCTCCCATTGGTGCCTTATAAGGCCATCCTCTGCTACATATTCAGCTGGAGCCATGGATCTGTCCATGTGTACTCTTTGGGAAGTGGTTTAGTCCCTGGGAGCTCTGGTTGGTTGGTATTGTTGTTCTTATGGTGATGCAAGCCATTTTAACTCCTTCAATCCTTTCTATAACTCCCCAGTGGGACCCTCATTCTTAGTTCAATGGTTCACCTTTGTATTTGTTTTGCTCTGACTGAGTCTCTCAGGAGACAGCTATATCAGGTTCCTGTCAGCCTGCACTTCTTGGGTTCATCAATATTGTCTAGGTTTGGTGACTGTATGTATATGGGCTGAATCCCCAGGAGGGGCAAACTCTGAATGGCCATACCTTCAGTCTCTACTCCAAACTTTGTCTCCATATCTCATCCTATGAATATTTTTGTTCTCCCTTTTAAGAAAACTGAATCATCTGCACTTTGGTCACCCCTCTTCTTGAGCTTTATGTGGTCCATAGATTGTTTTTTGGATAATTTAAGTTTTTGGGCTAATATCTACCTATCAGTGAGTGTATACCATGTGTGTATTTCTGTGATTGGGTTACTTCAGTCAGGATGATATTTTCTAGTTCCATCCATTTGCCTATGAATTTCATGAAATATGATTAATATATACTGAATGAAAAAATTAAAAAGTTGATTAAAATGAACAATTATGAAGTCATGTTTGATGGCCGAGTAGTACTCGATTGTGCAGATGTACCACATTTTCTTTATCCATTCCTCTGTTGAAGGGCATCTTGGTTCTTTCCAACTTCTGCCTATTATAAGTAAAGTTGTTATTAACACAGTGGAACATATGTCCTATATATAACAATATGTAATATTGTTATATATTGGAGCACCATTTGTGTACACGCCCAGGAGTGGTATAGCTGGGTGTTCAGGTAATACTATATCCAATTTTATGAGGAACTTCCAGACTGATTTCCAGAGTGGTTGTACCAGTTTGCAATCCCACCAACAGTTGAGGAGTGTTCCTCTCTATCCACATCCTCACCAGCAGAGTTTTTGAAAATTGTCACCTGAGTTTTTGATTTTAGCCATTCTGACTGAGGTGAGGTGGAATCTCAGAGTTGCTTTGATTTGCATTTTCCTGATGACTAAGGATGATGAAAATTACTTTAGATACTTCTCAGCCATTCAATATTCCTTAGCTGAGATCCTTTGTTTAGTTCTGTACCCCATTTTTTGAATAGGGTTATTTGGCTCTTTGGAATCTACCTTCTTGAGTTCTTTGTATATTTTAGATATTAGCACTCTATCAGATGTAAGATTGGCAAAGATCTTTTCCCAATCGTTTGGTTGCCCTTTTGTCCTAACAACAGTGTCCTTTGCCTTACAGAAGCTTTGCAACTTTATGAAATCCCATTTGTTGGTTCTTGATCTTAGAGAATAAGCCATTGCTGGACTGTTCAGGAAATTTTCCCCAGTGTGTTGAGTACTTCCTGCTGTCTACTCTTCTTGACTGTATTTGTTTCCTTTTGCTCTAGAGCTTTTAGGAGTGCTGTCAAGCTGCTAATATATGGTTTCTCCAGATTCTTTTTGCAGGCACTCAGAGCTATGAGTTTTCCTCTTAGCACGGCTTTCATTGTGTCCCATATGTTTGGGTATGTTATGCCTTAATTGTCATTAAATTCTAAAAAGTCTTTAATTTCATTTTCATTTCTTACTTGATCAAGTTATCATTGAGTAGAGCATTGTTCAACTTCTATGTGTAGGTGGGCTTTCTGTTGTTTTTGTTGTTACAGAAGACCAGCCTTAGTCCATGGTGATCTTATAGGATGCATGAGATTATTTCAATCTTGTTTTTTTTATTTGTTGAGGCCTGTTTTATGACTGATTTTATGTTCAATTTTGGAGAAAGTACTATGAGGTGCTGAGAAGAGGGAATATTCTTTCACTTTAGGGTGAAATGTTCTATAAATATCCATTTGGTTCATAACTTCTGTTAGTTTTTCTATGTCTCTGTTTAGTTTCTGTTTCCATGATCTGTCAGTTAATGAGAGTAGGGTGTTGAAATCTCCCACTATTAATGTGTGAGGTACAATGTGTGCTATGAGCTTTAGTAAGGTTTCTTTTATAAATATATGTGCCCTTGCATTTGGAGCATAGACATTCAGGATTCAGAGTTCATCTTGGTGGACTTTTCCTTTGATGAATATGATGTGTCCTTCCTTATCTTTTTTGATAACTTTTGGTTGAAGTTGATTTTATTTGATATTAGAATGGCTACTCCAGCTTGTTTCTTCAGACCATTTGCTTGGAAAATTGTTTTCCAGCCTATTACTCTGAGGTAGTGTCTGTCTTTGTCACTGAGGTTTGTTTCCTTTATGCAGGAAAATCCTCAGTCTGCTTTCTGAATCCAGTCTGATAGGCTATGTCTTTTTATTGGGGAACTGAGTCCATTGATGCTAAGAGATATTAGGGAACAGTGATTGTTGTTTCCTGTAATTTTTGTTGCTAGGAGTAGGATTATGTTTGTGTGGCTCTCTTCTTTTAGGTTTTTTGCAAGGAGATTATTTTCTTGCTTTTTTGAGGGTTTAGTTCCCTCCTTGTGTTGGGCTTTTCCATCTATTTTCCTGTGTAGGGCTAGATTTGTGGAATGATATTGTATACATTTGGTTTTGTCCTGGTATATATTAGTTTCTCCATCTATGCAATTGCAAATTTTGTTTGATATATTAGCCTGGGCTGACATTTGCATTCTCCTAGGGTCTGTATGGCATCTACCCAGGCTCTTCTGGCTTTCATAGTCTCTAGTGAGAAGTCTGGTGTAATTCTGATAGATGTGCCTTTATGTGTTACTTGACATTTTTCCTTTACTGCTTTTAATATTCTTTCTTTGTTTTGTGTGTTTGGTGTTTTGACTAGCATATGATGAGAATAATATCTTTTGAGGTCCAATTTGTTTGGAGTTCTCTAGGCCTCTTGTATATTTATGGCCATCTCTTTCTTTAGGTAGGGACGTTTTCTTCTATAATTTTGTTGAAGATACTTACTGGTCCTTTAATTTGGGAGTCTTTGCTCTTTTCTATACCTATTATCCTTAGGATTGATCTTCTCATTATATGCTTCATTTTCTGGATGTTTTGGTTTAGGAGCTTTTTGTCTTTTACATTTTCTTTGATGGTTGTGTCAATGTTTTCTATGGTTTCTTCTGCCCCTGAGATTCTCTCTTCTATCTCTTGTATTCTGTTGGTGATACTTGTGTCTATGACACCTGATCTCTTTCCTACGTTTTTTACCTCCAGGGTTGTCTCCCTTTGTGCTTTCTTTATTGTTTCTATTTACATTTTATAAATCTTGGATGGTTTTGTTCAATTCCTTCACAGGTTTGGTTGTGTTTTTCTGTAATTCTTTAAGGGCTTTTCTGTTTCCTCTTTAAAGGTTTCTTTTTAACATGTGTTGTCCTGTGTTTCATTAAGGGAGTTATTTATGTCCTTCTTAAAGTTCTTTATCATTATCATGGGATATGATTTTTAAATCCAAATCTTGCTTTTCTGGTTTGTTTGGTTATCCAGTATTTGCTTTGGTGGGAAAACTGAATTTTGATGATGCAAAGTCATCTTGATTTCTGTTGCTTAGGTTTCTGTGCTTGCCTCTTGCACTCAGGTTATTTGTGGTACTAGATTGTTTTGCTGTCTCTGACAGGGGCTTGACCCTCCTGTAAGCCTGTGTGTCAGCACTCCTGTAGATTTATTTCTTTCATCTGGATCTGGGTACAGAGATCTGTAGGACTGGTTCACCTCCAGGTGCAGGCAGAAACCTGAACGTTCTTGTCCGAGAATGCTCATGGGTTTGTGTGTCCTGAGCCCTCCAGGGTGGTCACTTGTAGCAGAAGAGTTGGTTTTACTTGTGCTCACAGGTGTCTCAGTACTCCTGGTGACTGACTTTCACATCTGGATGCAGACAGAAACTAGACCGCTCCTAGATTCCTATACCCAGAGGGTACTAAGTGGGTTCCTCTTAGACCAGGAATGTAAGCAGAAGTGGTGGTCTTCCCTGAGCTCTCAGGAATGACATCACTTCTGAGAGAGAAGCCATCTCCTCCAAGGGACTTGGGTACAGATTGCTCTGGGTCTGGTTCAGCTCCGAGGGGAGAGGAGCACAAAAACTGGACAAACTGGACAACATCTACCTTTTACTTATGCAGTTATGCCAAGCATATTAGTGCGTAGGTATTTCATAGTCCTCTAAGAATGAACATGCTCATTTGAATATATACCATTTCTTTTTTGTTTTGGAATATTCTTAACAATGTTGCTTATACTTTTAATGTAAGATTTTCCATCTTTCATGTTACTTAAACCTGTATCTTATATCCAAATCTTTCTTGAAATATTTATGTAAGGAAACACTGTCTTCTATTCTTGCCAATCTTTCTATCTTGTTGTCCAATGATAGATCGTGGAACTTCCATTTTTGTTTCCATTACTATTTGCCAGCAGGCTTTCGACTAGACAGGATCCCTTCTCCTAAGTCAGGACTTGTGTGTTCTCTCCATGTCTCATGACAGCATGTGGTTCAGTAATATCTCCTTGAGAAGCTAGAGTTAAATGCATGACTGGTAGCTAAAATAAAAATAGTAGAAACAATATTCGACGAAATGGAATAAAATCGAGCTTGTTTTTATCAAGGACAGAGTAAGTAAGGAAAGTAAGTCATTCAGCAACTAACAGAGCAGGAGAAGGAGCCCTATTCCAATATGACAACCTCTTAAAAGGCAAATGAGGGAGTCAGTAGTGGGAAGTAGTGAGATGCAAACTGGGAAAATCCCAGAAGGTGAGTCAATGTAAATTTCATCACATTAGCTAGGTTTTATATTTTATTTTTAGTTTCAATTCACAACTATCAAAGTTTGGGTTTATCTAGCCACAAACATTGAATATAGACCCCTATGAGGTTGCAGGAGATATATTTATGTGAAAGGGAGAGAGCAAGCAATTGAAATTCCTTTGATCAGGAATGCTCTAAGAAGGAAAGGTCACAGGTTCCTATCTTCAGAAATTTGCTTGAACAAGTAGCAAATTTTCCTGCAATGCTGGGCAGACCAGGGCCTCCTAATGGTGGACTATGCTGGAACACAGTTTTATGCCAAAAGAAGCTACATAAAGTTTGGTTGTCTCTCTGCATAGAGGTTTCACTTGAGTTACTTCATGATGGATACAGAATATTGAAGTACCCTGTGCACATACCTTTGACTTTCTCTGCCCTTCACACAACCACCTTGACATCATCCAATGCTATGTATCCGGTTGCATCCTGCTCAGTGACACTATGTTGCTATAATTTTTCATCTCTAATTGAATGTGCCAGGAAGGATGGAAAGCACAGATGGAGGAGTAGCACAAGTAATAGGTCATGACACGCTTCAGGTGGCTTTGGAAATCAGCTCCCTGGAAGCAGTGATAGGACTCTTGTATTTGCTGCCACTTACTCAGTCGTAAATAGTCATATCTGAAGAATCAGCAGGCATGGGGATAAGATGTTAAAATGCTGTCCCATTTTATGGAAAAACCTTCAGGAACCTTTCCTTATAAATAAGGCCCTAGCTACATTGTGTGAATCTGTAACGTGTAACTAATTAGCATTTGTGTCAAATGTATAATCTTTATTCTACTTAACCAGTTATGATCTGTACCGTGATCCTAGTTACATTTCCACATACCTTACTCAACAGGGAGAATTGATATCATTATATAATTCATCTGGATAGTAGTCAAACATTGCAGTATTTGGAGAAGAGACAATGGGTTAAATAGTAATCATTGTGTTCTAGGCAGGATAGTAAATGTTTTAAAATATATTTTACGTCTATTTTTACATCATCAAAGGCAAGCAGAGGTTGCTTTACTCCCTTTGAAATGACATAAAGGACAAAATGATAACATTCAAACAAACATACTTACAATTTTATCATTAAAAATCTATTCTTACAGATTTACAATGTATGACCTTGCCTTCCCATGTTTCAGAATTTGTGAGTGAATTGTAATTTCTGATTCTGTAATTTCTTATTTCTTTATTTATGGGGATCCCAATATCCAGGAAAAAAAAGTGGTATAAAAGTATTGGAGGGGTTGGGGATTTAGCTCAGTGGTAGAGCACTTGCCTAAGAAGCGAAAGGCCCTGGGTTCGGTCCCCAGCTCCAAAAAAAAAAAAAAAAAAAAAGTATTGGATAATGTTATTCTCTCTCTCTCTCTCTCTCTCTCTCTCTGTCTCTCTCTGTCTCTCTCTCACACACACACACTTTGCACATACACACATGCACACACTCACACATATATGGTGAGAGTACTAAATATAATTACATATATGTGTATACGTATATGTATGTATAACTTTGCTTTAAAGTTATTACTTCAAATGTCTAAAATATCAAATATTATATTCAGCACCCTCCTCTAAGAAAATGGCAATCAGCTGAATTTTCATCTCGTCTAATTGGCTTCTTAGCATCCTTCTCTTTAACACTATTGGGTGGCATTAATCATCTCTGCATTCCCTTTCAGCACTTTCAGTCAAATAGTGCAAAGTCACGGAACTTCTTAGGTGAAATAATTTGAGGTTTTAAATTACTCATCATTTCTCCAAGCTTGCCCGAGAAATCATCACTCCTTCCCCCTCAGCTATGTTGTTGTCAGAATCCTCCAGCAGCAATAATTGACTTGATACTCATATATTATATTCACCTCAGGTAGAAAGACGTATCCCTCATCCTTTCATTAGAAGAGTATCAAGAATAGCCTCATTTGCAGACAATTTTCTTTTCTCTCTCCAATGTCATTTCTAAAATGGAGCAAAATCTTGATTCAGTGGTGAACATTTACTTTGTTGAAAATCCATATTGGCCATGATTGCACCTTGGTTTACATGTAATACTGAATTCAAAACTAACTTAACAGCCACCTCATTTGGACAGAAGTAATTCACTGTGCTCTCATGGTTTAAATTTTAGCGTATCTTTTTGCCAGGATGATAGCATGAATCCAGGCTTTCTTACTGAAAAGATGGTAAGACTATTTAAGCTTTTGTGAACAAGGTATAGTAAAGTATAGATTAGGGGCTAAAAATAAAAGTAATTCTACTAGCTGAAAGTTAATGACATATTCAAACTTCTAGTTGTTTTTTCAAAATAAAAATTGACAGGGTCATTCTTATTCTGTTAGCTGTCACTGTCTAAAGAAGGATTTGAAGAGTAGTCAACATAAAGCACTACAAGTGTTTTAGGATACTTCTGTCATTTTCAAGAGATAAATCCTCTGTGCAATATGAAGCACATTCAATAATTTATTATAATTAATGATATCATACTGAGAAAACACATACCTCCTTGCCTTTCACTAATATGTACAAACAAGACATCCTCGAATTTATAAGCCAGATGCTTCAAAGGGTCATGTGAGTGAGAAATGTATGCTGCATCTCTTTTAGGCTGAAAATGCACTACTGACCCTGGTATAATGGTGACTCTCATTTCCAGGATGTAGCTTTTCTATAACTATAACCTTCTCATTCCAGAGTTCACATAGAAGGACACAGGGTAGATCTCATCCTCCATTTATAACTATATTTTGCATGCCTATCATTTATTTTATTTTTCAAGAATAATATAATTTCATCATTTCTCCTTCCTTTTACTCCCTGAGAATTTTCCCTTATAACATTCCTTGTTTTGTTTTAAATTCATGGCCTCTTTTCCTATTGTTATTATATATAAATACTTATATATACATGTGTAAATAAATTATTTACAAATCCTTAGACTGGATAATGTTCCTTTTATGTTACATTTTTAGAGCTGATGAATTGGTATCAAATAGCTAATTGGTATATTCCTCCTCTGGAAGATTATATAATATATGTAATAGTTTGTAATAAATAGTTGTATATATATATATATACACACACACACACAAAAAGGGAAGGTATATATATTAGAGTGGGGCTGAAAATGAAAGAGATGTACATGTTGCTGAACCCATCCATTTAGAATTGCTTACTTGTATGTCAGAACTGACCAGTTGCTTTTGGATAATCAGTAATTGGGTAGCTCCCTCACAATTTTTTGTGACTTAAAATTATTTCACTTTCTTATCCTGTACCATAGCAGATAATTTTTCTTTGGGTGCCTCATTTTTTTCTGCTGTTTTTATCCCCACCACATTTATGAAATGTTGATCCCCCTCACATTTCCTTATTTGCATCACACCACCTCACAATTTCCAATTTTGAAATATCAAACACCTGAAACTCATATTTAACCCTTTCCTCTTCATGATGGTTCTGTTTACATGCCTACAAAAAATACCCGTCATCTGTTTATTTCAAATACTCCACCCTTTTCTCAAAGTCCTGTCCAACTTTTACAGTCACAGTAGTTTTTCAGAATATCAATATTTTCTCTATTTCAGCTGTTTCCAGTTTTATGGAATTATTTATGTGCACCTTAATAGCCCTTACTTCTCTATGTATAAATATTTTGAGTTTAATGGACCTTTACGCTCCTCTTACAACGGACCCTTCAAGTAAATGGAAGCACGGTCCTATTTGAATTAGTTCGATGGCCTTTCATTTCTGATATCAGTTGCTACACACACAACTCAGAGGCCTCTCATGGCTAATAAATAACCAGTTTGGAGCATGGGATCCTAGGACATTTTGACTTCCAGAGGTTTCTATGTTTAACGAACTTGAAAATAACTTCCTCACTGATTGGTTGCCCATGACAAGGTTTTCATCATTGAAGTCAACAATTTCTTAAAGAAAACTCATAAATTTTTTAAATTTTTAAATTTTTTTTTAAAACTCATCATTTTTAATTTAGCTGTACATTCATAATTTAGACTTTCAAATATTTAATTATTACATTTGTTTTTTAAGAAATTGATATGGATCAATTATTTAATATCTTCATCCTATTATATGTATAGAATACACAAAAATGAATAAATTGCATATATTATATGTATATATTCAAGATTCAATAAAAGATTAGATATAATAAAAAAATGAAATTAAACTGAGCAACATTCTCTTGCCCTAGATGTTCTGCAGTATCCATCTGCCTCTCTCCGTCTCTTAATCCTCATCTCTTTCTATTCATTTGGTATGTTTTGTACCTTTCCTCTGTAAGAGGACTCAAATGCCATTTGTAAGAAAATGAGTTTCTATTTTCTTTTCAGTAATTGAATTCTGAAACCCTAATTAGGTGTACACAATGTTCTTTCCCCAAACGCTGACAATACTGCCTTCTACCCTTAACTCTCATAAATGTGTTTGTCTTCTGTAATTCATAATGGTCTGTGGGACTCTGAGAATCTTAAAAATTATTGGTGCACGAAGCTTTCTCATTCATTAAGAAAGCATATGTACAGAGAAATCCTCTCGCTAGGTAATTTTTTTTTAAAAAAACACACACGCAAAGAGAAAGGGTGTGTGAAAAGTAAGGCAGTCACCACCGGAATTTGAAGCACAAATGTGAGGTGCACGAAGAGTAGAGGAAGTAAGATTTAAAACAGAAAAAGCAAAAAATCATATGATTTTAAGCTTTTAAAAATGTCACTACTGTTGTTTATTTTATTTCAGAATAATTGCTTGGTTTTATTTTCTTGCAATAAATCTTATCTGATATAACTAAAAATAGAGAGAATTAAGAAAGAAATAAAGTAGACAAATCACTTCCAAGAGCACTCCCCAGAAGAAGGACGCTGAATGTTTTAGGGAAATTAATTGAGAAAAGTCTTCGAGAACTTTGCCAGACAAATCCCAGCAACTGAATGCTCATAGTGGAAGCAGTAGAATCAACAGGATCAGGGTGGCCACAGGATCCTCAAAGGTTCATTTCTTTTTCTATTTTGCAGCAAAACAGACTCACGGAAAATTTGTATGGCAACAGAATGAATACCCTAAAATTTCAACCTTCCTACCTTCTGATCATGGAATATTGGGAAGCTATAAATGTGGAAAGAACAAATTGTGGAACTAATGTAGGTTTCTGTGTCTATGGGAGTTCATGGGCTCTACCATGAACAAGTCATCTGTGAGATAAATCATAATAAAAGGTAAGTTTAGAATACTAACAAAACACGTTTGGATTTCTACCAAATCCCTTGTGATTACTAGATAGGTCACATTGGATGTACCACAATTCCTAGGCAAAGGATTCTAAAGCTAAACTCTTGTTAGAACAACTGTTCAGAAATGTGATTTAAGAGTTTTAACATGAACTAAAGCATAGTGTTGCATTAATACTCTTATTGGAAGTTTCATATGTTTATATAATGAATTTGAGTTGGTTTTTAGCATCATACCTTAATCCCCTAGTTGTCCTGTTGGACATCATTTTCTCAGCAGGTCCTGTTTCTACGTTCATAGTGTGTGTGTGTGTGTGTGTGTGTGTGTGTGTGTGTGTTGTGTGTGCATGTGCATGCGTGCGTGCTGTATGTATGCATTGTGTGTGTGTGTGTATGTGTGTGTGTGCTGTATGTGTGTGTGTGAGTGTGGGCGTGTGTGTATGTGTGTGTGTGTGCTGTATGTATGTTGTGTGTGTATGTGTGAGTGTGTGTGTGTGTGCTGTGTGTGTGTGAGTGTGAGTGTGCATGTCTGTGTATGTGAGTGTGTGAGTGTGTGAGTGTATGTGTGCATGCCTCTCTGTGTGTGTGCATGTGCGTGCATGCGTGTGTGCTGTATGTATGCACTGTGTGTGTGTGTGAGTGTGTGTGTGTGCTTGTGCTGTGTGTATGCATTGTGTGTGTTTGTGTGTGTGTGTGTGTATGTTTTGTGTATATGTGTATGGAGGGCTATGGTATATGCATGTGTGTGCCCATGCGTCAGTTGTTGAATAGGCACACACATGCATTGGTTATGAAATAGGCACATATACCATACGCCTATGAGTCCAGATTTAATCCCGTGAACCTACTTAGATGTCAAATGCAGTGGCAAGTCTCTGCAGTCACAGCACTGCTATTGTGGGATGAGACTCAGAGATGGGAGAATCAGCTGGAAGCATGTGGGTCAGCTAGCAAAGGGCATGCAGAAGCAACATCTACCTTGCCAAAGGCCTAGGTAACGCTTTATTTTCTAAAGTTTCCTCTGAGTTCCCCGGAAATGTTGAAACATGATTTCTTCTCACCGACATAGAAATACAGAGGGAGGCATAACCCCTACAATCCACACATAAGCAGTTAGTAATAAGCATTACCAATAAGTAATAAACAATTGAATAAACAAAATAAATCCTACTGGGCATGATCAAATATGTAAGGATCTTGGAATTTAGCTCAATGGTAGACTTCCTACCTCATAAATACCAAGCCTTAGTTTCAGGTTGCAGAGAAATAGAAGACGGAAGTTTAAGAGATATCAACAGGGTGCAGCGACTCACAGCAACTCTGAAGTATCTATTGCAGTCATATTCCACTATGGATTCACACATATTCTTCAAGGGAAAGGAAATACAGATAATTGGCCAAAAAATAGAATACTTGAAACTGAAAACATAAAAAAATATGAAAATAATTTAAAATTCTAAAGTCATTAAATGGCTCAAAAATAGAGTACAGATGGCAAAGGAATATGTGTCTTGATTGATGTGAGGAAAGAAGGAGCAAATCCTGAAGTTGGAAAATATCAGAAGAGATATGTCAAAATGAATAATATCCATGTTTGAACATATTATATTTAGAAATATATATGTATGTACATATACATATGTTCCATATGTTCATGTAATAACAGTAAATGTAAAAGAATGCCTATAAATCGGGCAAGTGCAGACAGGATTCCATGGGATGAGCTTTTCCACACAATGCCTTTCTGACAAGTGAATGGACACTTATACTCAAACCAAAATCAGCTTGTTGGTATTTAAAATAATTTTCCTGGTTATCAAAATTTGGGTTTAGAAAGAGCAAAGGAAAGCAAGATGTATTGTAATTATATTGTATTACTAATAATATTTTTTTTAAAAATAAGTAGTGATAACTAGAAAAGAGATTATGACCAAACATTAGATTTAACAATGGTCATATCTCAAATTGCTAAAAGACAGATTTACAAATCCAAAGACATATGCCTATTCTGGACAAGGTGAACTCCAATGAAACCATCCTATAGATGTGAACTTCGCTGACAAATATATAACAAGTATGTCAGTGCTAATTGGAGTTTTAGAAAGTCCAGATTACAACTTGAATGTTATAGAAATTGGTAACTGCTAGAATGATTAACAAAATCACAAAAGCATAGTAGCTTAGAAATGCCAAGCATTACCGAGAGCAAGAGGCACATACAATATCCACTGATTACTGATATCAAATACATAAGGTTCTGTGACAAGCAGCCTAATCATTTCTTACTCAAGTAAATACGTATGTACCCCCTGACAGAATGAGCTTTTCCACACAATGCCTTTCTGACAAGTGAATGGACACTTATACTCAAACCAAAATCAGCCTGTTGGTATTTAAAATAATTTTCCTGGTTATCAAAATTTGGGAAAAATGTTCTTCTTTGAATTGCTATATAATCTATTGTAATAAAATGATAAAAAGGTAAGTAGATAGACAGAGCGACAGATAAGAAGCTGAACTGGATCGAAAACTAAGTTTGTTGATATCATTAGTGACTCAATCATTCATAAATGAATTAATTTACCAATATCTTTACTCATTCTACATCTGATAGAGGACTAATATCCAATATGTACAAAGTCTTTAAGAAGTTAGACTCCAAAAATATCAAATAACCCTATTAAAAAATGGGATACGGAGCTAAAAAAAAAATCCTCAACTGAAGAATATCTAATGACTGAGAAGCACCTAAGGAAATGATTGGCATTCTTAGTAATCAGGAAAATTCAAATCAAAACAACCCTGAGATTCCACCTCACACAAGTCAGAATGGCTAAGATCAAACACTCAGGTGACAGCAGATGCTGGCAAGGATGTGGAGAAAAATGCACACTCCTCCATTGTTGGTGGGATTCAAGGTGGTACAACCACTCTGGAAATCAGTACTACCTTAGGGCCCAGCTACACAACTTCTTGGCATACAGCAAAAAGATGCTGCAACATATAACAAGGAAACATGCTCCACTATGTTCATAGCAGCCTTATTATAATAGTAAGAAGCTGAAAAAAGCCCAGTTGTACTTCAATAGAGAAATGGATACAGAAAATGCGGTACATTTACACAATGACTTAAAACAGTGACTTCATGAAATTCGTAGGCAAATGGATGGAACTAGAAAATATCCTGGGTGAGGTAACCGAATCACAAAAGAACACACATGATATGCACTTACTGATAAGTGGATATAGCCCCAAATCTCATAATGCTTAAGATACAATTTACAGACCACATGAAGCTCAAGAAGAAGGACAACCAATGTTCAGATGTTTCAGTCCTTCTTAGAAGGGGTGACAAAATATTCACAGGAGAAAATACAGAGATGAAATGTGGAGCAGAGACTGAAGGAAGGGCCATCCAGAGACTGCACCACCTGGGGATCCATTCCATATACAGTCACCCAATCCAGACACTATTGCAGATGATGACAGGAGCCTGATGTAGCTGTCACCTGAGATGCTCTGCCAGAACCTGACAATTACTGAGGGAGATAGAGCCAACCATTGGACTGAGAACAGGTTCCCAGTGGAGGAGTTAGAGAAAGGACTGAAGGAATTGAAGGGGTTTGCAACCCCATAGGAAGTCCCATAGTCCCCAGAGCTCCTAGGGACTAAACCATCAACAAAAGAGTATACATGAAGTGACAGATGGCTCTTGCCTCATATGTAGCAGAAGATTGCTTTGTTATGCATCAGCAGGGGGAGAGGGCTTTGGTCTTGTGAAGGCTTGATGCCCCATTGTAGGGGAATGCCAGGGCAGGGAGGCAGAAAAAAAATAGGTGGGTGGATGGGGGCACACCCTCCATAGAAGCAGGGGGAGGGGGGATGGACTAGGGTTCTCTGTAGGGGAAACAAGAAAAGGGGGTGACATTTGAAATGCAAATAAAGAAAATATCCAATAAAAGAAAATGAAAAGAAGGGGAACACAATAATCAAGGTAAGTAGAGGGTGGGAGGGACATGGGAGGAAGAGAGGAGAGGAAGGAGGAAAGGAGGGGCAGAATCAGGTATGGAAGGAGATGTAGGACTATACAAATAGTCAGGAAATTGAACAGATGTGCGTAGCAGTGGGGGATGTGGAACTGGGTCTCACCATCATAAAGTCACTGATGGCAGGAAAGCAAGAGCTTCCCAGGACCCCACAGTGATGACATTAGCTGAAATACCTCACAAAGGGGAAGGAGAACCTTTCAAGTCCAAATCTAAGGTTAGACATGGCCCCCTGTTTGAGGGATGGTTCTACCCACCCATCTCCAAAATTTTAACCCAGAATTGCTCCTTTGTAAAGGACATACATGCACACAGTGTGGAGTAAAGACTGATGGAAAGGTCATCCAGAGGCTAACCAACTTGGGGATCCATCCCACATGCAGACACCAACCCCAGACTCTGTTGAAGATGCCAAGAAGTACTTGCTGACAGGAGGCTGATGCAGCTGTCTCCCGAGAGGCTCTGCCTGATCCTGACCAATACAGATATAGATGCTTGAAACCAATCATTGGAATGATCATAGGGACCCAGAGGAGGATTTAGGGAAAGGACTGAAGTAGCTGAAGTCTCGCATTAATGTGAGGGGAGGCCCTTGGTTCTTTTAAGCCTCGATGCCTCAGTGTACAGGAATACTCAGGGGAATGAGGCAGGAATAGATGGGTAGGTGGGGGAGCACCTTCACAGAAGCATGGTAAGGGGGAATTGGATAAGGAGTTTGAAGATGGAAACTATGAAAGAGGATAACATTTGAAATGTAAATAAATAAAATATCCATAAAAAAAAGAAGCAGAAACTAGTTGAGCTGTCTGAAATGGGTGTAAACCAACTGAGTATGTGGAATGGATACTCCATGACCTGTTAATTTGCTTTCAAACTGAGCAGTATTCTTGTTTCCAAGCTTTGGGCGCTCTTCTCAAATTGGACTAGGCTTTCATGATGCATCTGTCTTTGAGTCATCTATGCTACTGCAAGTAACTCCTTTCCTATACTCATGAATTTGGACATTGGTGACTCATCTGGGCTGAGTATACAGGATATATGTTGTATCAACCCAGAAATTTCTTAATAACCCAACATATATTAAACAATTCTTTTCTAATTTTCTTTATGTCAGTTTGACTTGATTGATACAGAAACATCCTTTGTCTAATGGAGTAGTAGATCCTACATTTGAAAAGCTCTACATGTTGCAACAAAGAGCACTAAAGATGAATAAGGAGAAAACAATTAAATGTATGTTTAATTTTACTATATCAGACAGTTCAGTTATTTGTGAAATCAGTGACTGAGTATAATCAGTAACTAAGAATTATTTGGGAGGTGGGAAACCTCTCTTTAGAGGAATGCAGTGTTAAGATTTTATAGCCAAGTTACTTTAAAGTTATTTATGTGCACATATACACATGTACCTTAAATGTTTTCAGTTCACAGTGTTAAATTGCTGATGGACTAATAAAAATGTTTAAAAGTTTCAGCCAAGCATTGTTAACTCTGACTGTTATTTGTCTTGGAAAGCTGTGTGAGACTGTATTGGCAAATAGAAAACATTATTGCACAACAAAGTAACAAGTCAAAATAAAATCAAAGAGGATGTTTCACCATCATTTGGTAGAGACAATTTAAGTATATTTCTTCCTACTTTGAAATGTTTATATTGATATAAGATCCAATATAATCCAAGACACAAAAATATCTGTAGGTGAAAACTGCCTCCATAATTAATGAATAAAATTTATTAATTCATTTAAATGACAAGAGCTATAAAATTTAAAATATGTAGGTATCTAGATGCAGTTAGTCTAAAGTAATGATGGCACTGTTTACACCTCTCTTTCTAGCTTATTTTCCATGTCTGAATTTCATTCCCAGTTTGAATTCACAGTTTAATATGCCTGGTGCAAATCTCAGCATCTGATTTACAGTTCAATCTTGACAGACATTATTATCAAAAGTATTGACTTTTAAGCAAAAACTAAAAATAAATCAGCAAAAGTATTGTCTTTTAAGTGAAAACTTAAAAAATATCAAATTCTTTGTCTAAAAGATCATCCTTATAAGATATTATTAACATAATAGTAGCTAACTGAAATGCAAATCTTTGGTTCTAAAGGAGAATAAGTATTACATTGTAAAAATGTTAGAAATAATGTCACATATTTTTTCCAAGACAAATCTATACTACTTTGTATCAAAACTGTCAGCACAAAGAAAAAAAAAGAAATTTGGTGATGTTACTCAATAGTCAGGCATGCCTTAATTATAGTGAGTACGTAATTCAATGGCAACAATAAAGTACTTTCCAATAAGAACAATATACCTAAAGAGACAGAAGAGTGTAAGTAGGACATGCTTACATTTTCTTCCAAGGCCCTTGAGAGGTGAAAGGTAATGAGAAAGACATTTCATTTGTCAATCACTGGCTCTCAATGAAAGTGACTTGACTATTTGGACTCTCCATCTTCTTTGAAAATTTTTCATCCACTCCCAATCCTATGGTTTCTTTTATTTTTTTTTATTTTTTTTTTTATTAACTTGAGTATTTCTTATGTACATTTCGAGTGTTATTCCCTTTCCCGGTTTCAGGGCAAACATCCTTCCTCCCCCCTTCCTTATGATTGTTCCTCCCCACCCTCCCCCATTGCCGCCCTCCCCCGACAGTCTAGTTCACTGTGGGTTCAGTCTTAGCAGGACCCAGGGCTTCCCCTTCCACTGGTGCTCTTACTAGGATATTCATTGCTACCTATGAGGTCAGAGTCCAGGGTCACTTTCTTTTAAATAAAGAAATGTTGCCCTCATTTATCACAATATGAAAAGTGGAGTTCAATTTCAGTGCAGAAAGTCATGTTAGCTAGTCATCTAGTTTTTTTCTCAAAAGCATTTTATAGCTCAACATGATATAAATGTAGACTTAATTATATTGTTTATATACAGTAAATGTACTATACATATACACACGCAATACATACTGATAGTCTATATAGATATACTAATACATATACACACATGTATAGATACATATGCATGCACACATATATATGTGCACGTATACATACACATTTGTATGTGTATATATAATATATATACTATATATACTTTATATATACACTGTATACTTTACCTCTATTACTATACCTCTCTACTATATATATCAAGACCTATAGCATATATAGTATACAAATATACTATATACATAAATTATTTTTAAATATAAGTATATATCACATTCAATATATAATGATTTTATGCAACTTTTGTGACTTCTCTTCAGCATGTTACTTGATCACAACAAAACAATTAATTACAAAATGAGAATAAGAGTGCTAGTCTGAAATAAAAGTAAGGATTTGGGGGCATTATGTGTGGAATAATTGGCTTTGAGACCTAAAAGTCTCAAAGTATTTTTGTTTCCATCTTTCAATTGTCCTGTAAGCTGTCATGTAAGGAAATCTATTTTGTGACCTCTCTCTTCCCTGGTTTCCTCTAAAAACACTCAGTATTCTTATATTTATTCTACAAACATTTTTTGAGTACCCTTTAGAGGTCATATAGTTTACAAAATATTTGAAGATCCATGTATTTTAATGAAGAATCAGGCATGGGATTTGAGGGCCTGAGCAATGGCTTGGCAGGTATCAATATCTGGCATCAACTCTGATCACCATGTTTGGTACCCTGGTCTCATATAGTCAGAAGAAAGAACTGATCCCTAAAAGTTGTCCTTGGCCCTTCCTGCATGGGCCATGACTGGTGTACTCACTCATACATGGACATGAAATCCACTGTGCATTTGGGCATATAAGAATACTGTGTCCAATAATATGATATTAGTGTATTTTCTAGTAGTGTCTGAATTCTCAGGATTATGTTTAAGACACATTTGACCTCTGAGGTATAACAGTATAGGTTTCACTTCATTTTCTGTCTAGTTCACTTTTTTTTCTTTCTTTCTTTCTTTTTTTTTTTTTTTCAGAGCTGGGGACCGAACCCAGGGCCTTGCGCTCACTAGGCAAGCGCTCTACCGCTGAGCTAAATCCCCAACCCCTGTCTAGTTCACTTAACACAGAGCTATAAATTAAAAGAACACTGCCTTTTGTTAGAATAACTGTGTATATCTAAATTCTCTTGTTCTTTGAGACAGCTTATAACTACATATTTGTTCCCAGGTCTTGGGAGCTTGATTAAGGTCAGTATATCTTAGAGAATTTAATCATTTTTAGCACCTATGTTTATCTGGCTCACAAGACACATCCTTAATGACCATAGCTATTATCCATAGAATCCCTTGTCTAACATTTTTTTTAAAAAAAATTGAAACATTATATGGTATTACTAAACTCTGACTCTGTCTTATAATGAAGGAACATTTGATACCAGAATTGGAACATTCATTCCTGAGGCTGATTTATTTCACTCCAGCTTATTCCCAAAGGACGTAATCATACCATCACTGTGATTCCAAAACTCCTATCATGAACAGGGCTCTCCATGTGACCATATGAGAACACTCTAAAACTATACAAGGTTGTCTGCTAGTAAATTATATAGACACCTATATTTTTTCATTTTCTTTGGACAGTTAATATATATATATATATATATATATATATATATATATTTCACAGATGTAACTACTTTCTTCCTAAGGCTATATGGAATATTTATTATATTAGTTAAGCCCTGCTTGTCTTTCCATTTGGTATCAGAGCTGAGCTGGCAGCTTAATAATTGTTGTTGACCAGTCAGTCTGCAAGAGACTGGTTTCAGCCATAAGGTGCATGAAGGCCATTCCAGCATATGAGTTATCCAGGAGACAGGAGAATCATGTCTTCTCTTACATGTCAACAAATTGTGTCAAGGAAGACAAAACTGTCTCTAACAGCCACTCAGAGGAGAAAGCTGTCAAATATAATATATCCTAAGCTATCATCATAGTATAAGAACACGATATGTCTGGCAAAACAAAAGATGTGAGAAACAAACAATGGCGAAAGGAAAATAAAGTTAATAGATGTTGCTCCTAGTGAGTTCAGGAATATCTCAAATGTCATACTATCACTAAAGCATCAAGTCTGACAAAGCTATTTATAGAGGATGGTATATGTCAAAAGGTTAATTTTGGTGTGCTTTGGACACTCAGAGCCAAGCAAATGCCACCCATAGTTCTGAAAGATCTGAAGAGACATGAAAGTTACAAAATGCCTGAAAAGTGAGACAAATCAATCATTTGATTCATAAGGAGGACAAGTTGCCATGGGAACTGTCCCTTCAATTCTCTTAATAAAAAGGACATGATCCCTGACATATGCAGCTGCTAGAAATCTGAGGTAGATGTTTTATTGCCTCCCTAGACCTGACTTCATGAAAGTGTTACTCTGGAAACATTCAGTTTATATGTGTTTACCTGACTTCATGAAATCTTTACTCTGGAAACACTCAGTTTATGTATTAATCACTGGACAGCTGGAGGCTTTTACTCAAAAGAATTGGAGTTGAGATCCTCAGCAATGTGGTTTAAACAGATCCAGTCTGAGCTACGTCATCAGTAATTTGGAAGCTCAAACAGAAATCATTTTTTTTCAATTTACCTGACTAGCATGTATCAAAGTACCTTTTGTTCTCCTTATGTAATTGATGTCTCAGCAACTTGTAGCTGAATAAGCTCACCTTTCCTATTTCTTTCTGAACATTGACTGGATGTTTCAACTCAGCTGTTCAGACTCCTGTCCAAGCAGATTGGTTCAAAATGGCTTTTCAGGACTTCCCATTGAACTGTTCTGCTTTGCCTCACCAGGAACATCGAGAGACAAACAAATGGCTAAAGGCCAGCATGCAAATCGAAACAACCCTAAGATTCCACCCTACAACCAGTCAGAATGGCTAAGAACAAAACCTCAAGTGACAAAACATGTTGGTGAATATATGGAGAAGGAGTACACTCCTCCATTCCTGGTGGGATTGCAAACTGCTACAACCACTCTGGAAATCAACTTGGAGGTTATTCAGAAAATTAGAAATAGACCTACCTAAAGATCTAGAAATACCACTCTTGGAAATATACCTCAAAGATGTCTGACCATGCCACAGGGGAACATGTTCCACTATGTTCATAGTAGCCTTGTTTGAGATAGCCAGAAGCTGGAAACTGCCTAGGTGTCCCAGAAGAGAAGAATGAATACAGAAAATGTTGTTCATTTACACAATGGAATGCAACTCATCTATTAGGAATGAGGACATCCCGAGTAAAAAAATGCACAGTATACACTAAGTGGAGATTAGAAAGAAAGAAGAAAAAAAAACAATACCCAAGCAAAATATAGTCTATAGACTTCAAAAATGTCAACAAGCAGAGGGCCCAAGTCAGGATGCCTCAGTTCCAATGGAGAGGGAGAAGAAAGCAAACACAAAGGGGGAGGGAGCTACAGGAGAGGGAAAGGGGATGGAGGTGGGAGGAGAGGGTAACATGATCTGGTATTGGGTGGTGAAAAAGGACTGAAGCCATGAGGGCCAGAAGAAAGAATGGAAACAGGTGACCTCAGGAGGGAGGAGGTTGGGATGACCCTTGAGAATGTGCCAGAGACCTGGGAAGTGAGAGACTCACAGGATTCAAAGGGGGAAGGGGCTAGATGAAAGGCCCTACAGTGGGAAGTGGGAACTTATTGAATCCAACTCCAGAAGAAAGACAGGGCATCAAGTGAGGGATGGGGTTGATATCCTAGACTCATAGCTCTGAGCCATAATTCTTCCTGTCAAAAAGAAATTCAGGGATGGAAATGGAGAAGAATCTGAGGAAAAGAAGGTCCAGCGATAGGCCCAAAGTGGGATCCAGCTCAAGGGGAAGACCTGACACCTTTACTGAAACTATGGGGCATTCACAAAAAGGACCTACCATGACTGTTTGCCAAAAGATCCAACAAGAAGCTGAAAGAGTCAGATGCAGATATGTGCACCCAACCAATGAAGAGAAGCTGCTGACTTCTCTGGTTGAATTAGGGAAAAGCTGGAGGAAGCTAACAAGGAGGGGAACCAGCAGTCTCAATTAACCTGGACCCCTGAGATCTCTTAGACACTGAATTACCAACCTGTCAGCATACACCAGCTGAGGTGAGGCCTCCAACACATATAAAGCAGAGGACTCCCAGGTCTGGTTTCAGTCAGAGAAGGTACGCTAACCCTCAAGAGACTAGAAGTCCCAGGAAGTTTAGAGGTCTGGTGGAGTGGGTGGGGTCAGGACATCCTAGTGGAGATGGGGTGAAGTGCTGCAGGGGTGGGGTGGAGAGGAGTTATGTGATGTAGAACTCTTGGGGATTGGACCTGGAGGGGAATAAAATCTTAAGTTTAAAAACAAACAAACAACATGCATTTATATTTTCAAAAAGAAAAGAAAAAAGAAAGAAAAGAACACAAACAACAAGATTCCAGGCAATGTGGTAACTTCAAAGCAGTTATCCCATTATAGCAGTCCCTAGATATCTTAACACAACCAAAGCACAGGAAAATGACATTAAATTCAACATTGTAAAGAAGATAGATGCCTTTAAAAATGAATAGATAAAGCCCTCAAAGAAAAACAGGAAAACACAGTCAAACAGGGAAAGTGTTTAAAGAGGAAACAAATAAATCCTTAAAAGAAACATAAGAAAATACAATTAAACAGGTAAAGAAATGAATAAATCTGTTCAAGACCTGAAAATGAAAAGAGAAGCAATAAAGAGAACACAATCTGAAGTAATATGGGAGAATGAATATATAGGAAATGGAATAGTCACAACAGAAACAAATGTCACCCACAGAATACAAGATATGGAAGATAGAATCTTAGGTGTAGAAGATACAATAGAAGAAATTGATACACCAGTCAAAAAAATTGTTAAATCTAAAAAAATTTCCTGACACAAAAACTTCAGGAAATCTGTGAAACCATGAAAAGGCCTAACCTCAAGTTAATAGGAATGGAACAAGGTGAAGAACCCCAGCTCCAGGGACCAGAAAATATTTTCAACATAATCACAGAAGAACAGTTCCAAGATCTAAATTAAGACATGCCTGTAAACATAGAAAAGCTTATAGAACACCAATTAGGCTGGGACAGCAAAGAAAATCCTAAAATCATTTGTTCTTCAGTTGAGTGAGATCTGGGGCTAAGACATGTACCAAAGACCATACATGGAATAGTTCATCACTCCCTAGCACATATGTAGCAGAAGACTGTCTTGTCTGGTTTCAGTTGGAGAGAATGTGCCTAATCCTGTAGAGACTTGATACTCCAGTAAAGGGAGAAATGTGTGTGTGTGTGTGTGTGTGTGTGTGGGTGTGTGTGTGTGTGTGTGTGTGTGTGTGTGTGTAGGGAGTGATGTAAGGGGGTGATGGATGGGTGAGGGAATGCGGGGAGCCCCCTCTCAGAGCCAAAGTGGAAGGAGATGGGGAAAAGAACTCTTAGAAGGGGTGCCAGATAAGTGGCTATTAGCCCAAATGCTTGAATTACCCTAGTGGCCTAGAACAAATGAAACTCAAGACGGATGATCAAAATGTGAAGGCTTCACTCCTTCTTTAAAAGGGGAACAAGAATACCCTTGGCAGGGAAGAGAGAGGCAAAGATTAAAACAGAGACTGAAGGAACACCCATTCAGAGCCTGCCCCACATGTGGCCCATACATATAGAGCCACCCAATGAGACAAGATGGATGAAGCAAAAAAGTGCAGACCGACAGGAGCCGGATGTGGATCGAACCTGAGAGACACAGCCAGAATACAGCAAATACAGAGGCGAATGCCAGCAGCAAACCACTGAACTGAGAACGGGACCCCCCGTTGAAGGAATCAGAGAATGAACTGGAAGAGCTTGAAGGGGCTTGAGACTCCATATGTACAACAATGCCAAGCAACCAGAGCTTCCAGGGACTAAGCCACTACCTAAAGACTATACATGGACTGACCCTGGACTCTGACCTCATAGGTAGCAATGAATATCCTAGTAAGAGAACCAGTGGAAGGAGAAGCCCTGGTCCTGCTAGACTGAACCCCCAGTGAACTAGACTGTCGGGGAGGCGGCAATGGGGGAGGGTGGGAGGGGAACACCCATAAGGAAGGGGGGAGGGGGGAAGGGATGTTTGCCAAATGTACATAAGAAATACTCAAGTTAATAAAAAAAAAAAAAGAGAAAAAAAAAAAAAAAAAAGGGGTGCCAGAAAAGGGAACAACATTTGGAATGTAAATAAACATGAAATCAAGAGAACAATGAAAAAATATTAAAAGCAAGGGAAAAATGCCAAATAACATACAGAGGAAGACCCATTAGAATTATACTAAACATATCAACAGACTCTAAACTCTAGAAAAGCCAGTACTCATATGCCAATCTAGACTACAAACTAGCCAGCAAAACTCACTATCACTACACATGGAGAAAACAGAATATTCTAAGACAAAACCATATTTAAAAATATCTATTGTGGTAGTTTAAATATGCTTGGTTCAGGGAATGACACTATTAGTCAATTCAGCCCGTTGTAGTAGGTGTTACTTTGTTGGAGGAAGTGTGTCACTGTGAGGGTGGGCAGTGAAACCCTCCTCCTAATCATGTGGGAGCCAGTCTTCTCCTAGCCAGCTTCAAATGAAAATGTAAAACTCTCACTCAGGTCCTCCTCCACCATGTCTGCCTGGATGCTACCGTTTTCCCATGTTGATGATAATGGACTAAACCTCAGAAGCTGTAAGTAAGCTCCAATTAAACGTTGCCTTTATAAGAATTGACTGGGTTCTGATGTGTGTTCACAGTAGTAAAACCCCAAGAAAGATATCTATCCTCAAACATAGCCCTACAGAAAAGACTGGAAGGAAAACTCCAACCCAAAGAGGTTAACTACACACAAGATAACACAGGAAATAAATAATTTTACACCAGCAAAAGCTAAATTATGGAAGCACACACACAAACGTACACACACTACCACCACCACCAACAACAACATCAAAATAACAGTAATTAAGTCATTGGTCATTAATATCTCTCAACATCAATGAGCTCACTCAATTCCCCAATAAAAAGACACAAGCTAAGAGAATGGATGCACAAACAGGATCCATCTCTCTTTTGCATACATGAAATATCTCAGGAACAAAATAGATATTACCTCAGATATTGCTATTCCAAGAAAAATGAAACAAGAAGCAAATAGGAACAGCAATTATAATATGTAATAGAAAATTGAAATATCTCCTTATCTTATCAGAACACCATGGGTTAAAGCTGGATTTCAACAACAGAAACAACCGAAAGCTTACAAGCTCATGGAAAGCAAACAGTTCTCTATGCAATGATCACTGGATCAAGGACAAAATAAGAAAAAAAAATTAAAGCCTTTCTAGAATTCAATGAAAACAAGGTACAACATACTCCAACTGATGGAAAACAATGAACACAGTGCTAAGAAGAAAGTTCAAGGCACGGCAAGAAATTAGAGAGTTCTCATAGTAGCAATTTAAAGTTACATCTGAAACTTTAGAACAAAAAGAAGCAAACACTCCAAGAGGAGACTAGAGAGCAGGAAATAATCTCAGTGCTGAAACAAATAAATTGGAAACAAAGGGAACAGTGCATCGAATCAACAAAACCAAGAGTTTTTTGAGAAACTTGGGACATTGTGTGGGGACACTAAAAGCATTATAAAATAAAGAAACACTCAAACATTAAGAAATAAGTCACTCATGTATTGGGCAAGTGGGTTCCTAAACCATAGACCATTGGTTTACTAAATACAACTTGGTTTGCTATTTGGGGAAAAATGTGTGTTCTGTAAACTGTTATGGGTTCTTACAACACATTTTATTGACAATATTCTTAACATTAAGACTGTATTTTCAGAACGAAAATCTTGCTTAATATCTAAGGAAGCTAACAGAGAATGAAGATACATCTTATCAAATTTTACAAGAACACCTAAACAAAATCTTTTTAGTGTCACAAATTTATTATCTGTGAGTTTTTATCAATTGGAGATAGTTTCTTGGTTACAGATGAAAGTTTGTGTTTACTACTTCACTCAGAGGTGAGACCCCATCTGGCCCATTATCATGCGGTTCTTGTGTATTCTAGAACTTTCCTTGTGAGTTGGTACGTGCATCAGTCCCACTGTGTTTAGAGAATCTAGTTTATGTGGTGTCTATCCTATTTGCCATACAATCTTTGTGACTTCTCTTTGGCAGGGTTCCCTGAGCAATAGGAGAGGGATGTTACGGAGACATTCCATTTAGGACTGAGTTTTTTGAAGGTCTGTCTTTACACATGGTCTGTATGTGGTCAGTATTTGTTTGGATCTACTGTAGTAAGAGGCTTCCCAGATGATGGCTGACAGTAGTGATTGCTCTCCACAAATTAATGGTAAGGTCCTCTTCCTAAAGATCACACACACGTAACTCAATAAACATGGAAAAATCAGGCTATCGTCCACCTAATACTTTCACTCCTGACTGCCAATTTTCATGAATCTGAAAGGAACTCTTCCATCTACCAAAAGAGAAAGGTATATTCCAACCCAGCTACAAACCTTCAGTGGTGGTTTGAATATTTTTGGCCCATAGAAATTGGTGGTAGGGCGCTATGGCCTTATTGTATCATGTGTCCTTCTTGGAAGGAATTGTGTCACTGTGTGGGTCGGCTTTGATGTCCTATGTTCATGGCCCACCCAGTGTGGAAGAGATCCTCCTCCTGACTGCCTGGAATAATCAGAATGGATCACTTCAGAATAAGATGTAGATCACTCAGCTCCTTCTCTTAACCTTGCCTGCCTGGAAGCAGACAGGCTACCTCTGTGATAATAAACTGAACCTCTGAAACTGTCCCTTATAAGAGTTGCCTTGGTCATGGTGTAACTTCACAGCAATAAAACCCTAAAACACCCTTCAATTATGGCCTACCTGCAAGATGTGCTTGTTCCGTCATGGTAGCAAATACCTGGGAGCAACCAACCATTATGTAATTGTACTTTAGGTCCAGTTTAGTTAATGTACTCATCCCATTTTTGGTTTTGCTCAGGTGGTTGAGAACCTGAAACAAGGTAAGCCAAGGACCTAGGGGGAAACCAAATAAGACTTGTTGGCTAAAGTAACATGCCTCCTAAAATTCTTTTACTGTATACGCAGATAAACGAAGCATCTTTTTATGGTCATGTCTCTGTGTGTGAAACAACTCTCTGGTGAAACATACAGTATGGAGCCATATATAATATTTACCCTCCATGTAGCCACTTCCCAACCGTTGTCATATATGTTGTTAATAAAGCACTTCACAACATCTAAGATCTTATCATCTCTGAGAACTCAAATAATTAGGTGTTAACTGTTGCAAATATAAATTTTATACATAGATATGTTTGCCTTTAAAGTGTACTGTTAGAAATTTTGAGTCATTAATTCAGTTATTTTTTCAATGTATTGACTTTTTTTTTTTTGGCTGGATGTTAAGGGGAGAATTTTACTTTCAATTCAAATGCAAGTATTCCAATGGGGCTGATATGAGAGTACATGGTGTGGTGTGATGAAGCTGTAGTCCTTTTCAGGGTAGGTTTACACACACTTTGCATCAAGCTCTAATAATATAGCAGAAACATGCAGTATTAGGCAAGGATAGAGTCTTTCAAGTGCATATGCTTGCTGTTGATCCTACAGCAGAAGGAGGCCTTTAGATGATTCCAGGATTCTGATTGGTTGCCTTCTTCTACAATTATTTCAGAGAAGATGTTTCTTGCATACACTTGACTCACGGAATTTTACAAGTAACTTATAAGTAACTTGGTGACATAACTAACAGAAATATATTGTTTTGCAGTTATGGAGGTATGAATATGAAAACAACAGAATCTACTCGGTTTAGACTGTTCTGGGAGCTAGGAATGAAGATATATCTCACCTATCTCTGCTGATTTCTTTTTTACAATCATTAGTGTAGAATGTCACCACACTGTGTTCCTACTTTCAATGGCATTCTCCCCGAATGTGTGTCTCTATGTCCATGTTTCACTTTTAATCCAGATATTCTGAATTAAAGCAGGACTTAATGATGCAACCTTGACTCAACTAATGACATCCATGGATTCTTTGTTGCACATAAGTTCATACCTTGGGATAGTAAGGGCCAGAACTTAAGCATGTGAGTCAGAGCGACGAGCACAGCACCTGAGCAACATAGGGGCACTTTTATAGAATTGATGTCTTACCTGTCTCCTTGAAATTTGATTTATTGGAAGTTTTTCTATATGCTTTCAGAAACAACCTAACTTCAAGTCACACCTCTCCTTATCTACCCAATCCCTTCTATTGCTTCCTCTGTATGGGGCTGTCCCTAACTTACTGTTCCTTCCTTGTCTACTTGATACAACTTACAGTGATGCGCTGCATTTGGGCTGCATTGGGACAACTTCTGTCGGATCATTATGCTCAGGAGAGAGGTTTTGTGGAATACATCCCTTCTACCTGTTTCAGATGATTAAATTTCCCTTATATTTTGACCAGATCATAAATCCAGCTTTATTTTCAGGCAATTGCTAAATTGTTCTGCTCATCTCTTTTGTCAAAGAATAAACTAATCAGTAAATTTTTCTGGGGAGAGAGTCTGTCTCATAAATTTCTTTTACAAACACTATAAACAGTCAGCCAAGGAAAGAACCAATTTTAATTTATTATTTTTTATTCGATGGCACTTTTTTCAAGATAGTTAATGCTCTGTTATGGCTAACTTCTACACTGAATACAGAAAACTCTGAATGCTTATTCGGCACATGGCCAATTAATATCACCAGTATTTGTTTCCTTTATACATTGCTACATTAGAAACATTAAACCTGAAAGAATTGTATGTCAATTCAGTAGTCCTAAACATCAAACAACTTGGTCTTTAAATCAAAACCAAAAGGTACTGTGTTATGGTAGTAAAAGAGAGAGAGAGAGAGCTCGTTCATATTTTGTCTAGAGTCAAAACAATATTTCCTTCACTGACATAGATGTCAACACCTTCGAATCTTCTCCAATATTGAACTTGAGATTTGTGTAAGAGTTAAGAGATTATTAGAGTTTATTTGTGTTTGGGCTTTTCATTGTAACATTGATCCTAAAGCCATTTTCACTTCCCACTTGTGTCCTTAACAGCCCTCCAGTGAGCTCATACAGAGATTCATAAAGAACCCAAGTCAGTGCTCAGCGAACTACTGCATGCATTCTTAAAATTTTGCGTGCACTTAGAATTATTGTTTTAAAAGCATGGGTTATTTAGAAAAAGGAAAAAAAACTGTCTTCACAGCCGTATGGGATAATTAAGAATCCATTAGTTAAGTAGCCCTATTGCTGCCTAAGTGAAGGAAACATTTTTCATTTTTATAACTCTGTGGAAATTTTAATGGGTATTTTATCTGCAATGTTTCAATTCCTAGGAGGAAAATGTCCTTAATCTTCACTGCTGCATAAGACATGGTATAATTTATTCTGGTCATCTGAATAGTAAAAGGGATTCATCTTGAAGCCCGTTTATAAGTGTCTTAAATGTTAAATATTGGATCTACAAATATAAAATCTTTACATTGTCATGTGGATTTAGAAAGCAAAATCAATGTTATGCAACCAACCTTGAACTTAGTTAATAAGTTTGGCTTAACCTGTCTCTTTTCATAATGATTTTAACTGTCTTGTGCAAACAATTGGCCACTTATTCTATATGTGTCTTTGCAACCTAAGTCCTGAGCCTCAGCTAATTACAATTGTCAAAATTCACTCAATCACATGTTGTTCATTGATGTCACTCAACAGTTTTCTCAAAGATTAAAATATTCTGTCTTGGAAGAAAATGCAAGTCAGCATTCTCACAGAGAGTTGAAACAACAGGATATTCTGATTAGAATGTAAATCCTACAAGGAACAGCCTTAAGACAGGAAGTAAACAACTTAAAATAGCTTCAGGAAGTACCCAAAACTGACCAGATCCACTTGTACCCTCCATAACCAAGAGTAAAGAAATCATAAACAGTGCTAGGAGAAGACTATTGGAGAAGCTTAAATTTCTGGAAGTAGCAGAAAGACAAATGAGCACCTTAAAGGAGGCAGAGAGCAGCTGTTTTGCCTACAGCACCTATAGGTCCTGATTCCCCGGATCATTAGAAAACACAAGTAGTAATGAATATAATTCTATGGTTGGTTGTCAGCAGAACATGAGAATCTGTATTAAGGGTCACAGCATTAGGAAGATGGAGACACAGTGGCCTAGAGGGAACAAAGTCTAATTGGGTTGCTTGAGAAGGTTCAGAACAACTGACTACCTATAAAGGATACGCCAGGCTCTACACTGTTCTCCAGGCTTTCAGCTTTTGCAAGCTGTCACCATGCTGGAATGGGCTCTGTTGATGTAGTTGTCTTGAGTCATTGTATCATCCTTGATTCTGTGAGTAACCTTCACCCATATTCCTGTAATTAACTCAATGAACTATTTCACCAAGTTAGACATTGGCGATAGCTACACTTCGGACTATTACGACCTTTCTTTCTGTGGTAAGTAGACATGTGTGGGAAATCTCCAAGGAAAAGTCTGTAATACATTCAGATAAGGCAAAATCCAAATATCTCAGAGCAGGATATTTAAGTGACAGCAGTGTGTTCTGTTCCTTCTGGGGTAGAATGTTGCTGGGATCTAGAACCAATTTCTTATTTAAAAAAAATATTTACAATACCATGAAAACTTCCGAGTAATTTTTATTTCAACAATATTTTCACTGTTATTTTGGTTGGGAACTGATAAGGCAAAACACAACTGGCCTACTTAACCAGAAGTGAACTTTTCAAATGACTGACTCTATAGGAACTTCTTAAAAATCAGGGTCGCTCTTGCCCTGTGTATCCCATGGTCAAAAGAAATAGAATCTTGAGTGGATAGAATGGAAACTATGATAGATAATAGATGATAATGATATGCCAATTTAATATCTTCAATTGTATGACATAAACTGTTGTGATGGGAGATCTTGACAGGGTGAGGACAGGTGAAGGAGCAAAGGCCACATGAGAAATCTGTGCTTTCTCATTAATTTCATGACCCTGAAAGTGATCTATGAATTGAAGTGTATCAAAAGAGAGAATCAATTAAAATTACTGTAAAACCCAGACAAATTATGAAAATGTCATTCCAAACTAAATTTAGTTTTAAAATATTTAAAAAGGCAAAGTGTGTTAACCTATAAGATGACAAAGTGATAGATTTCATCATGGTACCCTTGTAAAATATATAATTATTCTTTCTATTCATGCATTCTACTCCCCACTGTCCTTACTCATATAAGGGCCCAATCTCGTTCCTTTACTTCTCTTTATTTCCTTATAAGTTATTTTCATCACATTTTCAAATTTTGTCTTCTTTAGGATCTTTTTCTTTCCACATATGATGGAAAATATCATTTGAGCTTCCTGAAGCAGAATATTTTGCTGAATATTGTGGGGTTTAGCTGCAACCATTTTCCTGCAACTTTCCTAACTGCATTTTATATTTTAATGCAAACTTACATACTTTAAAACATTGGTATTATAGAGATGAATTTATTTAAAACATAAAATATGCATTTTTATGTTTTACCTTAGTATGGAAAGGCTTTGTTTTCTACAGCAGAAAGTACTTTTATAAAAGTCTTAATTTACAAAATTATGCAAATTGCTAAGAAATTGTCTGTAGGAAAGAAATAGAAAATCATCTTTCACTTACTCTGATTCTACTTTTGAGTAATTTTTTGTTTAATGAACTCAAGCAAACCCACATGAGGTTGATGGAGGATCGATGGCCAAAAGCTAAATTTTTTAAAATGCTAAACAGACAATTGCTTGTTTCTTTAATTTTTTTAACTCTACTTTTAATGATAGTTCTTAAATGCTTTAACCTCCCTTCTAGCCAACCACCCACCAGAGATAATGGAAAATGAAAAATTCTAGGGAAGTGGACTTGTTTAGAAACTGTTCTTTAGTGCAAATCCCATCTGCAACTGAATTGTCAGGAAATAAGGAAATTAGTTCACAGGTCAGCAGTGGTAGCACAATCCACTTGTAAACACTTTACTAATATACCATCAATCCAGTTTGATAGAGTCAGGATAGCAAACACAAATCATCAGTGATGGCAAAGAGTAGTAAAGACAGCCAGATGTTTAGCCTCAGCAACAGTCAGCAGTAGGGACCAGGGCCAACAGGAATGTCAGAAAAAGTTCTTGAAAAAATGGAAGATCAGCAAAGTTCTGAGACCAACAAGCATTGCACAGTTAGCTCTATAAGCAAGTCAAACTCTTTTTTATAGTCCCTCTAAACATTATGTGTGCTCTGTGGGTCTTGCCTCAGCACGTGCATCTGTCCTAGCTAAGGTCACTCTGCCAATCAACCCAAGTGCACTGAAATAGCAAGAAGCTGCAGCATACCACCAGAAGTGTTTTATTACATTTCTCTCTATGGAGTCCTGACAAATGGAGCTCAACTATGAAGTGTAAGGTGGACCAGCACATGTGTATTGTTAGTGAAGAATCTTTCACTAATTGTTCTGTTATGTGTGGTTTTTTTTTGTTTTGTTTTGTTTTGTTTTGTTTTGTTTGTTTGTTTGTTTTTTGTTTTTTGTTTTGTAAAACAATCTTTCGCCTGTATTCCTTCAGGTTTCTGCTTTAGTAAATAAACATTTTACTTTTAAGTTTATTATCTAAGAATTTGATACCATAACAGAGAGGTACATATCATGCTTTCATGTTTGTTTGTTTTTCTTGTTTCCTGATTGTGGAAAGGTAAGTTAACTCTCTGGAATCCCTTTCATAAAAAAAGCACAAATGTTCAAAACAAAGAATTTTACCAATGCGTCCTGAAATTTGTGCTTCTTACATATAAAATATATTTATTCCATTCTAGTACCCTACAATATTAATTCATTTCAGGATCAATTTTAAAGTCTGATTTAACTCTCAATTAAATAGAATGTAAATCAGTGGTAAATGAAACTGCACACTCAAGTCTCATTGATGAATATGTTCTTTAGCTTTGAATCTCTGAAATCCGTTAAATGATTTACAATGCCCAGTGCTGATATGGGCTGAGCAGAGTGTTTTAGTTAGGGGTACTATTGCTGTCGTAAAATACCATAAGCAAAACAACTAAGGGAAGAAAGGGCTTATGTGCCTTATTCTTCTATAATCTGGTCAATGTCAAAAGAACTAAGCATAGGAACTCAAACAGGGCAGCCACCTAGAGGTGGGAGCTAATTCCGAGACCAAGGAGGGTTGTTACTTATTGGCTTGGTCCTCATGGTTTGCTCAGTTTGCTTTCTTTAGAGACCCAGGGTCACCAGCCTAGCAATGGCACCACCCACACTAATCTGCCCTCTGCCAGATCACTAATTGAGAAGTTGACTCAGAGACTTGTTGTCTACAGTCCCATCTTACGGACGCATCTTTCTCAGTTGAGCTTGCTTTAAATTAACACAAAACATTAGGTAGGACTGGTAACCATGATTATTTTCAGAATAAATGAAGAGAAGGAAGTAATGATTCAAGACAAGGGTGAAATTTACAATATAACCAAAATTGAATCTTAAGGGGGAAAAAGTGTCTTTAATGTCATGGCATGTATTCTAAGCATACTAAGTATTGAATCTACAAGGCACTGGGAAAGTTCTTGTATGTCTTTCCTGGATATTGGCCCTGTCCCATCTAGAGTTTCCTTTGCTATGAAGGGAAGACATAACCAAAAGCAACTCTAATAAAGAATACCATTTAATTACGGCTGGCTTACAGGTTCTGGGGTTCAGTCCATTGTCATTATGGTGGGAAGCATGGCCGTGTCCAGGCAGGCATGAAGCTGAGATTTTTACTTCTTGATCCCAAGGCCACCACCAGTAGAAGACTGGCTTCTAGGCAGCTAGGAGGCGGGTCTCAAGGACCATCCCCACAGTGACACACTTCTACCACAAGGCCATACCTGCTAATAGTGCCATTACATGAACATGCACATTCAGACCACCACATTTCACTCCTAGGCATGATATACCTGTTTAAACACATGAATCTATGGGAGTCATGCCAAGCCAGATAATCCAGAATACATTTAGTCCAACTTCAAAAATCCCCATAGTCTGTAGCAATCTCAACAATGTTAACAGTCCAATGTTCAAAGTTTCTTCTGAGATTTACACAATTCCTAACTGTAGTCCCTTATAATTTCATAATAAAAAAAAAACATATGTTATACCTTAACCATTAGAGGATATACATTATCATTGCAAAATGCCATAGTGGAAATACTGCATGAAACAAAGACCAAAAGCCATCTGGGCAAACTACAAACTCATCATCTCCATGTCTGATGACAAAGCATTCTTCAGATACCCAACTCCATTTGTCTGCTTTGTTGACTGCAACAAATGTTTTTTCTCATGGACTGCATCCATTCCTTGTTCCCAGCTTTCCTCAGAAGATATCCATGGCTCTGGCATCTCTAACATCTTGGGGTCTTCAAGACATCTTCGACTTTACAAATTTTTGGAATGTCTGGAATTCAGTAATGATTCTGTGGGCTCCTGCAAAGGCCTGGGGTAACTTCTGTAGCTCTGCTCTAAGTAACACTCCATGCTCTGATTGATTCCAATCCATTGCTGCTGCTGTTCTTGATGATCTTCTTGTATTACTGGCATTTCCAATTTACTTCCATTGGAAATCTCCAGTGGAATGTTGCATTGCAACTTGGCTTTTCCAGTAGCCTCTCATAGGCTCCCTTAATGGTGCCAAAACTCAACTACTTTGCATGACCCCTTCAGTCCTAGGCGTCAACTTCAACTGAGACTGCACCTTCACCAATGGCCTTCCCTGGTCTCTTGCAGTATCAGACTTCAGATGCTGCCCTTGACCCATTCATGTCCACAAAACCAGTACCACCAGATGATTCTTACACATCACCAAGTCCAGATGTATCATGAGGTACAACGCTGGTTATCTGTGGAATAGAGCTTCTTTCTGCTCTCAGAACACACTTCTCAAAAAGATTTCATATATGTGATGCTAATCTCTTCTTAATCATAACTAATTTCTTAGCCCCAGCTAAGCAGCATCAATTGTCCCAGTAATCCCTTCTATTCTTAACTCTAAAGCCAGAACCACATGGCCATATATGCTGAGTTCTCCTGCTTGCTCGAAGTAGAATACTGTTCACATGGTTTATTACATTGTCACCAGCTTTTGGTTTTCCAGATCCTTTGTTGCCTAAGCTTGCCCCCATGGAACTCGATCCATAGATTGAACTTTTACTCAGAGATCTGCATGGCTCTGTCTCCCGAATGCTGGGATTCAAAGCATGTACCACCATTCCTGGACCTACACTTTTCTTTACCTAAAACTTTCTCTGTAACAGGCTGGTCTTGAACTCAGAGATCTGTTACTTCTGTCTCCTAGGATTAAAGGTGTGTACCACAATGCTTGGGCCTAAGATTTTCATGGCTATTATGCCTCAAGATCCCTATCAAAAGTATGTATCGTCCCATGAAAAGATCCAGATCAAAATATTGTGTCTTTCATCCTCAAGGTCTAGATCACAGGTCTTTTATCCATTTCAGGAGTATAGTTCATTTCAGATTAAAAATTCCAAATGAAAACAATAACCAGGTAATAACAGCTAACATGATATAACTGTCCCTTTTTCAACTGCAAATACATAAACAATACGCTTAGCTGGTCCAAGCATATTCAAACTCCCCTTAGTTCTCAGACAGTTGCTCTCTTGAAGTGACTCTGCTAGAATCAGGTTGCGTTGATAGTATTACTCTCCATCTGGTATTGATCCAGTGAGACATTTCTGGTGATATAATATGTCTGGGCCCTTTTGTTTGTGTCACATACCAGAAGATAATTCCTGACTTTGTTGTAATCTAAGAGTAAGTTGTCATACATGTATGGACCCTGGGCACTACAGGCTTCCAGAGATAGGCATGCAAAGAAAATACTAAGGCTTCCCAGACAGGCCTCCTGGTTCATACTAGGCTTACTAGATCTAAAACTCAGACTAATAAAGGATGATCAGCCTTCCTATATTTTGTTGCAACTAATTTGGTACATGTTCTTTAAAATTCATCTTAAATTAAGAAATAAATGAAAAATGAAAAAGACTAAAGAAACTTCATTTTTTTGTATGTGATGGAAGTTATATTGGCTACTTCTTTTTTTCAAACATTTCAAAGCAACAGTCTTTGACTACATTTGCTTCCATGTTTAAGGAGGCTGTAAATTGTATGCACTGAGTATAGAGCAGCTGCAACTCAAAATAACAGACAACCTGTGGAATAGCTGGGGATCAAAAAGTGATGCTCAAAAATGCAGGGTTTTTTCCTTATATTTTTAAGTGTTTGGAAAAATCTATCGATGCATTTTCTTTGTAGACACTTTGATAAAAAGCTCTGTAATTCCATAAGGTAGTTAAACTGAGGGATGAAATTGAAGACACTGTAGGTTCTTAATTTATGACAGGCAAACAATATTCAAATAAAGAAATCAGTTTGAGTGCAGTTTTATAAACAACACATTTAGGTCTTTGGGAAAAAGTTCTATAAATACTTAAGCACGGAAGACATCTTGTTATGGAAAATGCAGTGCTGTGCGAGTATTTACCTGCTTCATAGCTCGACTTCTTTTTTAGCAGCTGTTGCATAGCCTGACAGGGCTGTAATCATCTTAATTATTTCATTTCTCAGTAAGGCTCCAGATGCTTGACTGTAAACATAGTTATATTCCTTCAAATATACATTATTCCTGTTTGAACTATAGATAATAAATTAAAGGACTTGAAACTTGATACTGTGACAAGTGTAATAAATACATATGTTCCTTTTATTTTCACAATAATACACGAGCCATCTACTCATTGGGCTTCCCATACATTTTTGATCATCTGTTCTGTCCTACCCTTGGATGAACAACAAGGGTTGAAAGATAAAGGACAGATTCTTCCTTCAAGGAATCTGCAAAATATTAAGGTTCTCAGCTATTGACATACAATTTATAACATATTGAAGCAGAGACAAACAAAACTCTAATGTCACAGCAAGTTCTAATATTTATAATGCGATTCAATAGAAATCTGTTTTAGCATTTGATGATCTGGTACTAGGTACATCAGCCTGCTTTAAATGTGCACAACATCAATCAATTACTGCAAATTAAATTAGTAATGAAAGCACTCCATATCACTGAAAATATTTAAGCTATGAAAGGTCATTTATATTTTATAAATTTTGCTTAATTTTATGCATAAATATTATGAAGGATGTTGTAGCTATACTGGCTCACGGAACACTGAAACTAGGTCATGGGAAGAAGTCAAAGCAGATCTATTTGCGGATAATGGGTGAAGTGTTGACAGCAAAGGTAGGGTCTGTACAGTGGTATGCACGGCGCAGAAAGCAGAGCGATTTTACAGACAACTTGAGTACAAGCAAAGGAGAAGAACAAAATTTCAGAGATACAGCAACTCAGAAAGCCACAACAAAGGAGCTGTGGATTTGCTAGTGGAGCAGTGAAACATATTAAACTCAGAATGAAAGAGGCCAGGGAAGGAATAGTCAATCTCTTTCTCACTGCTGCTCTAATAAGTGCAGCACGTTCATCGTAAATGATCATGTAACAAACTATTTGTTTACTTCCTCTAGTAAAAGTATTCTGCTCTTTCGTTCCAGATTCCAGTTATTTTAACAGTATTTTTGTTTTGTTTTACATATATCATTTTAAAATAACTTTTTTCTATATATTTTAATTGCAATAGAATGACACCCACCATGTTTCCCTCTTTCCTCCCTCCAACCTCTCCCACCCTTCCTTAAGCCCCTCCAGAGCCTTTCCACTCTCACATTAACAATTTTCATTTTAAAAATATTTCTTGTATATGATTCTGTGTACATACATGCATATGTGAGCATGAACAGTGTGTATATTACCACATGTATATAAATACAACATATTGTTTTCTTTTGTTATTTGTGTATATATGATTTCAAAGCTGACAATTCTCCATTGAACAATCAATACCTTTAAATCAGCTAAAAGTCTTTCTTTAAGCAGTTAATAGTTTTCAATATTTTTTGTCCAGGGTTACAACCCCATGATATTTTCATACATGATTCAGATGACAAGTTGGGTCTGACCTGAAAATACTTTCCTTGAGGTCTAGCTTTCATAGTTCCAGATAATACTGCCCAAGATACCAAGGGAGAGAAGCAATTAAACAATACTACCAGCTCTAATGTTTATAATAATTACCAGAATGTTAAGGCATACAAGAAAAAAAGTGTCACTCACATGTCAGTGGCCAACAACAGCCATATAATTGTTCTTATAGACCACACAACAGGAGGGAATGACCCATATACTAAAATCCTAGCAGCATACCGGGTCCTAGTGAGTTCTTGGACCTTAGGAAATTATCTACAGTTCTAGACTAGCATAAGTCCTTGCTATGTTCTAACATTTACACTTATACATTCCTAAGTTTTACTTTAAAACAAATGGAGATCTTTATAGAAAGCCACAAGTAGACACTGTGCAGACAATCGATGGATCATGGGAAGCCCAATCAAAGGAATATAGACATGTACACCACAGCTTCTTCATCTATGTCTCAGGGATCATTGCAGAAGAGCTGGTGGAAAGTCAGTACTGACCAGAACACCAGGAAGTCTACTGTGAAACTGAATCCCCTAGAATGGCCCACATAAACAAAACTGGAAAAAAAAAAGCAAAACAAAACAGCAAAATCAATGAACATGTAGCACATTTTAATTTATATTCTATTGTTACAATAAAGTTTTTTGGGAGAATTCGGGGTGAAAGTTACAAATTTGGATACATATGTTTATGTGATAGATCATGTATACAATGAAAACAGTGTAGAACAATTTTTCTAAGAAAATATTGGGAGATGTCTCCAAAAACCCGTGGCTTTCACAGATCCTGAAAGTCTCATGCCTTATGCAGATATTAATCCTTCCTTCAGACTTGGTTCACTGTTCTCCTATCCTATGGTAAGTCATGGATATTTTCTTTTAATCTTCTTTTAATTTTTTTAAATTTATTCTTTAATCTCTTTAACATTTCAGACTTTACCCCACTTCCTGGCTACCCTCTGATTGTTCCGCATCCCATACCTCCTCCCCTATCTCCAAGAGGATAACTCCAGCCCCCACCTCCCCCTCACCAGACCTCCCCACTCCCTGAGGTCTTAAGTCTCTTGAGGGTTAAGTGCATCTCTTCTCACTGCGTTCAGACTTGGCACTCTTCTGCTGTATATGTGTTGGAGGCCTCATATCAGCTGGTGTATGCTGCCAGTTTGATGGTTCAGTGTCTGAGAGATCTTGGGAATAGGGTTAGTTGAGGCTGCAGGTCTTTTTATAGTCACTCTCCCCCTCAGCTTCTTCCACCTTTTCCCCAATTCAACCATAGGAGTCAGCAGCTTCTGTCCATTGGTTGGGTGTAAATATCTGCACCTGCCTTTTTCAGCTGCTTGATGAACCTTTCAGAGGGCAGTCATGATAGGCCTCTGATTGTAAGCATCCCATAGCCTCAGTAATAGTGACCGGCCTTGTGATCTCTCCTTGAATTGGATCTCCATTTGGGCCTGTCACTGGATCTCCTTTTCCTCAGTCTATTCTTCATATTTGTCCCTGCAGTTCTTTGAAACAAGAATAATTATGGATCAGAATTCAAAGGAAGGGCAAGAAAGGGAGGGAACTGGATGGGAAAGATGATAGGGAGGAGAAGAGGTGAACATGATTGGGTTATTTGGTGTGGTGAACAGGACTGAAGCTATGAGGGCCACCAGAAAGATTGGAAATAGGCAACCTCAGGAAGTAGTGGAGGTACCCTCTAGAATGTATCAGAGAACTGGGAGATGAGAGACTCTCAGGACTGAAAGGGAGGAAGGAACCTTAGATGAAATGCCCCTCAGTGGGGACAGGCAGCTTTTAGGGTCCACCTTCAGTAGAAAGACCCCAGGGCATCAAGTGGAGGAATGGCATTGCCATCCCACAGTCAAAAACTATGTGAATATCTTCTATAAAACAGGCAATGATGTTTAATCTTATCAACATCTATTATTTTAAATAATATTATTAATAGTAATAATATAATATTATTTTAGCTCACTAGTTTCCAGACATTTTCAGTTCTCATATTAGTGTTCATAGATTTAGAACAATGTGTTTTATTTTCTCATGTGCTGTGACAGTATGAATATACCTATTGCTCACTACATCTTTGCATACTTGTTTATGGTTTTAATATACCACACTCTGATTATTAACGAGTATAAATATAATCTTTCTCTTCTGCTATACCCACACCTCAATGATACAAATATCTCAATAACCCAGGCTGTTCTTGAATTTTCAATCTTTCTGCCTCGTCCTGTTGGGGTTAAATTTGTGTATTACAGCATCTAATCTAAACAAAAGTAATTTTCTCCCAATGAATATGAATTATTATTTCAGTCATGAAGACAGTGAAAATTGTTGGGCCCATATATAGTCAAATACTGGAAATAAGACAGAGAAATTTATCAATGTTGACATGTCTTTGGTCATTTAATTATGAGGCTCACAGGAATTATGTAATCTTTAAGCCTAACATATATACCAATCCAGACAATTGTAACCTGGTGAAGACTTATTTAATGACAATGTTATTTCACTGAAGTAGAAAAGTTTGCATTTTGAAAGACAGAAGGGCACACATATTTCTAGGAAGATAGGAGGAAGGAGTAGATGATGGGGCAAAAAAGGCGAGAAAGACAGGAGGGAAAGGCGACAAGAGAACAGTATTGGGGGAAGGAGGCAAAAAGAGGAATAAAACACAATTCAGTACTTACTATTTTCCAGATGATATAACTTTGAAAAAATTATGATTGAAATTAATTCAGATTAAAAGAAATGCACCAAACGTAGTGCTGGTTTGTTGTTCATTGCATAAACAGTACAGTCTTCTTTGCAAAAAGTCATGTTACTAAGCTTGCGGGAACAGTGGAGTATTAAATAATAAGTGCTTTTGTTCATGGAATATCATTTCTATTTAATGCCAAAATCCTTAACCAATATTCATTATTTGCTTTTTTGACATAACAATATTATTTTCTTTAAGTGTCATCTACTATTTACATTATTTATACATTTTATTATAGAAAATGAAATATAAGCTATTGGGTAATTTATTTAGTTTTTCATGTAATTAGCATGTGATTCACAATTTTCTATTTTAAATGTAGTATTTGAGAATGCCATAGATATATGGAATGAAATACATATGCTAAACGTAGCCATATTTATCACGTGTTTGCTGTCTACACATCCTCCTAGATCCCACAACACCTGCCAGACCTTCCTTCCATCTTTGCATCCTCAGATGTTTTAAATTAACCCACAAAATTTAATTAGTAAAGTATATACACACATAGGTGCAAGTCCATCCACTGGATCTTATATTAAGCAATATTTCCATGTTTGGGATTGTTTAAATGCTTACTTTAAATGTGATTTTTTTTTCGGTATTGAAGTTTGAATATAGTGGTTTTTATATTAGCAACTAAATATATGTGTTGTTTAGCGATGATTCTTTTTCTTAATGGAATAAATCCTTCCTGTAGGGAGTGAGGAGCTTCATAAGACTCACTGGTTATTAAAAGATTAACAGTCTTTGGAAATTGCTAAAGATTACAAAATTCTTCAGCTTGTTGACCTTTTTGAGTTCTGTGGACTATCCTGAGTAATCTGTACTTTTCTTTCTCACTAATATCCACTTATTAGTGAGTACTTACCTTGCATGCCCTTTTGGGTTTGAGTTACCTCACTCAGGATGATATTTTCTAGTTCCATCCATTTGCCTGCAAAACTCAGGATGGTCTTGTCTTTATAGCTGAGTAGTACTCCATTGTGTAAATGAACCACATTTTCTGTATCCATTCTTCTGTCATGGGACATCTGGGTGATTTCCAGCTTATGGCTATGACAAATAAGGCCACTATGAACATGACCCTGTAGCATTGTGGGGCATCTTTAGGATATGTTCCCAAGAGTGTTATTTCTGGGTCTTCAGGTAGATTTATTTCCAATTTTCTGAGAAACCTCCAAATTGATTTACAGAGTGGTTGTACCAGTTTGCAATCCCATCAACATTGGAGGAGTGTTTCTTTTTCTCTGCATCCCTGCAAACGTGTTGTCACCTGTTGTTTTGATCTTAGCCATTCTGATAGTTATAAGGTGGAATCTTGACCTCATTTTGATTTGCATTTCTCTGATTACTAAGGACTCTGAACATATTTTAGGTGCTCCTCAGTGATTCGAGATTCTTCTGTTGTGAATTCTTGGTTTAGTTCTAAACCCCATATTTTGATTGGCTTGTTTGGTTTTTTGGTGGTTAGCTTTTTGAGTTCTTTATTTATTTTTGATATTAGCCCTTTATCGGATATTGAATTAGTGAAGTTTTTTTCCCATCTGGGGGCTGCCAATTTGTCTTACTGACTATGTCCTTTGCCTCACAGAAGCTTACCTGTTTTATGAAGTCCCATTTATCAATTCTTGATCTTAGAATGCAGGCCACTGGAGTTCTGTTTAGGGAATTTCCCTGTGTGCCAGTAAGTTCAGGTCTCTTTCAAATTTTCTCTTCTATTAGATTGAATATATCTGGTTTTATGTTGAAGTTCTTGATCCACTTGGACATAATCTTTGTGTATAGGGACAAATATGGATCTATTTTCATTTTTCAACATAACATGCCAGTTAGACCAGCACCATTTATTGAAGATGCTTTCTTTTTTCCATTGTATATTTTTTGGCTTCTTTATCAAAGATCAAGTGTGTGTGTATGGTTTTATTTCTGCATCATCAATTCTATTCTATTGATCAACCTGTCTGTCTTTGTGCCAATATCATGCATGTTTTATCACTATTGCTCTGTAATATAGCTTAAGGTCAGAGATGGTGATTTCCCCCAGCTGTTCTTTTATTGTTAAGAATTGTTTTTGTTATTCTGAATTTTTTTGCCTCTCCAGATGAATTTGAGAATTGCTTTTTCCATGTCTTTGAAGAATTGTGATGGGATTTTGATGGGAATTGCATTGAGTATGTCGATTACCTTTGGTAAGTTGACCAATTTTACTATATTAATTCAGCCAATCCATGAGCATGGGAGATCTTTTGATTTTCTGCTCAGTCCCACTTGGGAAGGAGAAGAAAGCAACCACAAAGGGGGACAGAGAGACATGGAAGGGAAAGAGGTGGCAGAAGGGAACACGATCTGGTATTGGGTTGTGGGAAAGGACAGAAGCCCTGAGAGCCAGCAGAAAGAAAGGAAACAGACAACCTTGGGAGGTAGTAGATTGGAAAACCCTCCAGAATGTACCACAGACCTGGGAAGTGAGAGAATCTCGTGACTCAAAGGGAAGGATCTGAGATGAAATGCTGTACATGGGTAGAGGGAACTGGTAGAGCTCACTTCCAGCAGAAAGACAGGGCATCAAGTGTGGGATGGGGTTGCTATCGCACAATTGAAACGCTAATGTGCTAAAGTTCCTGTCTGAAAGAACTGCAGGGATGGAAATGGAGAAAAGCCTGGGGAACAGAAGGTCCAACAACAGGCCCAAAGTGGGATCGAGCTCAAGGGGAGACACCAAGTACTGACACCATTACTGATGATATGGAGCACTTACAAAAAGGGACCTACCATGACTGCTCTCCAAAAGACAGAACAAGCACCTGAATGAGGCAGATGCAGATATTTACATCCAATTAATGAAGAGAAGCTGCTGACCCCTGTGATTGAATTAAGGAAAAGCTAGAGGAAGCTGAGGAGGAGGGCAACCCTGGAGAAGCACCCGCAATCTCAATTAACATGGACCCTCCATGATCTCTCAGACACAGCCATCAACCAGGCAGCATACTCCAGCTGATATGAGGCCCCCAACACACATACAGCAGAGGACTGCTGGGTCTGGGTTCAGTCACAGAAGATGCACCTAACCCTAAAGAGACTGGAGGCTACAGGGTGTTTTGAGATCTTCTGGGGTAGGTGTCTGTGGGGGGAACATTCTCAGTGAGACAGTGGGGGCGGGAGAAGGTATGGAATATGGAACAGTTGGAAGGTGGACAGAGAGATGAACAAAATCTGAAGTGTATAAGAAAAAAAGAAAAACAAGAAAAATGATAAAAGCCTTAAAAAATTACAAAATTCATAATGCAGGTCCCCAAGGTTCTATAAGCAGGGATGGTTGATATGGAGAAGTCTCTTAAACCACATTAGCTGTTGAAATGCAGGAAACACAAGAGATAAGCTGCTTTTCTAAATTGCTACCCACTGCAGTGTACGTCTTTTCATGCACAGATACATTGAACTTTTGAGCTTCTTTAATCCCTCATTTTGCCATCTTCCTATTAATAACCCCAGCCAACTCATTGGTACATGAAGATGGACTTGACTGGTGTAGTTTCTTCAATCTATTATTTGTGCCCCAACTTAAGTGAACAAATCTTTCTTTATATAGTTTCAGGAAAAGCCATAGGAAACTAACACATAGAATAATGACTCAGCAGTACTAAAGTACCATTACCTATGCTATTAATGACAACTTTTACTTTGGGCACTTACCACTCATTTGATAATTATATTCATGGTAAGATTTTTAGTGATTTTGCCCATGGAAAACTTCATATGTGAACTTGAATCACCCAATCCAAATGAGTTGGAATAAAATGCTAAGGCCTTTAGTCAGAGTCTAGGACATGAACTTGGGCTCATCAGCTAGAGTAGGGTATTAAACTTCCCTGAATGAACTTCTTTGTTTTTTTCCTTTTTTACTATTTGAGGGCAGGTCAATTGTCATACATGCACAAAATCTTCTAATCTTTTAAATTTAGTTGCAATGTTTTGAAATAAGTTCATATTTATTTTTGTTTTTTGGTTTTTCTTTTTATTTTTTATTAGATTTTATTTATTTACTTACATTTCAAATGTTATTCCCTTTCACAGTTTCCTACCCATAATTCCCCATCCTCTTCCCCTCTCCCATATGAGCGTTCCCCCCATCCACCCCTCTTACATCCCCCACCGACTTTCCCCTGCACTGTGGGTCCAACCTTGGGAGGACCCAGGGCTTCCCCTTCCACTGGTGCCCCAACTAGTGTATTCTCTGCTACATATGCAATTGGAACCCTGGGTCAGTCCAACATACAACAAAGACCCATGTTCCTCTATGTTCATAGCAGCCTTATTTTTTTTCCTCCATCTTTATTAAATTGGGTATTTCTTATTTACATTTCAATTATCATTCCCTTTCCTGGTTTCCAGGCCAACATCTCCCTAATCTCACCCCCTTCCCTTGTATATGGGTGTTCCCCTCCCCATCCTCTCCCCATTACCGCCCTCCCCCCCAACAATCACGTTCACTGGGGGTTCAGTCTTGGCAGGAACAAGGGCTTCCCCTTCCACTAGTGTCCTTACTAGGCTATTCATTGCTACCTATGCAGTTGGAGCCCAGGGTCAGTCCATGTATAGTCTTTGGGTAGTGGCTTAGTCCCTGGAAGCTCTGGTTGGTTGACATTGTTGTTCATATGGAGTCTCAAGCCCCTTCAAGCTCTTCCACTCCTTTCTCTGATTCCTTCAATGGGGGTCCCGTTCTCAGTTCAGTGGTTTCCTCCTGGCATTCGCCTATGTATTTGCTGTATTCTGGCTGTGTCTCTCAGGAGAGATCTACATCCGGCTCCTGTCAGTCTGCACTTCTTTGCTTCATCCATCTTGTCTAATTGGGTGGCTCTATATGTATGGGCCACATGTGGGGCAGGCTCTGAATGGGTGTTCCTTTTCCTCTGTTCTAAACTTTGCCTCCCTATTCCCTCCCAAGGGTATTCTTGTTCCCCTTTTAAAGAAGGAGTGAAGCATTTGCATTTTGGTCATCCTTGAGTTTCATGTGTTCTGTGCATTTAGGCTAATTCAAGCATTTGAACAGCCTTATTTATAATAGCCAGAAGCTGAAAGGAACCCAGATACCCTTCTACAGAGGAATGAATTAAAAAATGTGGTACATCTACACAATGGAGTACTACTCAGCTATCAAAAACAATGACTTCATGAAGTTCATAGGCAAATTAATGAATTAGAAAATATCATCGTGCGTGAGGTAACCCAATCACAGAAAAACACACCTGGTATGCACTCACTGATAAGTGGATATTAGCCCAAAGCACAAATTAACCAAGACTCAATCCACAGACCACAGGAAGCTCAAGAAGAAGGATGACCAAACTGCTGATGTTCCCACTCCTTCTGAAAATGGGAAAAAATATCCATAGGAGGGGATATGGAATCAAAGTTTAGAACAGCGACTGAAGGAACAGCCATTCAGAGCCTGTCTTACAGGTGGCCCATGTGGTATATATATATATATATATATATATATATATATATATATATATATCCACCAAAACTAGATAAGCAATAAGTTCTTATAAAGCATAGTGTGGGCCGACATTAAACTTAGAATCTTCCTTTCCTGCCCTTTGGCCCAGTACGAAGTTTACTGGAGGATGGAGCCATATATGCTTCTTCTGGAAATGTAAAAGCCTTTCCAGTCTGCAGAAGAGTAGTTAATAAATGTATGGCTCCCCAGTCAAAGTTGTTTCGTTTTCATAGACTGAAGTATTCAAGAAATCTACCAATAACTAATCTATAGGTAGTGGAAATCATCTAACTTTGAGCCCAGTGGAAATATGGTAATATAAATAAAAGGACCCAGGAAGAAAACAATGGAAACCTGCAGAAGAATATGATCGTGAAGAAGAAAAAATAAACAGGATGTATGAATTGAGAAATTCTTATGGTACAAACACTGTGGGTTGTTCTGTTTTAGCATGAGTATATGGGTATTGAAATTCTAGGCCAAAATTATTAGAACTAAGTTTACCTTATAAATGAACAAATTGCAGATTATTTTTAATACCGTACTCTCTGAGAACACTCATGCCTGAAGAGGTAGTAGCTACTAGAGATCTCTAATGAGAGATGATTAACATGAAGTCTGAGATTACATCACTGCAATGTAGAATCTAACAAAAGCAATATATACAGGTTTGTCCTTAATAAAAAAGGAAATTTTGAGTCTTTCATTGTTACTTATGCCAATAAATACTGAGAATACATCATAGTCCAGAGAGACAGAAGGATTTGTTTGAAATGAATTAAGAGAACATGCAGATTGAGGAGTTAAAAACTGTAATCCGATGACCTACAGATGAGGATGGGGTTAGGAGCAATGCTGAATGCTTGTTATGAAGCAAGTGCTCTGATTGTAAATTAAATTGTAATTTCTCTAATTTACTCTTCTCACCAAGACGCTGTGGCGACTATTAAAGTATCTAATCAATAATTAAAAATAATGACTTTCGAAATAATGTGAATAAGTTTGTACTGCTGAGAAGTTAGGAGGGAGCACAGCCCTTTTGGTCTCAATTCTTCCCTGTTCTGTATGCTGCCCTGTGGGGCACTGCTATGTAGCAGAATAATTAAAATCTAAAGAATGCATCCAAACTATCATGAATACAGCAGCAAACTGCATATTCTTGTGTGGTTTAAACTAAACAGAAAGCTTAATTTTTCAGAGCACAGAATATCCCCAACTGTCTCTATAACATACATTTCCTTGCATGAGCCTTAATTACAATATAACATGTTATTGATTGAGTAATCTTCATTTTATATTCTCTACCCTTACTTCATCTTGTTCTTATTGCTGTAATGCTGCTTGAATAGTTTCCAGATTGGACCCGAAAGCATTCTTTGTGAGAAGCTATGGCTATACTATCCATCTTAACACTCCTTCCCTTATGGAAATGCAGATTCTCTCTCATGCAGCAAACTAATTAAAGCCCCTTCCCAACACAATATACCAATGGCACATAAATATTTAATGGCCTGGTTTAGCATTTTTATTAGGTTCTATGATCATCAAACTATATGCTGTTTAAGAGCTGAATTTCAATGATATACTGCTTTCAAGAACCCCATCATACATGATATATTTTACGAATAAAATTTAAAGAAAACATTTAGGCTGTACTGAGAATAACTATTATTCTTTACTTCTACTATGGCCTGAGCTTGGGAATTCACCAATAACTCTGTATGTTTTTATTAGTTTGAAGTGGTATGAGCCATGCAGAGTAAAATACTGGCCAGGTGTTATTCTATTACATGATTTAATAAATTACATAATTTGTTCATTCTGCCCCTTGCCTACAATGTTCAATATTTTTGATATTATCTCATTGACTATTCAGTCTTCTGTTTTTAAATTAGCTATAACTACTAATGTTTCCACTGTCTACTTTCCATCTACATTATTTTCCTACCTGTCATTTTGTCCCCTTCCATGAGACTTAGTATGTTTCTGATTTATTTATACTTATTCTTTGGCAACATGCCTTTCGACCAACACCTGAACAACAATGTCTCACTAGCACAATAAGCACTGATTATTTTCTCATCGTGGATTTAATATACTATTGTTCCTTTTTGAGATATGTAGAATGTTCTTGGGTACCTCAGTGGATGATTATCTGATTTTTACTTTCTGAATTCCTACAAAGACAGTGTCCCTACAGATGACCCAAACTCAGCTTCCAACAAAAGCTTCTTAAAACAAAACTGCTGTGGCCTTTATAGAACTTCATTGCTGAACACAGGGAAATGAATTTTGGTGAAGCAATTCTTTTGGTGACCCTTGTAAACATAGTACCCAATATTTTTCTGCTTTAGATAGACGCTGTGAAATGAATTTATATACTTCTAGCACTGTCATGGTTTGGATCATAAGTGGACCCCAAATGTTCATATGCTAAAAGCTGGGTACCTCTTATGGCAATGGATGAAATCTTTAGCAGGTGGGGTCTGATAATAGGAAGCAAGAACATTGAGTGGGTACCTGTAAAAGGCAAATCAAAACTTTGGCTACTGCCTTTGCTTCCTGCTGTCATGAGATGTACAGGTACATTTCATATACTTCCTGATATTATACCACAATACAATCAGTTACAAATGACCATAACCTGGAAATCATGAGCAAAATAACCTTTCCTCCTTAAAAGTTGACAGGAGCTTCCAGTCTCCATCTGCAACCAAAGCTGGAGCTCTTGCACCAAGAACTTGCCATCAGAGATCTGGTTCTGCCAGGAGCACTCTCCCTCCCAAGCCCACAGCCCACAGGTAGGACCCTACTTTCTCTCCACTGACTATCTAAAGAAAGACCTGCTGTGAGTGCACAGGGCTTGGGAGGTGCAGGGAAACCTGAGACTAGACCCTTCAGGTCTACATCTGAGCCCAGAGCTGGGGATGTCCTGCAGATTTTGGACCCAAAACCTGCCCAGAGAGAGCTGGCCCACAGGCTCGCAGACCCACAGGAAGGAAAAATGCCAGAGAAAGCAAGACCAACTAACATCAGAGATAATCAGATGGCTAGAGGCAAGCACGAGAACCTACGAAACAGAAACTAAGACTACTTGGCATCATCAGAGCCCAGTTCTCCCAGGAAAGCAAACACTGGATAGCCAGACACACCAGAAAATCAGGATTTAGATATAAAATCACATCTCAGGATGAGGACTTTAAGAAGGACATAAATAAATAACTCCCTTAACGAAATACAGGACAACACAGGTAAACAAGTAGAAGCCCTTAAAGAGGAAACACAAAATTCCCTTAAAGAATACAGGAAAACACAACCAAACAGGAGAAGGAATTGAACAAAACCATCCAGGATCTAAAACTGTAAATAGAAACAATAAAATGAATCAGAAAGGGAGACAACCCTGGAGACAGAAAACCTAGGAAAGAGATCAAGAGACCATCACCAACAGAAAACAAGAGATAGAAGAGAGAATCTCAGGGACAGAAAATACCATAGAAAACATTGACACAATCCTCAAAGATAATGTAAAATGTAAAAAAAGCTCCTAACCCAAAACATCCAGGAAATCCAGGATACAATAAGAAGATCAAACCTAAGGACAATAGGTATAGAGGAGAGCTAAGATTCTAAACATAAAAGGCCTGTAAATATCTTCAACAAATTATAAAATAAAACTTCCCTAATCTAATAAATGAGATGCCCATAAACATACAAGATGCCTACACAACTCCAAATAAATTGGACCAGAAAAGAAATTCCTCCTGCAACATAATAATGAAAACACCAAATACACAAAACAAAGAAAGAATATTAAAAGCAGTAAAAAAAAAAAAAGTCAAGTAACATATAAAGGCAGACCTATCAGAATTACAGCAGCCTTCTCACCAGAGACTATGAAAGCCAGAAAATCCTGGGCTGATGTCAGACAGACCCTAAGAGAACACAAATGCAAGCCCGGGCTACTGTATTCAGCAAAAGTCTCAATTAACATAGATAGAGATACCAAAATATTCCTTGAAATAAACAAATTTATATAAAATCTTTCCACAAATTCAGTCCTACAAAGGATAATAAATGGAAAACTCCAGCACAAGGAGGAAAACTACACCCTAGAAAAACAAGAAAGTAATCTTGCAACAAACCCAACAGAAGAGAGAAGCTCAAACATAATTCCACCTCTTACAAAAATAACAGGAAACAATCACTAACCCTTAATATCTCATAAAATTAATGGACTCAATTCCCCAATAAAAAGAAATAAACTAACAGACTAGATACATAGAAGGGGCCTGGCATTTCTGCTGCATTCAGGAAACATACCTCAGTGACAAAGACAGACACTACCTAAGAGTAAAAGGCTAGCCATTCTAATATAAATAAAATCGACTTTCAGCCAAAAGTTCTCAAAAAGAAAAGGAAGGACAGTTTTTAATCATCAAAGTAAAAATCTGCCAAGGTGAATTCTCAATTCTGAACATTTATGCTCCCACATTCATAAAAGAAACTTTGCTAAACTCAAAGCATACATTTCACCACAAACAATAATAGTGGGAGATTTCCACACCCAACTCTCATTCCATGGACAGATTATGGAAACAGAAGCTAAACAGAGATACAGTGAAACTAACAGAAGTTATTAACCAAATGAATTTAACAGACATATATAGAACATTTCATCCTAAAAAAAGGTATGTAACTTCTTTCCAGCCCCTCATGGTACCTTCTCCAAAACTGGCAATATAATTGGTCACAAAACAGGCCTGAATAGATACAAGGAGATTGAAGTAATCCCATGAATCCTATCAGATCTCGATGGACTGAAAGGCTGGTCTTCAATAACAACAAAAACAACAAAAAGCCCATATACACATGGAAGCTAATCAACACTCTACTGAATGACAACTTGGTCAAGGAAGAAATCAAAAAAGAAATTAAAGACTTTTTAGAATTTAGTGAAACTGACATCACAATGTACCCAAACTTATGGTATACAATGAGAGCAGTACTGTGAGGAAAACTCATAGCTCTGAGTGCCTCCAAGAAAAAAAAAAAACAGAAAGAAAGAAAGAAAGAAAAAAAGAAAGAAAGAAAGAGAAAGAAAGAAATTGAAAGCAAGAAGAAGAAGAAGAAGAAGAAGAAGAAGAAGAAGAAGAAGAAGAAGAAGAAGAAGAAGAAGAAGAAGAAGAAGAAGAAGAAGAAGAAGAAGAAGAAAATTCATCCAAGAGGGGTAGATGGCAGAAAATAATCAAACACAGAGCTGAAATCAACCAAATAGAAACAAAAAGAACAATACAAAGAAACAGCAAAACCAAAGCTGGTTCTTTGAGAAAATCAATAAAATAGATAAACCCTCAGCCAGAATAACCAGAGGTCACAGAGAGTGTATCCAAATTAACAGAATCAGAAGTGAAAAGGGAGACATAACAACGGAAACTGAAGAAATTTTAAAAAAGCTCCCTAGTGTCTGGGTTAGTTGTGACTGCTGGTCTCCCTATGGGGTGGCTCTCCCTTTCACATCCTTCTCTCTTTCCCTAATTCAACATTAGAGGTCCCCAGCTTCAGCCCAAGAGTTGGTTGTAAGAATCTGCTTCTGTCTCAGCTGCTGGTAGAGTCTCTCTGAGGAGAGCCATGCCGGGCTATAAGCACATCATAGCATAGTAGTGTAAGGCCTGTGGCACCCCCAACCTTCAACCCCCATGAGATGGACCCCAATTTGGCTGATCACTGGACCTCCTTTCCTTCGGTAAGTTCTCCATTTTTGTCCCTGCAGTTCTTTTAGACAGGAACAATTCTGAGTCAGGAATTACGACTGTGGGTTGGTAACCCAGTCCCTCCACTTGTGGCCCCGTCTTTCTACTGGAGGTGAACTCTTCGAGTTCCCCTTCCTCAGTGTGGAGTATTTTGGCTAAGGTCACCACCAATGAGTCTTGAGAGTGTCTCACCTCCAGGGTCTCTGGTATTTTCTGGAGGGGACTCTCATCTCCCCCTCCGAGAGGCTGCTTATTTCTATTTATTCTCTTGCCCCTCTGGGCTACTCTTCTGTCCCCTACCCTCATATCTGATCCTGTTCCCTTTTTTCCTTCCCCCTCCCTCTCCCTCCAAGGTTTCCCCCTCCTTCCTCCTCCTGTGATTATTTCAGTCCCTGTTCTAAGTGTGGTTGAAACCTCCTCACTTGAGCATTTCTGCTTGATAAATTTCTTATGGTCTGTAGTTTGCATCCTATGCATTCTGCTCTTTTTGGCTAACCAACCTCTCAATAGAATGCTGTATTTGATATGTATATATTCACTAAGAGATTATTTCTGTTCAGGAAACAAACTATTCTATCATTATTGTGGGTATATAAGTTATTGAAATCAGTATATTTCATGAAAGTTTATATTATTCCTGTTTTTTGTTCACTACCTCTTAGTGTTCATGGTACCTGTTTCAATGTCACCACTTCTTCATCATCTTCATTGTAATACATTTTTATTTTACTTTCATTGATCAGGATCCTTTAAACTTAAGCAAATTAATAATTTTAAGGTACTTAAATTTTGGATTTTTAAATTTCATATATTGTTACTGTCCATTTGTTATTTTTCTTCTGATTATTCAATAATTTATTTGCTAACTTATTTTGAGCCCTAGAAAGTAGAAACTACATTTTGCAAATCATAATGTATTATATTTTCATTATCATTCTGCATTTATTACATTCCATGCTGTGCTCTTTTTGACACATTTGTTATTTTATCAGTCAATGAAAGAGTAAGATAAAAATAATAAAATAGAAACTACATTTCTGAAAATAATATATTCATCAATATTGAAATGTCTTTTCATCCAGTAATGTGCAATATCTTTAATTGTCTTGGATATGTTATAAGCCAAATGGTAAACTCTGAACTCAGCATTCTCCATCCATGGTCCTACAATATATTTTCTTCTCCCATTCATTACCATTACATTTTTATTACTTAAAATTATATTAAACTTAAATATATTTTGATCATATTCTTTCCCCCAACATGTCCTTCCAGATCTTCCCATTCCCTTCCAACTTTAATTTATCAAGAAAAACAAGTAAATGTCCAATGTCAGAATGAAATCCCCAAACCAAGAAAAAGTAAAACAACACCCCCACAGAAATGTAAAAACATGAAACTGTAACCAAACCAAGACACGCACAATAACTGTGGAGGTTGTTATAGGTTTCAGCTGCAACTGAACATAAGGCCTATCCTGGAGTGGTTGACATACCAGTGTCATTCTGTTAGAGAAAACAAACTTTTCATCTCTCAGCAGGTATAAATAACATTTTGGTCATTAGCCTTTACCTAAAAGCCCTAGTGATAGGGCTTTTAATAATTTACTTATTAATTTTAAAAATAATATAATGATATGTCATAAGCTAAAACAAAAATTGTATCACATTCAAGATGGACAAAATATCTGTTCCTGGACTCTACCTTTAGAAGTGGATTCCATTCTGGCTTCATGTGAGAATCTTGAATAGTTTAATCAAATATAGATCTTTTATAAGTAACTACAATTGATAGGGATTCATGAAAATATGGTTTCGTTATACTCAGAACCTGTTTCAGTATGTTCTATCTGACTTATGGCTCCTACAATCCTGCATTCCTTTCTTCTCTATTGTTTCTCTTCTAGAGTTTGCTACATAATAGATATGTCATATATGCTCTTTATGACTGAGAATTCCACTAGCATTAGTTGTGAGGTTCTGTATTAATGTCCATACACTGCACAGAAACACTTCAGTGATAAGGACGGAAGGATACAGCAATCTTTTCCCATAGAGATACAAACTTAGGAAGCATTTTGATATGATGTAATTTAAACAAAAAAGCACTCAACAACAACAACAACAACAATAATAATAATAATAGATTAGGCCTAGAGCATGGGAAGTCCTCAACTATGGGGTCTTGAATAGATTTACAGCAGCAAGTATATGTCTTTTGTTAGAATGCTTTAATGCAATTAAAAAGGTGATGGCTGCTCCCTGATCATTTATTTTACTACTGAACCCATCTACATATCTTCCTGTGTCAATCATTACTGTAGCTCAGTGTTCATAGCTAAGTTTGACGATTCACTTCTTCCCCTGGTAGCCTACAGAATCCCTTCTGTTGCTATCAAAGTTGGTTAGCAGAAAGGAAGCTTCCTGGTTGGTATCAACTTTATTTTTCCCATGTCCTGTGACCAAAATGTATGCTATTTTTGTACCAATGGGATATTGTACAGTTGAATTTTCACTAATAGCCTGTATTGTTTGCAGTTATCCATGACACCTTTGAGCCAAAACTCAGGAGGAAGTTTTTCAACAGGTGTGGCTTTATTTTTATTTATAGATAATCAAGATAATCTTTCTATCTTGGGAAAATTCTCAAGCTAACTTCTGAATAGAGAACATGTCAATTAGAAATAGAATTTGATGCTGTAAGTCATATATGGTGGATATGGTGGATATGGTGGCAATGACTGCGGTGCTGGTGACTGGGATGGTCCTGCTATTGCTTGCCATTGTAATTTTACATTCAATCTGGAAAGTTGAAGATACGTCGTAGGAAGACGGTTCTCTGATTTTTGTGAGGTTTGCTTGATACCTTATGACAGGACAAAATAGATAAAGGGAAAGGATAACTTAGTTTATTTCATACTACATTAGCATCCATAGTGGAAAAAGATGCTGTCTGTTCCCAGTGTTTATTGATCCTTACACATGAGCGTAAATTACTTAGAGATTATCAGAACTGCAGTGCAATTTGAAATATCAAAAGTCAAAAACATAGAAGGGAATTAAAATCTAATTTTATCTTATCCTGGTATTATCCCAGCAATGACTTTATCATAATGTGAAACAGATGCAAGAGAATTTGTTCTCTTAACTCGGTGAGAATGAAGCTCTGTGTATCAATAAATAGATGGGACAATTGTACAGAGATAATCATTACCCTGGTCCCCAGATGCATGTGGAAAACTATTAAAAACCAAAGAGGAGGCTAATGAAAAGATCTCCTGTGGTTACAGAAATTACATGCTTTGGTCTTTTTCTCCAGAAATTTTCTTTGTTAGTTTCTTCTGAAAGGGCTCGAAAGGCATATTTATTAAACTACCTCTATTTCCTAAATGTGATTTATTCCTGAGAGCCAACAATACAAATAGCCACAATAATACAGAGTTAAATTTTATATCATTACTTTATTTGTAGTATCAAACTAAAGAACTTAGACTTCTAGCCTCTTTGATATAAACACACTTTTGTACACACACACATACACACACACACCCCACTCACAAACCACATACACACACAAGCATGCTTTCAAAAGTAAAATAACTTAATAGAAGATAAAGTGCTAATTTATAGAAATAATAGCAATTTTCTTTTTTGAAGTATATGACTTTATATTTCACCAAGGATTACAAAATAACAGTCTGTCTGTATTAAAATATAAACGATTTCAGTAGTCTACTAAAATTGTCACATTTCTTTATCTCATTTACAAATCATAAAATACCATCACAGAAGCATTATCAACTATCATGTTTTAAAAAATAGATGCCGTGAGTATAGTAAAATGTGTCACAATTGAAGCGCCTCCTGCCATCTGGTTCAGAGAAGCCTTATAGACTTTAGATTCAGTATGTGACTCATCACTGAAGGCACAGGAACATCAATACAGATTTCTGTAGAGAATGGATTATCTGTCAGAAAATTCCATGTGCTAACTATTTTTCAGAACCAATTACATACTTAGGCTAATCGGATGCTGAGAAGTTTTAAGTGATTGGTGAAAAAATATTCACTTATGGGTTTCATAGCTTCCTTTCATTTTTTCATTGTCTCATTGTCTAAAGATGAATTCCACTCTTCTAAAGGCCATGATTTCCAGTAGCTAGAAACCACATGTGGATCAACATGCACATGAACTACCTTCACATACTTTAAAAAAATGTCTATAGCATTTGCAAAAGTTCATGGAAGCTACAAATAACAAGTTGGACAGAAGTGACAGACCATGAAAGAGAGTGAGAAAATTTTTCGATATGAGGAATCTAACCACAGTAATTTCAGCATCTGCACAGAAAGAGAGATGAAGAGAGTATCATCTCAGAACGGAAAATGCCCGTCATTGTTACTAAATGTCCTGGGTTGTGCCATTTAATCTGAATGAACTGGGTGAAAGGAAACAAGGAATATATTTTTTATGTGACTTCAGAAAAGTCATCTCCTTTCTGGGGAATTACTTACTTTTAACTTAGCAGAACTCCAGCCTGAAGGAAAGTAAGCCGTTCTTAGTGTTAATGTATCAGGAACATTCTGAATCAAACCTGTTCCTGTCCATGGTCTTCTGCCCAGCACTGCACAATGTTTTGTGTGTCCATGTCCTGGGTCTGTGGATTGGTCTTCTCTCCTGGGGAAGAGAACATAATGAAATTCAAGAGAATACAAGAGACAGTGTGCTTAAATGGTCTGTTGTTAGGTTTAATTATAGAACTAAACATGACCTATTAACTTACCTTCCATTGACCTGTATCAAACAACTGGGCTGGTAAGTTTACCAGGTAACTCTTGTGCTGTTCAAATTCACTCATTCATTCATTCATTCATTCACTCTCTCATATTGTCTCATTTTCTCTATCATGCTTTTTCCTTAAATATTTAGTGTTATATGTCTCCAAGTCGAGGTTTACAAAGTCTTCTCAATTCTGTAGTTTACTAACCAACCATTTGCTGATGTTGGGCTTTAGAGCTCAGACATATACAACACCAATGTTCTATGCAGATATTCGAAGTCACCATGGAAGCTTCCCTCACTATTATCTTCTCAACTCCTATCTAAACCCTACATTCTGGCTATCCAACTCATTGATGTGTTGTTAGAAAACTTTTCCTGAAGCATTGAAACTCTTCGCATTAAACCAGAGTTAGTGTAAATGTAACTATTCATTGTTTTTCTTTGTTAGAAATTCACTATTCTGGGGATGGAGCAGTGACTCAATAATTCTATTATCAAGGTCTTAAGTATATCTTCAAAATCTCTCGTCTCTCTTTCTTGACATTTACATCTTTTTTACGATAAGCCTTGAGTATTGAAAAGAAGTCTTCCTCTTTCCTGAACCCCATTTTCCTCATAGTTCATCATGCCAACCTCAGGCTTGCTTATGAGGCACTATGCTTTTCTGATCTACTATTTTCTTAAGGTGTCCTAATAATCAAAATATCATGCTTTAGAAACTCTTGCAACATTAAAAATATCTTAAAATACAATATCCATTTTTCTAGAAATCTATATCTGGCAACACCCGTGATGATTACCTCCCAGTAGTCATTAATTTTCCACAATTTATATGTACTTACACATCTTATAATGTGTTGGACTGTGAGAAATTCTATATGTACATGTGTATAAACATTTGAATAATTTGTATCATCATATAATATGTAAAATATACAATACATATATAAGTATAACCATTCTAATACCTTGACCCAATCTATATGTAATCATACTAATGTCTTGAGTTTGGTATTCCTGTTACAATACCATGACCAAGAAGCAAGTTGGGAGGGAAGTATTTATTCACCTTACACTTCCACATTGCTGTTCACCACCAAAGGAAATCAGGACAGGAACTCCCACGGGCAGAAACTTGGAGGCAGGAGCTAATTCAGAGGCCATGAAGAGGTGCTGCTTACTAGATTGCTTTTGCTGGTTTGCTCAGCTTGCTTTCTTATAGGACCCAGGACTATCAGCCCATGGATGGCACCACCCACAATGGGCTGGGCCGTCCCCCTCTTGATTACTACTTGAGAAAATGCTTTGCAGCTGGATCTCAAGGAGGCATTTCCTCAAAGGAGGTTCCATTCTCTGTGGTAACTCCAGCTTGTGTCAAGTTGACACACAAAACCCAAGGGTACAACTAGGTACGTTTTTTCATGAAAGTTGGAAATTAATTACATCTGTAGCAATACTAGGACGTGGTATACTGTTTCTGATCTGAAATGCCTAACTTATACCGGGTACATAACTACAGACTTTATAAATAAATTATAAACATGGGGTGGACATTTTAAAACTTGTGGATAATATTTTAAATCAACATTAAGTCAGATTTAAGATTAAAAAATGAAACACTATTAAAACTAAACCGATGAGTGAAGAACTCTCAGAGAAGAACAAACAACTTTAAAGTTTGAAAAGATAGCACACATTATTTCTAAATGGATTTCTATGCTTTGCTGTTCATGCTACTGTGTATAATTAAAAGATTTCCTCATGTGTTGATTTTCAATTTCCATACTTGTGAACTTTTAGATAGGCAGGTTAGGAAGGAAAGAATATTCTTCGCAAGAACTTTCAGTAGTTGCAGAGATACATTTTTTGCTATATTTTATTATTATTATTATTATTAGTAGTAGTAGTAGTAGTAGTAGTCGTAGTAGTAGTAGTAGTAATAGTAGTAGTAGTCTACTACTATTCTTCTTCTTCTACTACTACTACTACGACTACGACTACGACTACGACTACAACTATGACTACCACTACGACTACTATTACTACTCTATTTGCATCATCAATGTTGCTCTCTTCTGTCCCCTCTCTCAGAGTTCTTCCTCCAATCCCCTCTTCCCTTTTCCTGTGAGAGGGTGCCCCCACCTGAATGACCAACCCTGGGGTATCACACCTTTACAGGATTAGATACATCCTCTCTCACTAAGGCTAGACCAGTTATACACCAACCGGTGTATGCTCTGTTTCAGTCAGCTGCTGGTAGAACCTTTCAGAGAACAGGCATGCTAAGTCCCCGTCTTCAAGAACAACATACAGCATCAGTAATTGTGTCATTGAATGCACATAGAATGAATCCCATGTTGAGACAGTCGCTGTTTGGCCATTCCTTCAGCCTGTGCTCCAGTGGAGAGTTTCAAAGAAAATAAATATCTCCCTTGAGAAATGAAATTCTGATTATTTTAGAATCATGTCATATACACAGCCTGGTACATTTCAAATTTTAAGACATGTATTCTTTGTCATTCTCATTCCATTCATCTCACCATTGTAATGTTGTATGTCATTGTTTTAGTTTTGTTTTTATGTACAAATATATATGTATTATACAATGTGTTAATGTATAAATATGATATAATATGACATGTAGTATATACTTTCCATGTAAAATAAATGTAGCACAAACATTGTTCTCTGGTACAGTTTAAGTCCATTGTTTGCATATTTTTATCCAGTTGCTCTAACTCAAGTCCAATTTACTAGTACCTTCATGCATACATGTATATTCTTAGATAGAACTTGCTCTGTTTTTATGATGTTACTTGTACGTATGTTTTCAGGGCTAACCACTTGGCATTTGATAACCAATGGTGTTTTCTTTGTTAGGAAAGACTATTCCTTCCTCACTTGACATTCAGGTTTTTTTTTTCAAAGCAGTTGCATAACATATCATTACTACCGACCTTGTGTGAGCTTCCTCTACAGTCTCCCACATACGTGAAATAGTAAGTACTTTTCTAGTTACTTTATTAGCTGTATAATGATGTCTTATTATAGCCATAACTTGCATTTATCTCATCATCAGCGATATTGGCTATCTCTGAATTTGCCTGTTTTCATTATTTCCCGCTCAGTTAAATAACTGTTCAGATAGTTTATGTTTTTTATTTCTGTTCCTTCTTAATAAGATTTGTAGATGCTCTCATCCATTTTATATAAAGAATATTTTCACATATGCGTTATGAACATTTTCTGAGTTGACTTTTTTCATTCCATTAACAAGGCTTTAAAGAAAGTCCTTTGACAGTAATAGAAATTTTCGTTTAGTTCGGTCCTAATGTATGCCATTGCTCTTGGGTGAGAAAACTTTATCTCATCGTGCATTGTTTTTTCTTTTATGAGATTCCTCATTTTAAGTTCCACATAGAACTTGTTTGATTTTTCATAAATGGTGCCATCCGCTATGGATTGAATTTCATAATTTTTCTGGTGTGAATCTAATTGCTCAAGCTCAGGTCATTAAAAAATGACTTTCAAATAAAAATTACTGGTACCTTCATCAAATGTTAATGAACATACTATTGTGGTTCTATCTCTGTGTTCATATTTCAGTCAATTGGTTTGTTCATCTATACTTTAATATCAATAAGGCTCTGCTTTAATTACTTTTAATTTGCAAGGCATCTCAACATCAGTATGAATTAGTCTTTTACTTAATTCATATTTTAAACGCTTTTAGATTACTTCCTTTCTCCTTTCATATATGTGGTAGGTCAATTTGTTACAGCCTAATGATACACATTATTATGACATTTTGTGTGTGATTATTTTGAATTTGTAGATCAATTTGGGAAAATCATCTTACAAAAGGTATATTTTTACAGTATAAATATGTGTTTGTGTGTGTGTGTGTTCTTTTATCATAAAAGGAAATTTAACTTCATGAAAATGCAGTTTCATGACCTGTGAGCCTTCTCTGTGTGTGCATACAAGTGTGTTTTAAAGATCTTTGCTGTCATTCTGTTGACAACTATATAGGTGTTTGGTGTTCTGTATATTGGATACACATGTTTTCATCAGGGTTAGACTCTTAATTATTTTGTATTTCTTTTTATTCTTTTTATTCTCTTTATGTGTTTGCAACCCAGCTATGGCCCCTCTCCTGGTTCCCTCTCCATAGTTCCTCATCCCATTCCTCCTCCTCTGTCTCCAAGAGGATGTCCCTCTCCCAGACCTCCCCACTCTCTGGGGCCTCGAGTCTCTTGAGGGTGATGTGCAACTCACACTGAGGCCAGACCAGGCAGTTCTCTGCTTTCTATGTTTTCTGGGCAATGGACCAGTTTATGTGTGCTGCTTGGTTGGTAGTGGCTCAGTATTTGAGAGGTCACAGGGGCCTGGGTTAGTGGAGGCTGATGGTCTTCCTATGGGGTTGCCCTCCTCCTCAGCTTCTTTCAATCTTTCCCTAATTCAACCATAGTAATCTCTGACTTCAGACCAATGGTTGGGTGTAGTACCTGCCTCTGTTTAAGTCAGTGCTTGTTGAGCCTCTAAGAGTATCCTCATGCCAGGTCCCTATCTGTAACCACACCATAGCAACAGTAATAGTATCAGGCCTAGGAGCCTCTACAAGTTGGGATGGTCACTGGACTAACTTTCCCTCCATCTCTTTTCCATTTTTCCACTGCAGTTCTTTTAGACAGAAACAATTCTGATTCAGATATTTTTTATTTACATTTCAAATATTATCCCCTTTCCTGGTTTCCTGTCCCAAAACTCTCTATTCATCCACCCTCCCCTTCTTCTATGAGGGTGTCCTCCTACCCAACCACTCACCCCTTCCTGCCTCCCCGCCCTGACATTCCTGAACACTGGGGGATCTAGCCTTGGCAGGACCAAAGACTTCTCCTCCCATTGGTGCCCAACAAAGCTATCCTGTGCTACATATTCAGCTGGTCCATGTGTACTCTTTGGGTAGTGCTTTAGTCCCTGGGAGCTCTGGTTGCTTCGTATTTTTATTCTTATGCGGTTGCAGATACAATCAGCTCCGTCAATCATTTCTCTAACTCCTCCAATGGAGACGCCATTCTCAGTTCAATGGTTGGCTGCTAGTATTCACCTCTGTATTTATCACGCTCTGGCAGAGCCTTTCGGGAGACAACACTTCTTGGCATGAACAATATTGTCTCAGTTTGGTGGCTGTATGTATATGGGCTGGATCCCCAGGTGGGGCAGGCTCTGAATGACCATTCCTTCAGTCCTTCATAAAAGGGGGAACAAAAATATTCATAAGAGGAGATATGGAGACAAAGTTTGGAACAGAGACTGAGTCAGAATTTTAGACTGTGGGATAGCCACCCCATCCCTCCACATGATGCCCTATCTTTTTATTGGAGGTGGACTCTATGAGTTACATCTCTCCACTGTTGAACATTTCATCTAGCACCCCTCCCTTTGAGTCCTGAGAATCTCTCACCTCCAAAGCCTCTGGTACTTTCTAAAGGGTCCCCCCTTATTTTATAATAAGTATGAACTTAATGCTTGTTGTCGAGTTATCTAATATGTCTTTTCTCATTCTGTTCTCTGTAATTTTCTTTAGGATAAGTTTAGATTTCTGCAAGAATCATTCCCTGAGTTTAACCAGATAGTTTACTGGTTTTACTTTTGGAGTCATTTATATGTTTTAAATGAGTTTATTCCTTACACCTGTAACTACATAAATCAGTTTCTAGTAGGGTTTTGCTGCTTCCTATAAAATGTAGTGATTAAATAATACAGGAGTATTATTTCTACTTTTGCCATCTAGACTTCAATTTTTAAATAAATTGTGCTTGATTTTTATGATTTAGCTTATTTTACTAGTTTGTGTGTGTGTATCAGAATATTACTATTTTATGTTTCATTTGGAATAATCAAAAGAGGTCATTAAGCTATTCATAGCTTCCCCTTCTTGTTCCTTTACATAAATATATGTTTCTACAATGTTCTGAAGAAGACGGGGGAACAAACTTATCAATTTGTGTTTCCCCAAATTCAGCTTTTCCTTGGCTTCGAAAGAGAGCTCTATAGATATTCAGTTAGAGTTTATATTATCAGACATTTTTCATTTTAAAAATGTTTATTCAGATTGATTTTATTTCTAAATAGCAGTCCTATGGTTATTCTTATTTTCACAAATTCCTTTTATTAATATACACTTAAAATTTCTCATTTTCTGATTTTGGCAAAACTGATTCCATTGTATAACTTAGAGTCTCATCTCTTAGTTAAAGGGATAATTGTCTCATTAGTGAGTTTCATGTATTAGAGGATTTTAGATTTCATAAAGATGAAAAAACATTATTCTTTGATTATCATTCTTTTGTTTATTTTTTTCCTTGGGTATTTTAATGATACATATATTGAGCATTTGGAATTATTTTTGTCAATGATATCCTGCTGATTGGTTGAGGGGCTTTTAACTCTTCGAATGACATGTTTTGCTGTAGAAGCAAGTATGTAAATATTTCCTTGTAAGATTCATAATGTGCAGTAATTCCCAACCCATGCATAGTTTAAGCATATTAAACATCATAGATTTTTATTTCCAAATTTTCACTGTGTATACCTTACTGTTTTCCATATTTCTACTTATCATTTTCAGACTTTTAAAAAACTTCTTTAGCATAAAACATTGTAAGTGTGCCATAGTTCTTTTTAGCTTTGTGATCCTCTGTCATTCTAATTGTTTTATTCTAGCAAAGATCATTCTTGTTTCTACTTTGTATTTCAGGATATTTTAACTGGTACTGCATGGTTTGAATTTTAGTCTTTGCTATATTTTGTGTACACACACACACACACACACACACACACACACTCACACACATTTCTGTTTTTTCTTTTACTATACTATTAGATTTTTAATTTTAGATATGACTTTAGGATTTGTTTAGCAAAGTTAGAAACATATTTATCCCAGGACTTATTTTCCCCCATTATAAAATCCAGGCCTCTTTTAGTATTTTTTTTTACATATTTTGATTAATATATTATATTCTTCAACAATTCATTTAAGCGAATGTTAAAATCTGGTTACACTTCCCAAACTGCTTCATCTGTTCCTCTTTCTACTATAATAAGCTCCTTCTTTAGTAAAACCTTTCCTCATACTCATATTTTGGTGGTGAGTATCTCTGTGTGGTTGTTATACTGAGGTAATTATGATTGTCTGCATTGGAATTACCCAATAGAGGAAAATGAGCTCACCAGTGGCTCTATAACTAGATACTCTGCTTCCTGTTGTCACCAAACCTGTTAAGTTTTAGAGCCAGTGTGACTGACTGTTGGGTATCTCCCACTGTATAGGGACAGGGTCAGTAGATGTAGCTGCTGTAAGTTCATGTTTATCCAGACCATGTTATACATGATGGAGATGAAGATTTACAGCCTTTATAAATAATCTATCTTCCATCTCTTATGCTATTTCTCTGCATCTTCTGCAACATTTATTGAGACTGAAAAGGCTGGAATAAAAGTTTTCTGGATGGCTGAGCCATTAGCTGTTTTTTCAGCATTTTGGGAAGCGATGTGTTACCTGTTCCTGAAATGAGGGGGCTCCTCAGGTTCAGAAAAAAAAAAAAAAAAAAAAACCCTATCTCTTGTCTGTGGGTATAAATGTAGATATGTAGAGGTGGCTTGCTGCTGTGTCAGCTTCATCGAGTAACGGTAGTAGTTTCTTCCCAGAGCCTCACTTATGGATTTTCTACAGGGTTTGCAATACTTGCCTTTTGTCTCTTCTTAAGGAAGGGCCTCAAATCCAGTCAGAGTGGATGTTTATTCTCCTTGATTCTTGTCACTGTCACATTAATAGGCACATTTTGCCTGGTGGGAAAGTTATGTTCACTCAGTATTGGTTGTTCTGTGGGGTCACAAGTGTGGACCAGCACTTCTGTTTACTCTCCCATAGCACCATCCATGACTTGTAGAACTAAGACAGGAGCTCCCAACCTGAATCCAGGTTGATTTCACTATAGCTTACATATATGGTATGTAGTATCTTCAGTATCAGGGGTTTATCAACTAGTTCTGGTGAGAAAGCAGAGGAACCTGTATATATTGGGGGGGGGGTCTCTCTGACTAACAGTGTTTAAAAATAATCAGTCTTGGTGTCCTTCATCTGGTGAATAGATATTGAAAATGTGATACATAAAGAAAATTGAATTTTACTGTTTATAATAAAATATGGACTTATGAGACTTTTTAGGTAAATGAATGAAAGTGAGAAAAAAAAGTTATGCTGAGGGAAGTATACAGACACAGAAAGCAAAACACCGTATGCCCTCTCTCAAAGTCACATCCTATCCTTGATTCCTCTGTTCTGTGTGTTTAACTTGGAGTATACCATGAAGCTACGAAAGTAGAAAAGAGTCAGTGGAGGAGGGGATTACGTGAAAGGAGAGGAATATTAGCACATGGATAAAGATGGGTGTGAGGTAGGGAATACTTTGACCAAAAATTCAAACAAAGAGATGGTAGGATTGAGAAAAAGAGGAGATGAGAATTAATAATAGTAAAACTCTAGTAAAAATAACCCACACAGAAACCTATCATCTCACTGCCCATTTGAAACCATAAAAGAGCTATTGAAGGCAAGAACATTGCAAAGAAAGATAGTGCTTCTAGACATAATAGGTCACTAAACAAAAGCCCTGGGGTGAGGCATGGATTGTTGTGTCTCTTAATCTTATCCTAAGAAGAGGTTCTGCTGACAAAGCTACTTTATGTAAAAATCTCTCTATTGTTTTTCTAGTGGTTGTTTACCCTAGTCTGGATTGCTTGTTTAAACTCAACTCCTGATAAGAATTTTCCTCAACATTCAAAGGGAACTTTGCAGAGCTTTCTCTGGTCTTCCTCTGCAGTTATCTCTGTAAAAGCTCTCTTCTCTATATTCCATAGCTAGTTTAGTCTTTCCTCTCTTATCAGTTCCACCATATTTTATGTGCATTCCTTTTGAATTTCTATTGGTTGCTTCTTTCTTTTGAGTTCATTACCTCAATGGTCTCTCAAAGGAAAAAGCTGAGGCAACTGTGTCCACTACTTAACTTATGTTATCATTTGGATTCCTCTTTTGTGTTTCATGGCTAAGTTCTGAATATTTAAAACAACTCAAGCTTGCACCACCCTGCCTCACTGCTCTCTGTGACTCAGCTGGATGGCAGGGTGAAGCCCCAGCATAGCTTCAGGAAAGCATTTATAGAAGTAAGCAAGGTAAGCACGCAAGCAAAGGGGGTTTTGGTGTCTGATGGAATTTTGTTGCCCTTTAAAATAATTGGCTGGTGCTGGGAGCCAAACCATACACTTAACTTCTGCTTTCCTTTTGATTGGTGGTTGTTAGGAAGTGAAGTGCCAGGGGCAGACTTGTTAGAGAGTAGCCTGGGAACTAATGCTAGGCACAGGTTTCTTTGGGAGTAGCATGGAAACAGGTGCTAGGTATCAGCTTGTTAGTTAGCTTGAGTTCAACCTGAGGTCAGGTTCTCTAAGATGTAGTCTGAATCCAAGATCTGGTCTCTCAATACTAAGTCTGTATTTTTAATGTCATTGAAATTTAGCAAAAAAACAAAAAATAGGGTATGACAAAAATGAAAAGAACATGGAGACAGTTCATTAATATGTTACCTGTTTTGGCCAAGGATATTTTTAAATTTATTTGTCTTACACCATCTTATGATGGGATTGTGATTTAGTTGGGAAAATAATCTTGTATTTCAGGTATTTGTGGAATTAAGAGTAATGTGAGAGATTAGATTCAAATTAATCAGAGTTAATCTACAGGAAAACGATGAAAGCCATAATAAGGATATTCCACTTTTGTTCCCAGAGACAGTGAAAAGAAAACTTTAGGTATCCAGAAAGAAACCACCTAGAGAGCTGATCTTAGCAAACAAAAAATGAAGTTAATGTTCATTGTCAACATCACTAGCCTTATTATCATGTAGCAAATAAAATTTCCTTTTGTTCCTGAGAGCATATTTTCTAGGTAAGTTTAAGTGAGGAGATAAAACCTACCGTGAACGTACATGACGGGCTGTTTCATAGAGTTGAACTTAAATAAAGAATACAGATCAGAGAAAGAAGAAAGCCAGCTGAACATCGCACTCATGTCTCTAATTCCAGACTATGGCCCGATGTGACCAGTAGCCTCATACTCTTAACCTACTACATTCTACTTTGTGGTAGACAACACCTTCAAACCGTGAGCTAAATTAAATTCTTCCTTCTGTAAGTCATGTATTAAGTACTTTCTTCTGTCCTGTATTTCTCACACCACCACTCACCCATGTCTGTTCTTTAGTTTGCACAGGTGCCTAAATTGTGAGAACATATTATGCTGCTCTCTGAGAATAACTCTGACATTTTGTAGCAAGCCTCCAAGTCACATTGGCTTTTTGCCACATTGATATAATTCTTCGTATCTTGACATTCCCAGGGAAATTTATCAGCACTACTTTTTTGTCCTGAATCACTTTCTTTTCAGAGGAATTTTTGGATAAATATTCTTATCAACATACCAAACGACTCACTTTTAATTTAAGATGATCTAATAAATGAAACCAAAATAGGAATCTCCAGATTTAAGATTAAACTCTTAAGACTACAGTCACTATCAGTTAATGCCATCCAACACTTAAGCAAACTAAGAGGAAAAAAAAAAACCACACATGACCATCTCATTAGATGCTGAAAAGAAGTTTGACAAAATTCAATCATGATAAAAAGTCTTGGAGATACTAGGTATGCAAGGAATACACCAAAACCTAATAAAAACAATTTACAGCAAATATGTAGCCTATGACAAATTGAATGGAGAGAAACACAAAGCAATTCTGCTGAAATTAGGAACAAGACAAGAGTGTCTACTCTCTCCATATCTATTCAGAATAGTACTTGAATTTATAGATAGAGCAATGCGACAACTGAAGGAGATCAAAAGGGTACAAATATGGAAAGGAATAAGGCAAAGTATTGCTATTTATAGATGATATGATAGCAATTAAATATTTCTACCAGGGAACTGATAAAGATTTTCAGAGAAGTGACTAGATATAAGAATAACTAAAAGGAAAAAAAATCAATACCTCCCCATATACAAATAAAAAATAGACTGAGAATAAAATCGAGAAAATAACACTCTCTATAAATAATACAACACTCTCTATAAATAATAAAATATTTAGAGTAACTCTAACAAAGCAATGAAATAATTGTATGTCAAATGTTTCAAAATTTGACAAAAGAAATTAAAGAATATATATCAGAAGATGAAAAGATCTTTCTTACTCATGGATCAGCAGAATTAACAAAGAAAACATTGCCATGCTACCAAAAGCATTTTACAGATTTAACACAATCCTCATCAATGTTCCAACACAATTCTCTACAGACATCTAAAGAATAATACTCAACTTCAAAGGAAAAATAAAAAAAAAACAGTATAGCTAAAGATAATTCTATACAATAACTGAACATCTACAAGTATCATCAAACCTGATATCAAGCTGTACTACAGGGTTATAATAATAAAAACAGCACTTGGGTAAAATAGTCTACAGAAACCTGTTAGGTCCATTCGATTCATAATTTCAGTTAGGTTCTTTATTTCTCGGTTTAGTTTTTGTTTGGATGACCTGTCAATGGTTGAAAATGGTGTTTTGAACGCTCCTACTATTACTCTAAAGTGTTAAATGTATGATTTGAGCTTTAACAATGTTTCTTTTACAAATGTGGGTACTCTTGTGTTTGGGGAATAGATGTTCAGAGCTGAGATGTCATCTAGGTGGAATCTTTTTTGGATGAGTATGAAATGACCTTCCCTGCCTCTTTTGATTAGTTTTGGTTACAGGTCTAGTTTATTAGAATGGCTACATTAGCTTGCTTCCTGGGTCCATTGCTCAGAAAACATTGTTCCAGTCCTTTATTCTGAGGTAATGTCTATCTTTATTCCTGAGGTGTGTTTCTCTTATACAGGAGAATGATGGATGTTTTCACATCCATTCTATTAGCCTGTGTCTTTTTATAGGGCACTGAGTACATTGATGTTGAGATATAATAATGAGCAGTGATTGCAATTTATTGTTATCTTGATGATGGTGGTGTTTGTCACTCAAACACAAAAGAATATAACTTTGTTTTCGGCACCTCATGGATTATTCTCCATAAGTCTCCTTATTGTCAGTCACAAAGCAAGCCTCAACAGTTAGAAGAGAATAGAAATAACACCTTGTATCTTATCAGACCACAGTGGATTAAAGCTTGACTTCAACAGGAGAAACACCGGAAAGCCTACACCCTCATAGAAATTCAACATCCCGTTACTCAAGGATTCCTAAGTCATAGAAGAAATAAAGAAAGAAATTGGGGCCTTTTCAACAATACTTAAACAACACAAAGACTCAACAAAGAAATTCATGAGACACAATGAAAGCCATGCTATCAGGAAATGTCACAGCACTAAGTACCTACAGAAAGAAATTAGAAAGTATTAATACCTGCAATTTAAAAGTACACCTGACAGCTCTAGGAAGGAGGAAGATGGGGGAGAAGGAGTGGGGAAGGAGAAGGAGGAGGAGAAGAAAGAGAAGGAGGAAGAGGAGGAGAAGAAAGAGAAGGAGGAATAGGAGGAGGAGAAAGAGAAGGTGGAGGAGGAGGAGGAGGAGGAGGAGGAGGAGGAGGAGGAGCACACCAAAGAGGAGAAGGCAGGATTAACCAAAATCAGGGCTAAAATCAGTCAGTTAGAAACAAAGAGAACAATGAGAAGAATCAACAAAATCAAGAACTGGTTGTTTGAGAAAAACAAGATAGAAAAAATAATTAGCTAAGCTAACTAAGAAACAGAAAGACAGTATCCAAATAAATAAAATCAACAATGAAAAGGAAGACATATCAACTAACACTGAGGAAATTTATATAATCATTTTGTCTTATTTCAAAAGGCTATACTCGACAAAATTGGAACATCTCAGTGAAATGGATGATTTTCTAGGAAATCAAGATTAAATAAACTATTTAAACAGCCCTGTAACCCCTAAAGAAATAGGAACAGTCTTTAAGAGTCTCACAACTAAAGAAAAGCCAGGGTCAGATAGTTTTAGTGCGAAACTTAACCAGAATTTCAAAGAAGAGATATAATATTAATAGTCTTCAAACTAGAACTCAAAATAAAAATAGAAGAAACGCTGCCAAACTTATTCTGTGATACTACAGTCACGATACTTAAACAACACAAAGATTCAACAAAGAAAGAGAATTTCATTATGACAGATTTCTCTTATTAACATCGATGCAAAAATATTCAATAAAATACTCTTAAACTGAATGCAGAAACTCACCAAATATATCATCCATCACGTTCAAGTAGGCCTCATCCCAGGGGTACAGGGATGGTTCAATATAAAAATCCATCAATGTAATCCTCTATATAAACAAACTGAAAGGAAAAATTTGCATTATTATCTCATTTGATGCTGAAAAAGGAACTTTTATAAAATCTAACACCCCTTCATATTAAAGGTATTATAGAAATCAGGAATGCATGGCACATACCTAAATGTGATTAAAGCAAGCCAATAAAGAGGCTTACATAGAGGTACCCTTATAGACTCCTTGGGGCCTCCCACAATTCCTGGTCTCTGGCATATCCTAGAAGGGCCCCATACTGGTTTCTGTTCTTTTGCTCTCCCAACACCAGATCCCCTGCACCATGCCTTCCCTCACCTCTTCCTTTCTTACACCTTCAGTATCTACTTTATTTCCCCTTCTGGGAAAGATTCAAGAATCTTCCCTTGGGCCCTCCTTGTTACTTTGTTTCTTTGTGTCTGTGAACTGTATCATGGTTATTCCCCACTCTATGCTTCTCTATGCTAATATTCACTTATAATTAAAAACATACTGTGCATGTCCTTTTTGGTCTGGGTTAGCTCACTCAGAATATTTTCTAGTTCCATCCATTTGCCTCTAAAATTTACAAGGTCCTTGTTTTTACAGTTGAGTAGTATTCCATTGTGTAAACGAACCAAGTTTTCTTTATTCATTCTTCAGTTGAGAAACACCAGGGTTGTTTTCAGTTTCCAGCCATTACATGGAAAGTGGCTATGAACATAGTTGAGCACCTTTCCTTTTGGGATGGTGGAGCATTTTCAGGGTTTATGCCCAGAAGTAATGTAGCTGGACCTGAAGTACAACTATCTCCTGTTTTCTGAGAAACTGCCAAATTGATTTCCATAGAGGTTGTTCAAATTTGAACTCGTAGAGGCAAGGAAGGAGTGTTCCCTTTCTCCACATCCTCTCCATCATATACCACCCTTTGAGTATTTGATCTTAGCCATTCTGATGCAGGTACAGTGGAATCTCAGAGTCATACTGATTCACACTTCCCTAATGGCTAAGGACATTGAATATTTCTTTAAGAGTTACTCAGCCATTTGACATTCCTCTGTTGAGAACTCTCTGTTTAGCTCTGTACCCCATTTTTTCAATTGGATTATTTGGGTTGTTTTTAATCTAACTTCTTGAGTTCTTTATATATTTTTGGATTTTAGCTGTATATTGGATGTAAGGTTGGTGAAAATTCTTTCACAATCTATAGGTTGACATTTTGTCCTATTGACAGCGTCTTTTGCCTTGCAGAAGTTTTTCAGTTTCATGAATTCTCGTTCATTATTACTGTTCTTAATGACTGAGCTATGGGTGTTCCGTTCAGGACTTTGTATTACTGAGTTAGAGGCTACTTCCCACCTTCATTTTAATAGATTTAGTGTATTTGGATTCATATTGAGTTCTTTATATTGGACTTGAGTTTTGTGCACGGTGGTAAGATGGATTTATTTGTGTTCTTCTACATCCATCCATCGAGTTAGACCAGTGCCACTTGTTGGCCATGTTCTCCCTATTTCATTGTATGGTTTTGCCTTCTTTGTCAAAAATCAAGTGACCATAGGTGTTTGGGTTTATTTCTGAGTCTTTGAATGAATTCTATGAATCAAACTGTCAGTTTCTATACTAATAGCATGCTGCTTACTTTACTATTCTTCTGAGTACAGCTTTAAGTCAGAGATGGGGAGACCTCCAGAAGGTCCTTTATTGTACAGGATTATTTTACCTGATATGGAATTTTTGCAGGTTTTGTTGTTGTTGTTGTTGTTGCTGCTGCTGTTTTGTTTTTTATTTCCCATATGAAGTTGAGAATTTTCTTTAAGTTCTGAAAAGAATAGTGTTGGACTTTTGATGGAAATTGCACTGAATCTCTAAATTGCACTTGGTAAGATTGCCATTTTCACTATGTTAATCCTACAAATCCAGGAGAATGGGAGATCTTCCAATCTTCTGATATCATCTTCTGTTTGTTTCTTCAGAGGTTTGAAACTCTAGTCATGCAGGTCTTTCCCTTGTTTTGTTAGAATTACTCTAAGATACTTTATATTATTTGCACCTATTGTGAAGGATGCTGTCTCTCTAACTTTTTTCCATTAATCATTTGTATAAAGTAGGCATACTTATTTCTTTGATTTAATTTTGTATCTATCCACATTTCTGAAGGTTTTATCAGCTGGACAAGTTCTTTGATAGATTTTGTGGCATTGTTTTATCCTTGATTTAAGTGGAAATGCTTTTGGTTACTATAAAACTGGTTTTTGCTTCCAGGGACTAAACCACTACCGAAAGACTATACATGGACTGACCCAGGGCTCCAACTGCATATGCAGCAGAGAATAGCTTTGTTGGGGCACCAGTGGAAGGGGAAGCTCTTGGTCCTGCCAAGGTTGGAACCCCAGTGAAGGGAAATGTCTGGGGGGGGGTGGTAAAGGGTGGTTGGGGGGAAAACCCTTATAGGGGAGGGGGATGGGATAGGGGACTTATGATCAGGAAACCAGAGAGGGAATAACATTTGAAATGTGAATAAAGAAATATATCCAATAAAAAAATTCAAAAAATGCTTTTTCTTTACTTTTGCATAGAACCCAACATTGTGACGATATCCAGGAACATTTGAAATAATCTAATGCATGTGCCTTTGGACATCCAAAACCGTGAGCTAAGCATAAGTCTTATATTACACTTACTCGCTTCTGACATAATTATTGTAACAAGAAAAAGTACATTAATGCAAGGATAAATTAATTCTGGGAAAAATGCTAAAAAGAGGACTTAACTACCAAAATGTCCATGAGTTTTTGAATAATTGGATGAGATTAAGAACTAGATTATGTATCATATGGTTTCATTAAATAAATAATGAAGAGAACAGATAAATTATAATGAATTCAATAGTAAATACACTATCACTGTTTCTTAACAAAAAATTAAAACTTTCCAGAGAAGTAACCCTGTTGAATGTGATAGATATTTTATTTTTAGATTTCTGAAAAATCCTCTAGGTATTTTTAATAGCTTCTGTTCCATCTATCAACCTTATACTAGGGTTTCAGTTCATCTATACCTTGGTCAATACTTGGGATTCTTTTGTTTGTTGGTTTGTTTGTTCATTTGCTTTGTCTTGATTTTTAATTTTTATAGTGATTCTAACAGGTGATTCATATTACTCTGCAATTAGTAGTATTAGACATCTTTAAAAATACTTTCTGAAATTTATATTTTCTTGTAAGGCAAATGAGATCTCTAAGTATTAACATGATATTATGCCCTTCAGCAGTTTAAAAGCATATCTAATTTCAAGTATACACTTACTAAAGAGTACAAAATAAAACAAAATGCAAAGGTATTAAAGACATTTTATGAGCTGTCTGATGGGTGTATTAGCTTGACTGTGGTAAACATTGCAATGTGTGTTTCTATATGTCAAAGCTAATCAAACTGTGTTATTATTTATGTGAAATTTTCAGAGGAAAATAGGAAGGAATCATCAACATCTTTATTTTTATGAATAATGAAGATGATGATTCTATTCAGTAACATGAGTTTGTCTCGGGATTGGAATGAATAATAATTAAGTTCAATTCTGCACCTAAAACTTCTGAAACATAGATCTGGAAGGCGATTTAAAAAGTCAATGGGAGAATTAGACTCCAGGAAATCTGGAACTAGCATGATTATTTAGGAAGGATTAGCCACCTTAGAAAGGTCCATGTTATAATTTGGAAAAGAAAATGTAACCAAAGATAAGGAAGACAGATACAGCCAAAAGATGTCAAACCATTTTTAAAAAGTCTTCGAGTTTCTATCATTACACTAATTTAATCTCATTGTGTGTTATATAGATGTAGTTTAGAGTAGTTACATAAATCAAAGGTAAGAGAGTTAAAATAACTACTTTAAAGATGAACCAAAAAATACATACAGTTGAAGATTATGAAATGTCTGAACAGGAAACCTGATTCTGCAGTATTACCAATTTAATTTTTCATATACATTTCACATAGTGTGCAAAGAGTTAGCATTTGGGGAAACAAGGAAGATAAAGAGCACGTGAAACTGAAGCTGAGGAGAAGTAGTTTTGGCAATCTGAAATTTACATTAGAAAGAAGTTTCTGCCTGCTGTATTGGTGAGTCAGGAATGAAGTGTAGCACTTGGTCAGCTTGTTGGAGTATCAAAAACTGGCTGGGAGTGATTCCTTCTTTGACATTTCTCCTTCCCAATATGCAGGCTCTAAAATAGAGTTACAGACAAAATTCTCAAAAATACTGAGTGTTTTCAGGTCTCTGTTCCCGGATTAACTGGATAATAAAGATATGGGCATTTATTTTCAGTGGATAGATATCCAAAACACAAGTCTGGTGCCTACATCAAGGAACATTCATAGTAAAAACACAGTAGAAACTCAGACTAGCTGAACTTTTTATTAATCGTTTTATACATTTACATTTCAAATGATATACCCCTTCCTGGTTACCCCTCCACAATTCCCCAATCCCATATATCACTCCCCATGCCTCTATGAGGGCACTCGTGCACCCACATGCTTACAGTACCCTGACATAGCTATCCCCTGAGAGGTTCTACCAGCACCTGACCAATACATTTTATTTTTTAACCTCGCAAGTCATTTGTGTCTTGAGAAGGTAGCTCTCCATAGAATTACCTTGGAAACTCAGCATGTGCATATGACTTCTTGTGCTACATTAACATGTTTTTTGCACCATGCTGCTCTTCAAACTGATTACTAGGTGGTATTCTCTTTTCTTCTATAGTTGATGATACCTATAGGCAACCTTGTTTTGCTCACAGACCACCTATGATTGGTTAGCCTTTTTCTAAAGCAAGTTTTGTTTCAGTTATTTTTCTACTGACTTAGCAATGCTTATGCAAGAATTTCTATAGTTCTCTCTAAATCAACATGAGCTTCTGCCACACAGTTATTTTCCTGAGTTTTAGCTATTGATCAGAGCTAAAAAGGGACACTTGGACCCTTTGATGGAGCTGTGTTCCAACACATGACAGAGCTAATTCTCTTCTGTCACATTTATGTGGTTAATGGTAAGATGGGAATATTTTTCCATGTTTTACTAACCAACAGAAAGTCAATGCACTCTAGTCAGAGGGCCTCAGTAGCCATCCCAATTTGAGTTGCCCCAATAACTATTAAGGCACTCACTTATCAGCCAGTGCAGGGTCCTACAAGGGTATCTATGGCTATGGCTGCATCTCAGGAACATGGCTCCCTGATCTTGTTAATGCATGTGACTTTTCAAGCTTAAACTGTGCCATGTGTATTTTCCTCTTCACTTGTCCACAATTTCTCCCAGTTAATTTAGATTGTTCAATTACCATTAATTCCAGGCAATGTATTGTTTAATTGGATGGATTTCAATTGCAAATTAGGACTGCTGATTTCAACCAAGAAAGCTAATTTAAACCTGACAACAGATTTGTTTAAAAAAAAAAATAATAGGTAATGGTATGAGAGAATAGAGACTATCAGAGCAGTTTGTTTGTATATTAAGGTGTCACTTGTTTGTTTAATTAGAACAAAACTGTAGTTCTTTACTAACTAACTTGTTAAATTGCAGAAATAGATAGCACCATGACTCCTCTGGTGGGGAATATTGTCATAAATGACATACCTATCCACTTAGCAATGCTAGAGCATTCGTTTTGTACTTCACTAAAGTAGTGTCATTTAGTAAACATCACCTTATCATCTTCATGTGGAAAAGATGAAAGGTTAGAAAGAAGTCAGGCAATTCAAGTGTGTGGTACTGTATTGAGCAACTATAAAGCAATTTTTTTTTCTTCTCAGCATACTAAAGAGGTGTGATGGTTTGTATATGCTTGGCCCAGGGAGTGGCAATTTTAAAACATATGGCCCTGTTGGAGTAGATTTGTCACTGTGGATGTGAACTTTAAGATCTTCATCTGGCAGCCTTCAGGTGGAATTCTCAGTTTCTCCTGCACCATGCCTGCCTGGATGCTGCCATGTTTTCTGCCTTGATGTTAATGGACTGAACCTCTGAACCTGTAAACCAGCCCCAATTAAGTGTTGTCCTTATAAGAGTTGCCTTGGTCATGGTGTCAGTTCACAGAACTAAAACCCTATGATATAGCATTGTGGCTAGAGTTGGGGGACTCATATGTTGGCATGAGCCTATTACAAAATTATGGACATAAGTGGGAACCAAACAGAAAAGGCAAAACTTTGAAATATGTATATATATATATATATATATATATATATATATTTAATATCCCTGATACTTCTTGGCATGATAGAATATGTATTTAAAAACTAGCATGTCAATTTACCATGAACATGATTCTAGTAAAGGCAAAAGTAAAGTATATGAATCAAGAAATAATTGTCTTTGCTAAATGATGACACTGACCAAACTCTTGAGACAAGTCTGTCATTTGTTGAGTGTTACAATGATGTGGAGAAAATGTTTCCAGACATAGAGATTACAATAAAATTAAGAGTTAAAATACAGAAGGACAATGAAATTAGAACTTTAAACTGAGAATTTTCCCAGCAAGGAATAGGTGATAACCAAAGATACCCACAGATATATCTCTGAATTCAAAATATGACTCATGGGGTACATTAATTCCAAACAGAGCTATTAATACTAAATTTCAGTAATTTACTTATAATAGTGGCACCCGCGTTAAAAATTTTCCAGTGCAGGGGTTGGGGATTTAGCTCAGTGGTAGAGCGCTTGCCTAGGAAGCGCAAGGCCCTGGGTTCGGTCCCCAGCTCCGAAAAAAAAAATGAACCAAAAAAAAATTTTCCAGTGCAGTCTTGATTGCAAAATGAGGGACATTAAATATTAGGTAAACATTGTTATAGAAGTAAGGTTTTATTAATGCATAGGCTACGACACCAAGTAGGAGTAGTACACATCAGAAATGCAGATTACTAAAAACAATGAACACTGGATGTATCATTGCAGTTTTCTACCCTTGACATTACAATGTTAGCTACATCATCCCTGAAGAGTGATCACAGTCACTCAAATAGCAATGTGCAATTCTTCACTGAAATTATATAAGGATACATAATAATAGACTTGGCCTGAAACTTTCTGCCATCAAATGAGATTTCTAATGTTAAATGCCATGAAAGGGGCTGTTTCAGAGAAAGTAGAAACATGCTATCTATTACATAAACATTTACAGAAAGTGCTGAGAAAAGCTAATTTAAAAAATTACAGATGATTTTTTTAGCTTCTGTTGGCTTTCACTATCATAAATACTCTGTTTATCATGGCAATCTTTACTGGATTGTGCTCTTTAGTCACAAAACCTGGTTTCATTTTAGAAAGCATAGAAAATCTTTAAGTTTAGCCTAAGAGCCTACTCAGGATTTGTAACAGGAATACCCATTGTGCTGGAGGTGATGGTTAGTAGGAAAGAAAAAACTTACGACTTAGTCCCTGAGTTCAATTATTGGCACAAAACAAAGGCAGAAGAGGGAACAAGTGTGGGGAGCAGGACAAATCAGTTCTATTGGCAATACAAGAATTGCTAATCCTTCTAATTTTTCCCAAATCCCCAAACCTGCTACAATATAGAAAAAGTACATCTCAATTTTGTTGTTTTGATACGTAAACTTTTATTCTTTTTTTTCCAGAGATGCCTCTCTAAATTGAAAATGGATTGTTCTCCACTTTAAGAGGGATAAAATCACTTTTGTGTTTCTATGTAAGGAGTAGCTTCCTTAACTCAAACACAGAAGGGATTTGTCACATATAGACTTGAAACCAATGGCACTTTTGACATTTTAGCACAATATTGTCCTCTTGAAAAGACTATTTTATAGCTTAATATACACCCCTGTGAAACTGCACTTATCATAATATTGTGTATATCTAAATGAAGTTTATTGTAATCACAACATGAGGCTAAATTCTTGGTGTTTAAATAGTGTGTGTGTGTGTGTGTGTGTGTGTGTGTGTGTGTGTGTGTATGTCTATGTGGATGTGTAAACCCAAATGTCATAAAAATTAAAAGCAATTTTTCATTTTGTGCTTGCATCCACATTTTTAAAAGTAAGATAAAGTGGTTGGGGATTTAGCTCAGCGATAGAGTGCTTGCCTAGCGAGCACAAGGCCCTGGGTTCGGTCCCCAACTCTGAAAAAAAAAAAAAGTAAGATAAAGACATTAGCAAAACATTAAAAAGTTAAAAATGGTAATAAATGAAGTTTATTAAAATCACAACCATGAAGCTAAATTCTTGGTGTTTAAATAGGTTGTGTGTGTGTGTGTGTGTGTGTGTGCGCGCGCGTGAGAGAGAGAGAGAGAGAGTGTGTATGTGTGTGTGTGTGTGAGTGTATGTGTATGTTTGTGTGTGTATATGTGTGTTTGTGTATTAATCACGATGTTATGACAAATAAAAGCAATTTTTATTTTCTGCTTGCATCCACTTTCTAAAAAGTAAGATAGGAACATTAATAAAATATCTCCTATTTCAAACTTAGCCTTAAACATGTAAGTCAAATATCATACTTTTAGTCTAAATGTTGAAATTCACAACTAATTCTCCTAGCTACTTGTCTGTGGTTATGCAGGGAATTCAAGCTTTGTACTTCTATAAAATAAGAATAGCTATTCCCAAATATTAGCATTCTGTAAAGTAGATACAACATTTGAATAGTTACCACTGGCATGCTACAGGTATGAATTTATGGGCCAAATTAGGAGAATGAAATTAGGCTATTACTGCTATAATTTTCTGGGAGTTTCCTTGTATAAATGAGGAACACTTTAGTCATGCAAAACCTTATCCTGACATAAAACATTACTGGCAACACTAGTGAAAACGTCACTAAAGTGGAACTGTCTGTGTTTTAGAACAGTCCCTGCCCATTGTTAAAAAAGAGAAAAACTAAACAATAAAACCTCAACATTTATGGGGAAAAGAAACAAAAACAAAAAACAAAACCTGAGAGCATCAATTTGAAATGATTCACCCAGTAGGTTAGAACAGGACACGCAAGGTCTGAGAAGAGAGCAGAGCTCCTTGAGGCAGACCTGGTAATTAATCTTTAAACTGTATAGTAAGTGAATCACGTGGGCACGTGGTACTTCCCGAGGACCAAGTCTAGGTCCTCTGAGTTCATGGAAGGCTGTGCCTCTCAGTGGGAAATTAGTCACAGAGCGAAATGTCAAAAGTAAGTGATTATAACTTTGCAAAAAAAAAAAAAAAATCCATGGAGATAAGAAACTGCGAGTGGTTTCTTGTACATAGTGAGGCTGTGGAGTCTTGTTCTATGGAGTGGAGTCTACAAGACTTCTTAAGAGGACACTAATAGAAGACAACCTCAGCGAAGCACAGAATGAAGGCCCACGTCTATTGGCCTCCCATGTTTAAGATGGTTAAAATGTAAGCAAGGATTCACAGACTGCATGGAAAATAAAAATCACAGTATACTGAGGGAATGAATCAAATTTCTTCATTTTTGAAAAGCAGAAGAATGAAGGGGAATATGCAGCAATGGGAGGTGAGGGGATGGGAAACTTCTAGAAAGTCCCAGAGACCTGGGATTTGAGAGGCTCCCAAGATTCAATAAGGATGCATTAGGTGAAATGTCCAAAACTGGGAAGATAAAACCTGAAAAGACCATCTTCAGTACATAGACAGGGGCCCCAGTGAAAGGATGGGGCCACCCATCTTCAAAATTCTTGACCCAGAATTGTTCCTATCTAAAGGAAATGCAGGGACAAAAATGGAGCAGACACTGAAGGAAAGGCCATCCAGATACCAATCAACTTGGGATCCATCCCATGTGCAGACACCAAATTTCAACACTATTGCTGATACCAAGATGCATTTACTGACATAAGCCTAGCATGGCTGTCCTCCGACGGTTCTACTAGCAAATGACTGAAACAGATATAGATACTTACAGCCAACCACTGGACTGAGGACAGGTTCCCCTATAGAAGAGTTAGGGGAAGGATTGAAGGAGCTGAAAGGGGACAACAATTCCATAGGAAGAACAACAGTGTCAATTAACATTGACCTCTGGGAGCTCGCAGAGACTAAGCCACCAATCAAAGAGCATACATGGGGGACTGAGCCCCCTGTCACATATGTAGCAGAGGACTGCCTTGTCTGGTCTCAGTGATAGAGGATGCACCTAATCCTGCAGAGACTTGAATCCCCAGGGAAGAAGGCTGCTAGGGAGGGTGAGGTAGGAGTTAGTGCGTGTGTGGAGATGGGTGAGTGGGGGAGCACCCTCTCAGAGACAAAGGGGATGGGGTGAAGAACTCTGGGTGGAGGGATAGAGAAGGGGGCAATTTTTAGAATATAAATAAATAAAATAATTTAAATATAAAAATAAGGAGCAGAATCAAAGTGAGGTTTGAATAAATAAAAAGGACTGAAACACTGTCAAGCTCCTTTAATATGTCATAAAGAGAATCTGATGGCACTTTTGCTACTTAAACTTTCTATATCTATGAAATCTAGAGCACATTGTTTCACAGAAGAAAAATACTAAATGGCACTTTAATTTTGCTCTTCCTGAACATTTGATCACTCTTAAGAAATGGTATTGAAGTAGTATTGTATCTAAGACACTGAATTAAATACTTTTGAAGAGAGCTCATAATTGGCCTTAACTCTGCTAATACCACATCAGGGAGGGTTCTAAAGAATGGTGCTCGAAATTCTTCTTGAAGAGAGCAGTACTCTGTAGGAATATAAATAATGCCTTTTCGTGTCTGTATAAATGAGTTCAGACAGGATTCAGTGAGTGTTTTACTAAACATGCCTTCTCGTGAGACTAGGGAGATGGCTGAAGTGGTAAGCCACTCCGTAGGCATGAGGACCTCAGGACAGATTCTCAGCACTAACATACAAATAGGCACAATGGCATGTCCCAGAACCTGGGAGTTAAGCAATAGGAGACATAGTCAAGGCTGAGTTTGTGTGCCCAATTCTTCCTAGCATGTGGGTAACTGGGTTTGGATTATATCTTTACCTGTCTATTTTTTTCAGTGTGTTCATGGAAATGGGGAGGGCAGATATTTTTGCCTAATCTTCTTCATATATGGATACAAATCCTATGGAATTCAGCCTCACCTTTAGGAACTCGTTCAATATGACTTATTCACATAAAGTCACATGTGGTGACATTGGTGTTTAGCACTTTAGTATTTAGTTGAAGGAGGGATGAGTCTGTCTAGAACTATTCAGATAGAGGGACAGGCCTTATCTCTTGTAGTAAGAACTATAAAGGACACCAAAGCAGCTACAGCAACAGCACATAAGCCACACAAAAGATAGTCTGTGTCATCACTCTGCATTGTTAAGATGACACCTTAAGGTACATGCCTATGCACTTATATGCCATTGAAGCTCAGTTGGAGAAACAAGAAAAAAGTAAAATTTTCATTTAAAAATACGGCTTTCCTAAGAAGGCTGGTAACCTTAAAATGACCAATACTGCATTCTATTCTCACTGATTCAAGCCAAGATTCTGGAAGACTGGGATAAGAATCCTCCCAATGGGCAGAACTAAAGGTTTGTCACAGGCAATCTTGGAGTCTAGTGGCACTGTTACTTTTAGTATGAATTAGCTTCCTTGTTCTTTGGACTAAGAAGCAGAATCTCTGATTTAATTCTACTGTGACTCAAAATATAGAGAGAAGAATATAATGAAAATGACTTAAAATTCATACTGATTTTCATCTCCTTATATCTCAGAATAAGAGCAAAGACCTTGTATCTTAGCAGTATGCATTTTAGACCTTCCACTAACAAGAGTAAGCAGAAATTTCTTCTTGTTGTTTTGGTATTGAAAGTATTTTTTTCATAATATGTTAGACACAGTTTCTCCTTCCTCCACTCCTCCCAATCCCCTCATGCCTTCCCTCCTATCAGGATCCACACCTTTTCTGTCTCTTATTAGGAAAAAAGACTTCTAAGGGATAAAAATAAAATTAATATAATATAATACGACAAAACAAAAATCAACCCATCAGACTAGGGCAAGACAAACTGGAGAAACAGAGCCCAAGAGAAGGTACGAGAAGCAGAGACACACTTGTTTGCAGACTCTCATAAAAACACGAAATTGGATGTCAAAATATACATGCAAAGGACCTGTAAAGGAGAAAATAAAAAATAACAAAAAAGAAATTAATGAGGTACATTTTACAATAAATGTAAAACCCTGGCATGACCTTGTAAGAACTTCTGACTATCCCATTCAGTTGGTTTTTGTAACAGAAAGCATCTGGTGTGGTGCATGAAAATTATATTTAGTCTGCTTCACTAGTGAGTTGAACCCCCTTGGAAGTAAGAAAAAAGAAATCATTTGCAGGTGCTTACCAATCGGAGATAGCATCTGGATTAGGGATCCCAATATGTGCTCACTTCTCCTTTCCTACCTGTAGAAGTCCTCTGCATGCTGCCTAAGTCTGTATTAATCACATGAGCTTTGATCTTGTGGATTTTAGAGGGCCTTGTTTGGTTTGGTTTGGTTTTTGTTGGTTTCTTGATTCGTGTTTTTTCATTTTTATTGGTTATTTTCTTCATTTTTACTACCCCCTTCCCAGTTTCACCTACAAAAACCCCCTATCCCCTGACACTCTCCCTGCCTTTATGAGTCTGCTCCCCCACCTTCCCACCTACTCCTTCCTCAGTGCCCTAGCATTCCCATACCTTGAATCATCGAGCCTCCACAGGACAAGGGGCTCCCCTCCCAGTGATATCAAATAAGGCAATCAATACTCTGCTACATATCCAGCTGGAGTCATGGGTTCCCCCATGTTTACTCTTTCGTTGGCAGTTTAGTCCTTGGGAGCTCTGAGGGGTTTGGTTGGTGGATATTGTTGTTCTTCCTATGGGGTTACAAACACCTCCAACTCCTTCAGTCCTTCACCTAACTTCTCCACTGGGGTCCCAACACTTAGTGCTTGGCTGTGTAACATCTGAATCTGTATTGGTCAGGCTCTAGAATAGCCTCTCAGAAGACAGCTATACCAGATTCCTTTCGGTAAGCTCTTCTTGGCATCAGCAAGGGTTTGGGTCTGCAGATGGGATGGATCCCTAGGTGGGGCATTCATTTGATGACCTGTCCTTCAGATTCTGCTCCACTTTTTGTCCCTGCATTTCCTTTTAACAGGAGGAATTCTCGATTAATATTTTTGAGGTGGGTGGGTCGACCCATTCCTCAACTGGGAGGCAGTGCCTATCCACTGGATATTGTCTCTATAGGTCCTCTCTCCCCTTTGTTGTGTATTTCAGCTAATTTCCTCCCTGTTGGGTTCTGGGAACCTCTTGGGTCCCTGGCATCTGGGACTTTCTAGTGGCTTCCCCCAGTTTCCCCTTCCCCACTGCTACACACCTCCTTTCAAATTCCTGACCCTCTGTACTTCTCCCCTATTTGCTCCCGTATCTGAATTGCCCCCTTTCCCGTCCCCCTTCTCTCTCCCTCGAAGATCCATCACTCCCTCTACTTCCTGAGATTATTTTCTTCTTCCCCTCTTCTGAGTAGTACTGTAGGATACACACTGACCTTGTTACCTTGATGTTGTCCATCTTCCTTGCCTCTTACCTCTTTTAGTTTCCTCTTCTGAGGGGCTCCCAGAGCTCTGACAGGAAGAATTATAAGGATCTACCAAGTTTAGAGCTGAAGGTTTAAGTCTTTTCATCTTTGCCTGATGTCTGACTTTGGGTCTCTGTGTTTGTTTCCATCTGCTGCAGAAGTAAGCTTTTCTGATAGTGGCTTATTGATGCACTGACCTATGGGTACAGCAGACTGCCTTAAGGAAGGACTCATTTTATTGATAGTTCTGTTTGATTGATTGATTGTTTAGAACAGTAATATTTGGTTTGGCTCTAGGTCCCTGAGCTATAGCTATTTGTCTGTCTGTCTGTCAGTCTGTCTGTCTGTCTATCTATAGTTTCTGGTTCTTGGTTACCTAAGCAGTGTTAGATATGTGTTCCATCTCTCGGAGTAGGCCTACAGGCAAATCAGCTGTTTGTTGGTTACTCACTCCCACATGCACTGTGACCCCTTTGCTGAAGCATATCTTGCAGATAGGACCCCAGATAGATGGAAGGGTTTGTGGCTGGTTGGGGTTTATGTTACTTTGTTGGTTGTATACAGAGTACCTTCCTGTATTCTAGAAAGTAGGTTTGATGCTCCATGTAGACACCAACTCTGTCTCTCCATGTGCAATGTGTTGGTTTAGTGTTGTATTCAGCAAGGGGTTTTTGTTGTCAATTAATGTAGTACAACTGGTAGTCTGTGCAACAGCCGGCAATGTTTGAGGTTCCCCTAGAACTCCTCTGGCCAACATCTCAATTAGAATTAGCACAATCCTGGTACTGAAAGCTTTATTTGATGTCCAGAGATGGTCAATTGGTTCTTTGTATCTCCCAAATGGGAATTTCAACTCCTCATTTTTAAAGTGATATGAATAGGTGAAGACTGAAGATTCAGGAGGGAATTAACATTTAACCTTATTGACCAGGTTTTATCATGACTTTACTAATGTGTTACAAATAATTAATTTATTACAATTGTAACCACCTCTCACTGCAATTGAAACAATTTTACTAATTTTTTCCTTTAGGACTGAGGCAGAGTTACTCTTGTCTGTAGCTGTTTCTACATAAGGATTGTATGACTTCTTATTTCAGCACATTGCCAGCCTAAGCAAAGGACAGAATGTGTGAGTTTACCTCTTAGAGACTCCATTCTCTCACACTCAAAATGAGAATATTAGTAGTCATATACTGTGTGAACATTAAAGGACTAAAACGGCAACCATGAAGTAGGATAAAATTTAAGGATCACGTAGAGGACCAAGAGGAGTACTTTGTATTCCTTGGACTTTGCCTTTGGCTCACAGCTTTACTTTCCTATCCCTCCAATTAATTACATATTTGAATGTGCTATGTGAATATATAGAATTATGCTGTAATTATTAAATATCAGTAGTTATTGTGAATGTACTTAGATATACCTAACTGAAATCTGAAGGTGAATTTCTTTTTAGATCAGAAGTTTTGCTAGGACTAATCATGTATTTCACCTTAAAAAATACATTTGAAAATGTTTTCCAAATGTGCTATTATTTTCTTAGCCTACTAAGATGGTAATTATGATACTGATTGCATAACTAATTATTACTTAAGGGAATTTTCAAATGAACACCAAACTGATCTACTAAAACTATCTCTTAAAGTAAACAAATGTACCAAGTGTACTTTTTAAAGGTAAATGTTTGTTTGCTTAAATTTATTGAAATAAAGTTTCGCTCTGTCACCCTGAATGCTCTATGTAAACCAGACTGACCTGGAACTTTCAGCGATCTGCCTTTCTTTGTCTCTTGAGATCTAAGAATAAAGTTGTGTACCATCTTGCCCAGATAGGAAACTACATTAAGAAATAATTTATATCAAATCAGTGAGATGTTTAAGTTGTTTTCCATTTCACACATCTGAAAAGGATGTGACTCTATTATTTGTGAATCAGATAATTATGTTTTGTAGCGAATGAGACTGGCTAATATATTTTGTTGTTTTTGGTAGACCATTGTCTGGTTCAACAATGAAATCCTGGATTCATAAAACGAGTTTGGAAATGTCCCTTCCATTGGACTTTCCTTCCAATCTTTCCTTCTAACTGGATCCACCATCTTACTCTCTCATTAGAAAAGAATAGGCTTCTAAGAGTTAAAAATAAAAAACACTACAAAATAAAATATGATAAGATAAAATAAAACTCGTCTCATGTTGAACTTGGGCAAAACAAAACAACGGAACAAAAAGAGCTCCATAAGAAAGTACAAGAATCAGAGACATATTTGTCCATGCACTTGAGTCTTATAAAAATACCAAGCTGAAATAATGTGAAGGATAAGCATAAAAGGGAAAATAATAATAAAAGTGGAATCACCATATAACTTTCATTAATAACATCCTTGGACATGACACAGCGGAATTACTTATCTGTCCTGTTTCAAAAGCTTGCCTGCGCCAAGAAAACAAAAATAAAAACAGCAACAATTCAAACACAAAGCAAAATAGACAAAACAATAACTGTACCTTAGGTGAAAGGTAATGAGAACACAGCAGTCCTAGCACATGTCCTATAGATCTGAGATCTATCCATAATCATTGCACACTTCTTTTTTTTTTTTTTTCTTTTTTCGCAGCTGGGGACCGAACCCAGGGCCTTGCGCTTGTTAGGCAAGTGCTCTACCGCTGAGCTAAATCCCCAACCCCCATTGCACACTTCTTGGTCCGAAGATAATCCAGAACAACCTCTTATCCCAGAAGTTGCTAGACTGAATGACCAAGCCTCAAATTTGTTAGATGCTGTTGTGGTTTGCATATGAAATGTTCCTAATAGGTTCATACCTTGGTAAACTGGGTCCCTAGCTGATGGCAGTGTTTGGGAAGGATATGGACCTGTTAGAAGATGGGATTTTTCTGGAGGAGGTACGCCTTCAAGTTTTCTAGTCTGGCTACATTTGCTGGTCTCTATCTTTCTGGTTCTGGTGAGGATGACATATGATCTGCCAGACTCCTGCTCTTATGTCCATGATGCCCTGGCCTCTTACTGTATCATCTTGCTGCTGATAGTAGGTATTGTCCTGATGACAAAAAGTCTAACACAATCACTTTATGCAAGATAAGGTGAAAACTACTATGTTTTTCCTCACCATGCAACATTTCTCAGTGCTTGAGATGAGAAAGGCATTGGCTGACTCACATCCCCTAACTCATTATTGGTAGTATATATTCTTTAAGGCATGGATTTTATTTCATTTCTACAACTTTGTTCTCTAGTATTATTTCATTTCTTCAAAAAATTGCCCACATGCCCATCAACATTTAAAGAACATTTTTGGAAAGTTAATGATCTAGTAGAGTCTGTAGTTGTTAAATAGTCTAGGTTATTTTACTTTAAAATTTAGTTTTATGAGGGACAGATTACATACTTTCATTTTTATTATACTTTCATCTTTAACTCTCTAATTATTCTAAACTGACTGTCTTTGAAAGCAAGAAATGTGTGTACACACATCTATATTCCCTAGGTTCTTTAATAAAAGCATGCCACTCTAGTATGTGATTAATAATTCTCAATGTAGATACCACATGAGAAAGAATACATTTTTAAAGCCTCAGTTTAAGGCTTACTTGGAGCAATAATGAGTGAAAGGAAAAGTTCTCCAGATGATTATGATAGATCACAGTGCTTTGCTTAACTGACTTTATCACTTTGGGGAGGCTGATCTGGTCGGTTAGAAACACTAATAGATAAAAACGTAATTATCACATAAAACCAATAAAACTCTCAATGAGTCAATCTTAATATTGCTGTCCTCCCATAGCCAGTATGAAAACCTTCATTTTACCAGAGGAACACAGAATAAAGCCATCTGGATTGTTTGAGAAAAGGGCAATCAAGTGGCTTAGATTAACCCGAGCCTTATTTTCTGAGGGAATAGATCCAACCATCCAGCTAAAAAAGATGTCAATTTAGAACTCAGTTTGATGTAAAGGGAGAGAGAAGATTAAGATAATTAATTGGCATCTGACCATGTTTAAAGAGTGGGAAAGTTTGGGATGGAAAACAATCTCAGTAAATTGCATTATAATTATGAGAAGAAATCAGGGTCTATCTCATTGCCTGCAGGGAGCAAGATATAAAGAGTAGGGACAACTTTATACTTTGTGAGATGCTCAAAGTATGGAGAGCATTATTGCTGTTATCATCAGTTTGTTATATACCAATAATAGCTTTGAAGCCATATATTTGTTTTCCTAAAAGAATACTGATTTGAGAAAATGCAAAACCAGACACCCTTACTTCACGTTTAGTAGTAAAGCCCTTTTCAGTGTAGATTTGCCATCTTTCCCATCAGGAGTGAGTGTGTGTTCCTCTATCAACACAGTCTGAAAGGTGTGCTTTAATACAAAAGAATGAGGCAGATGTGACCTCATATAGTTGCTCTTGTGAGACCTCACAAATTTATGCTTGCAATGTTGAACACCATGACATGCCATGAGAATGAGACTTCCTCCAGAAAGAAAGATTGAGTCAGAGTCCAATTATCTAGCACACAGCCAGAATGAGAGAAGCTAACATGAATCGATCAAAGATAACCACAAACACATATTGAGTCTCTCTGATAATTCGTTTTATCAAGTATGATAAGAACTACCTATTTGTCCTAATGAATCTATACTAATTAATGGCTAACATGAGTAAACCGCTAATGACTTGGTGGTTTATTAGACCTCCATAGCTGTTAATTAGATATTTAACATGAGAAACCAGAGGTCATGTTCCAAAATTATAAGAAAGTGTCTAGCTGTATTGTATAAAATGTTGGATATAAGCAATTGAATAAGAGCATGTCAAATTCAGAAGCTAATGCTAGCAGGAAACCACTAAACTGAGAATGGGACCCCCGTTGGAGGAACTAGAGAAAGGACTGAAAGAGCTAAAGGAGCATGCAAACCCATAAGAACAGCAATGACAACCAACCAGAGCTTCCAGGGACTAAACCACTACCGAAAGACTATACATGGACTGCCCGATGGCTCCAACTGCATATGTAGCAGAGGATGGCCTTGTTGGGCACCAGTAGAAGGAGAAGTCTTTGGTCCTTCCAAGGTTGGACCCTCAGAGCAGGAGAATGTCGGAAGTTGGTAGGGGAGTTGGATGGGGTGAACACACTTATGGGGGAGGGGAGAGGATAGGACTTATGGACAGAAAACCAGGAAAAGGAATAACATTTGAAATGTAAATAAAGAAATATATCCAATAAAAAAAGAAAAAAGATATGTGATAAAATATTCCTTAATAACTTGGCAAGACCATGGTGGCATGGACACTGTGCCAAGATCCAGTCCTTTATGAACTATAATTATCAAAAATGTTTTATTCCATCATATGGACCATCCATATATTAGGAAACTTAATTTCAGAAGTTCAAATAAGTCAAGTTTTTATGTAGATATATACAGTAGACCACAACCTTAAACCACATTCTGAACTTTTAGTATAGAAGCTAGATAAGGTAATAAATTATCAGAATTTTAGCATCAATTTAAACATTTTTACCATTCAGATCATTTAGAAATTTTAGTTGACCTAGAAAAGCTAAAAGAAATATTACATTCTTTGGCTGCATCAGATCTTTCATCCCTCAGTCCTTAGCTCATGAAATACGGTATCCCATGCAGGGACAAAATGCTTTCACTATGTGACTTCTCTTTCAACCCTAACCACAAGCACTTTGGTCATATTAATTTACTATTACCTTAAAGGGTTCGATGGGGTCTTTAACTTGCCCTTTCTTCCTTCCTTTCTTTCTTTCTTTCTTTCTTTCTTTCTTTCTTTCTTTCTTCATTTATTCCTTAATTTTGTGTGCAGCTTATGTTTGTGAATGTGCATGATGATGTGTGCCTCAGCATATATATATATATATATATATATATATATATATATATATATATGGATGTCTGAGGGAGTCAGCTGTTCCCTTCTGTTCTGTGGTTAACAAGGATCAAATACATATACAGTTAGGTATGGCTTCAATAACTTAGCCTACTAGGTCTACCATGACATTATGACTATTATTTTATTTCTTGAATTTCCCCTTATCCAGGATGAAGGTTTTATTTATTCCGTTTCTTTCCCCTCATAAATAACCTAACTTGTAGAGACATTTCTAAGTGCCCAGAGAAATAAAGGTGTTTCCTATACAGGTTCCCAATCTTTACATGATTTTGAGTATGGCAAAGAGAATATATTATATTTTCTTTACATTGCTAGTGCCTGAATCAACAGTAGCTACATATCCTATTTTGTAATTTGTACCAGCACATAATCTGAAACTAGAAATGTGTTATATTATAAAGAAAGAGATGTCCATAAACATAAAAGAAGCCTGAAGAACTCCAAATAGATTGGAACAGAAAAGAAATTCCTCCTATCGCATGATACTCAAAACATCAAATTAAGAAAACAAAGAAAGAATATTAAAAGCAGTAAGGAAAAAATATCAAGTAGCATTCAAAGGCAGACCTATCAGATTTATACCAGACTTCTCACCAGAGACTGTGAAGGCCAGAAAATCCTGGACAGATGTTTAACATACAGATCCTAAGAGGATACAATGCCAGCCCAGGCTAATATATCCAGCAAAACTCTCAATTAATGGAGATGGAGAAACCAAATCCAATCCTACAAAGGATTATAGATGGAAAACTCCAACAAAAGAAGGGAAACTACACCATAGAAAAAGGAATAAAGTAATCTCCTTTCAACAAAACCAAAAGAAGAGAGACAATCATAATTCCATCTCTGGCAACAAAATAACAGGAAATAAAAATCACTATTCCTTAGTATCTCTTAATATCAACAGACTAAATTCCCCCAATAAAAAGACATAGACTAAGAGACTGGATATGTAAAGAAGACCCAGAATTTTGCTGCATACAGGAAACACACCGCAGTCACCAAGACAGACACTGCCTCAGAGTAAAAGGCTGGAAAACATCTTTCCAAGCAAATGATTCGAATAAACAAGCTGGACTATCCATTCTAATATCTAATAAAATTGTCTTTCAACCAAAAGTTATCAAAAAAGATAAGGAAGGAAATATCATATTCATCAAAGGAAAAATCCACCAAGATGAACTCTCAATCCTAAATATTGATGCTCCAATAGAGAGGCACCTACATTCATAAAAGAAACCTTACTAAAGCTCAAAGCACACATTGCACCTCACACAATAATAGTAGGAGATTTCAACACCCCACTCTCATCAATGGACAAATCATGGAAACAGAAATTAAACAGAAATATAGAGAAACTAGCAGAAGTTGTGAACCAAATGGATTGACAGATATTTATAGAACATTCCATCCTATAAAAAAAGAATATACTTTCCTCTCAGCACCTCATGGTACTTTCTCCAAAATTGACCATATGCTTAATCAAAAACAGGCCTCAACAGATACAAGAAGATTGAAATAATCCCATGCATCCCATCAGATCACTATGGACTAAGGCTGGTCTTCAATAACAAAAATGACAGAAAGCCCACATATACATGGAAGGTGAGCAACGCTCTACTCAATGATATCTTTGTCAAGGAAGAAATAAAGAGAAAAATTAAAGACTTTTTTGAATTTAATGAAAATGTAGGCACCACATACCCAAAGTTATGGGACACAATGAAAGTAGTGTTAAGAAAACTCATAGCTCTGAGTGCCTCCAAAAAGAAACAGGAGAGATCATATATTAGCAGCTTGACAGCACACCTAATAGCTCTAGAACAAAAGAAGCAAATATATCCCTAGAGGAATATGTACCAAGAAAAATCAAACTCAAGGCTGAAATCAAACACATAGAAACAAAAAGGACTATACAAAGAATGGACAAAACCAGGAATTGTGACTTGCCCTGAAGTTATCTGTATTTTGATGCTAATTCCACTGCCCCAAGGACAGCTGCCTAGTCACTTACTCAGAACTTAAGTGACTACACCAGAACCTTCTCCCCATTGAATTTGTAAAGTACAGGTGAGGGGCAGGATAGAAGGAGGCCTGTCATTGGAGGAGAAGGAAGGATGGGCGGGAGAGAACTTTGAAAAAAGAGGAGGAGACTGGGACAGAGAGGAGGAGAGACAGGAGCAGGAGAGGGTGAGAAGCCATGGCAGGTGATGTTAAGATTCCGCTCTGTGTATTTACAGGTTGTTATCAATGTTCCTAAGGGATGGATTGTACCGGGCTGTGTATGTTTAAGACGGCAATTATATCTTACCAATTGGATCTAAGATTATTGTGTTGTGTGTTCTTTTATGTGGGAGTTTGAGTGTAGGAAAGTGTGCGGCTGGGCTGTGTTTCCACCACGATATCTAGCAGATATCTTGGGGCACCGCGGTGCAGACCTTGCCAGGTAAAAGACATTACCGATTTTTATTTTTTATATATTTTTTTTTTTTGAGGCACAAACAGTCTTTATTGGGTTCACACCAAGAGTCCATTGGTCTTGAGGACCTCTGTGAACTTGAAGATTTTCTTCTCCACATTCTTTTCTGCCTGTTTCCTTAGCCTCAAGAACTGCTTCTTCTTCCGGTAGTGGATCTTTGCCTTTTCCTTCCGTTTCTCCTCCAGAGTAGCTGTCACTGCCTGGTACTTCCACCCGACCTCATGAGCCAGACGCCCCAGATAAGCAAACTGCAGGGGCACAAGGCTGTAAGGACATGGAATGTGCCCCAGCAGCAGAGTGAGCTGGAGGGCCTAGGGACCCTACTTCAAGGACTCATCCCAACATGGACGCTCTCCTGGCATCAGCTCATATTTTTTATATTTTTACAACAACCAGGAGCTGGTTCTTTGAGAAAGTTAACAAGATAGATAAACAATTAGCCAGACTAACCAGAGGTCAGAGAGAGTATATCCAAATTAACAAAATCAGAAATGAGAAGGGAGACATAGCAACAGAATCTGAGGAAATTCAATAAAATCATCAGATCCTACTACAAAATCCTATATTCAACAAAACTGGAAAATCTGGAGGAAATGGACAATTTCCTAACAAATACCAGGTACTAAAGTTAAGTCAGGATCAGATAAACCATCTAAACAATCCCATGACTCCTAAAGAAGTAGAAGCAGTTCTAAACATCTTCCATTCAAAAGATGTCAGGACCAGATGGGTTTAGTACAGAATTGTACCAGACCTCATGCCAATACTGTCCAAACTATTCCACAAAACAGAAACAGACAGAGAATTACCCAACGCCTTCTATGGAGCCAGCATTACCCTTATATCTAAACCACACAATGACCCAAAAAGGAAGAGAACTTCAGGCCAATTTCTGACATGAATATTAACACAAAAATACTCAATAAAAATTTTGCATACCTCATCCAAGAACACATCAAAATGATGACCCATCATGATCAAGTGGGCTTTATCCCAGGAGTGCAGGAATGGTTCAATATATGGAAATACATCAATGTAATCCACTATATGAACAAACTCAAAGAAAAAAAACACATAATCATTTCATTAGATGCATAAAGCGTTTGACAAAATTCAACACCCCTTCATGATAAAAGTCCTGGAAAGATCGGGAATTCAAGGTCCATACGTTAATATAGTAAAAGCAATATACAGAACACCAATAGCCAATATTAAACTAAATGGAGAGAAACTTGAAGCAATCCCACTAAAATCAGGGACTAGACAAGGCTGCCAACTCTCTCCTTACTTAATCAATGTAATACTTGAGTCCTAGCCAGTGCAGTCAGACAAAATGAGGTCAAAGGGATTCAAATTGTAAAAGAAGTCAAAATATCACTATTTGCAGATGATATGATAGTATAGTATCATATCATAGTATAGTTAAGTGACCTCATAAGTTCCAGAGAACTACTAAGCTTGATAAAGAACTTCAGCAAGTGACTGGGTATAAAATTAACTCAAACAAATCAGTAGACTTCCTCTACGCAAAACATAAATAGGCTGAGAAAGAAATTAGGGAAATGATACCCTTCACAATAGTTCCAAATAACATAAAATACCTTGGTGTGATTCTAACCAAGCAAGTGAAAGATCTGTATAAGAACTTTAAGTCTCTGAAGAAAGAAACTTAAGAGATCTCAGAAGACAGAAAGATCTCCCATGGTCATAGATAGGCAGGATTAATATAGTAAAAATGGCCATTTTGCCAAAAGCAATCTACAGATTCAATGCAATCCCCATCAGAATTCCAACTCAATATTTCATAGAGTTAGAAAGAACAATTTGCAAATTCATTTGGAATAACAAAAAACCCATTATAGGGAAAACTATCCTCAACAGTAAAAGAATTTCTAGGGGAAATCACCATCCAAGACCTCAAGCAGTATTACAGAGCAAAAGTTATAAAACTGTATGGTATTGGAAGAGAGAGAGGCAAGTAGATCAGTGGAACAGAATTGAAGACGCAGAAATGAGCCCACACACCTATGGTCACTGAATCTTTAACAAAGGAGCTAAAACCATCCAATGGAAAAAAGATAGCATTTTCCACAAATGGTGCTCTTCCACTGGAGGTCAGCATGTAGAAGAATGCGAATCGATCCATTCATATTGCCCTGTACAAAGCTTAAATCCAAGGGGCTCAATGCCCTCCACATCAAATCAGATACACTCAAACTAATACAGGAAAAAGTGGAGAAGAATCTCAATCACATGGGCTCTGGGAAAAATTTCCTGAATAAAACACCAATGGTTTATGCTCTAAGATCAAGAATCAACAAGCTTCTGAAAGGCAAAGGCAGGGTCATTAGGACAAAATGGCAACCAACAGATTAGGAAAAGATCTTTACCCATCATACATCTGATAGAGGGCTAATATCCAAAATATACAAAGAACTCAAGAAGTTAGACTCCAAAGAGACAAATAACCCTTTTAAAAATGGGATATAGAGCTAAACAAAACATTCTCAGATGAGGAATATTGAATGGCTGAGAAGTACATCCTTAGTTATGAGGGAAATGCAAATCAAAACAACTCTGATATTCTACATCTCATCAGCCAGAATGGCTGAGATCAAAAACTCAGGTGACAAAAGATACTGGCAAGGATGTGGAGAAAAAGAAACAGGAACACTCCTCCATTGTAGATGGGATTACAAACAGGTACATCACTCTGGAAATCAATCTGGAGGTTCCTCAGAGAATTGGACATTGCACTACTTAAGGACCCAGCTATACCACTTCTGGGCATTTACCCAAAAGATGCTCCAACATACAACAAAGACACATGTTCCACTATGCTCATAGCAGCCTTATTTATAATAGCCAGAAGCTGGAAAGCACCTAGATGCCCTTCGACAGAAGAATGGATACAAATAATGTGGTACATCTACACAATGGAATATTACTCAGCTATCAAAAACAACGACTTCATGAAATTCATAGGCAAATGAGTTGAACTAGAAAATATAATCCTGGGTGTGGTAACCTAATTAGGAAAACACACATGGTACGAATTCACTGATAAGTGTATATTAACCCCAAAGTTCGGAATATCCAAGCTACACAATGCACAGATCACATGAAGCTCAATAGGAAGGACAAAGTGCAGATACTTCTCTCCTCCTTAAAAGGAGGAACAAGATTATTCATAGGAGGGAATATGGAGGCAAAGTTAGGAGCAGAGACTGAAGCAATGGCCATTCAGAGCCTGCCACATATGTGGCATATATATACAGCCACCAAACTTAGATAAGATTGATGAAGCTAAAAGTGAATGCTGACAGGAGCTTGATGGAGCTGTCTCCTGAGAGGTACATCTAGAGCATGTCAAATACAGAGGCAAATGCTAACAGCAGTCCTTGAATTGAGAACAGTTTCATTGTTGGAGGATTGAAAGAACTGAAGGGACTTGTAACCCCATAAGAACAACAATGCCAACCAACCAGAGCACCCAGAGACTAAACCAAAGATTATTCATGGACTGACCCATGGTTCCAGCTGCATATGTAGCAGAGGATGGCCTTGTTGGGTACCAATGGAAGGAGAAGCCCTTGTTCCTGCCAAGACTGGACCCCCACCACCAGTCCAGGGAATGTTGAGAGGGCGTGAAGGGGGACTGGTTTGGGAGGGGAACACTCTTATAGAAGATGGGAAGATGTTGTTGTAATAATATAAAAATAAAAAAGTAATAGTCTTTTATCCTGGTGGGTCCGCACTGTGGTGCCCCATGATACCTGCTAGATATCTTGGCGGAAACACAGCCCAGCCGCACACTTTCCTACACTCAAACCCTCACATAAAAGAACACACAACACAATAATCTTAGATCCAATTGGTAAGATATAATTGCCCACTTAAACATACAAAGCCCGGTACTATCTGTCCCTTGAGAACATTAATAACAACCTGTAAATACACAGAGCAGAATCTTAACATCACCTGCCATCTTGTCCTGCCACTGCTTCTCAGTCCCTCTCTCCCTCTCCTCTCCCTCCTCTCTCCCTTAGTCTCCTCCTCTTCCTTCAAACTTCTCTCCCACCATCCTTCCTTCTCCTCCAATGGCAGGCCTCCTTCTATCCTGTACTTGCCCCTCACCTGTACTTTGCAAATTCAATGGAGAAAAGGTTCTGCTGAAGTCACCTGATTCCTGAGAAGTCAGGGCAGCTGTCCTTGGGGCAGTGGAATTAGCATCAAAATACAGATAACTCCAGGGCAAACCACAGTAGGAAGAGGAATCTTATAGGAGGCTTATGTCTGGGAAACTGGGAAAGGAAATAACAATTTAAATGTAAATAAAAAAAGATTCAATTTTTTAAAAAAAGACTGATGTGAGAGCTCAGAGGGTAAGTACAATTGCCACCAAACCTGGTGACTTTGGTTCCAGCTGTGGAACCCATTGGAAAATAATTTATTTTTGCATGTAGTTCTCTGGCATTTAAATGTGTGCTGTGGAACAGGTACACACACACACACACACACACACACACACACACACACACACACACATGTGTACACACACAATTATTTTTTACAAAAAGATATTCCACTGAAACAAGAAAAGGTTAAAGATTGTGAGAGCCAGAGTTGGTGGTTGATGTCAGAAAAGCAGTATTCCCAGTGTAGATGCATGTATGAATTTACAGAGATTGTGACCTGCCTCAGCACAGCTTGGACAAAACCCCAGCATGGAAGAGAAGAATTGGACTTGAAGGCCCACTCTTAGCCTTCTTGGCTCCTTAGCTTTTGGGAGAGAAAGTCAGTTTTCTTCAGTTGAGTGACACCTGGTACCTTGGCCATATTCCAGGATTATACCCAGGAGTAGTTGGCCAATGAAAGTTGGAATCTGCAATTTATTTTGAAGGAACACAGTCAGGATGGCTGTGAGAAGCATTCTTTTCTCCTCAGCCAAAGCAATTGATCATGCCTCCTAAGTATAAAAATATCTTTTAGTTATCTATTTGAAAAGTGAATATACAATGACTTGTATATTGCAAAGTTGAATTTTAAATAAGAATATAGTTTCAGAGAATTACTCTAAAGTTTATGCCATTTAAATTAAACTGGTCTAATTTATTTTTATTCCTCACATAACTAGGTAAAGATATAAAAATACTTTGGGTATTTTAACTGTAATTAAACAACAATTGTATTTGTTCTTAGCTAATGTAGATTTACATGGCTACAAATGCATGACAAAGTTTTCCATTTTCAGTAGAGTCACACAGCTTCCAAGTGACACTAAAAGTTAATTTAAAACTTCTTTGTTTATTAGCTTTTATATGAGTTTTTTTGGTCAGGTCAATATTTTTGCATTCACATACATACACACTTTAACAGCAATAATTATTAACAGTCATCTAGACACAGGCAAATTGCTATATTCATTTTAAAAGAAAGATTTGGTCAAGTAAAAAAAAAACACTGTTTTGAAGTTTGGCAAGAAGAAACATGATTATTTTGGGTTTTGAGAAAAGTATGACTATAGTTTATTGTCAAACCTCAAGCTGGACAAAATAATTTCTCACAGCTTCCTCACAAACACAGTTATTAAATTCCCTGAAGAGGCTGTATTTTTTTTTTAATTCTCAAAATGCTAACTTTAAGAATGAAGGGGTTATGCTAATAATGATTAAAGATGCAGCTAAAATAAGGATAAATGTTCCAAGACGATACAACTAGGAAACTCTCTAAGAAGCACCGAACTGCACAATTGTCTGGGGAAATCTCTGAATTAAGTATAGATCATCATCTCAGAGTAACCTTTGATAGTTCTCATTAAGATTGCGGCAGTAGAATCTGTTAGAGGCCTCCAGAGAGATATTATGTGTAAATGCAGAAATTAAAAAATGAATATTGAATGATTCTATTGAGAAATTAAGGCCATTCACTTGTGTTAATGGTGGTAGAGTATCAGATATATGGTTTTCATCTGTTCTTCTAAAAAGAAAATGAAAATTTGCATCTAATTTACAGATTTAATAAGACATAATTCAAATAACACCAACCTTTGAAATATATATATATGTATGTATATATATATATATATATATATATATACACATATGGTCACCCACAGATAAAATGCTACCTCTTTAAGCACTTATTAATTTGTTAGTTTGTACACTATTAGATTATAACAGACTTTATTTCAAAAATATAAAAATAAAATATAATATTTGCAGTAAAGAGAAAACTGTTATGTCACAAATAAAAGCTATTTATAATTTCAGAGCTTAAATATTTTTAGACATAAGGGCTAATATCCCCAGCACTTTCACTCAGTGCTCTTTAAGTGTGTCATTGGACCAAATTTAGAGTACTGAATATGAACAAGATTTTGGACTGCTGGGATGAGGACAGAAAGTCTAACTTAACATTACCCCTGAATTGCATCGTATCAGCATTATTGAGACCCAGAGCAAAAGCAGGAGATTTAGAAAGAGAGATACACGAGAATATCTTTGTAGAGATTCACACATTAAGAAGTTTTGCACCTGAACACAATTCTGGTTTTTAGGTTCTCTTTTTGTTCCCAATAATTTATTTATGGTCACGGTGAGGAAGGGTATGCGAGGAGTCTCTGTCTTCCCAGAGTTACTCATGGGAGACATGTTTTTGACATCAGCACTGGTTTTGCAACAAGCAGTTCAGCACCATTTTCACTCATGAAGCAAGCTGTACAGGCTTCCTGCTTCTTGGCAACATTACAGATACAGCCATAAAGAAGGAGGAGAACACCTTGAAAACTGCCAGGCAATTATTACGTGAATAAAAGTGGCTCATATTTTAGGGCTAAATTATTCCACTCATAATAAAATCTCTTTATGAATTCATTATATGAACTCTAGCTTCCAAAGGAAGTTACATGAAAATGAATTGCTTATATATATGTATATATTTTTTCTTTTTATGTGAAAGCATTTGGATTGTGACGAACCTTCTCTTTGTTGTATTTTGTATGATGCTAAGTTGTGGAAAACAATTTTAGACTCAAAGAATGTGTAATCATACTGATGGGTATTGATAAAACATCAGTCAGGCTTTGTGCCAAAAGCAATCTGTGAGATAAGCAGGGAGCTATCACTTTTAGTGCCAGCATTTTTCTCTCCTTGTCTTTCACCTGAATAGCCAAAGATCTCTCCACCCCACCCACACATATTCCCATGCCTGTGAGCAGTTCTGCCTGGGCACTGCTCTCATTATTTAGGCTGCCTGCCTGAGAACCACAGCCAATGGCTAGTCAGATGCTCAACGTATCAAAAACTCCATTCCTTACATATTAGCAGACCTGTGATTTTGTCCCTAAGTTGGACAAACACAAATGTTGACTCTAGTGAGAGGTGCATTTTGTAATGTTGTCTTCTAAGATCCTGGTTTTCTTTTTATTTACTTTCAGCTCTCCATGTCAACTATGTATTCAAAGCTTCTCTGTGCCTCCACATTGTAAAATTCTCAAAATTCTTTTAACAGGAGTCAATTTTTTTTCCTGCATAGAGTGTATATGCTAGACTGTGTTTGTGTTATGGTACCAGGACCTCTAATCATTTTTTCAATTAAAACTCACCATATATTAACTAAAGTTGGTGTCCTAGAAGATAATATTATTTACAAAGTCAGAGTGCAAGCCACATTTGGCTAAGGTACAAACTTTCCAATTTTCTTTCATAGTTAAGATTTCTGGAGCTAAACATTGGAGATATTTCTGACTGTTCCTTTATGTAGCACATTATTGTGACATTTAAAGTAATTTTTGTAATCATTGGTTGCTGCGTATTTTTCCATGGATCTCCAACTAGTATGAAATATTATTGAATCTACCATACTCTGTCCAGCATTTTACTTTTACATATAGTGCACGAGCACGCACATGTATATGTGTGTGTTAGCATGTGCGTGTGCGTGTGTGTGTGCGTGTGTGTGTGTGCGTGCGTGTGTGCATGTGCATGTGTTTGTGTTTGTGTGTGTGTGTGTGTGTGTGTGTGTGTGTGTGTGTGTGTGTGTGTGTTGTCAGTGTCAACCTGGGTGAACCATGGTATGCTTTGGAAGTAAGACAAAACATCAAATGCTGGTTCTTACCTTCCTCCTTCTTTGAAAATACAGTCTTTTATTCATTGCCACTGCACCTCAGGATAATGTTTCTTGTGTTCCACACGTTTCTGGGAAACCACCTGCCTCTGCCTACAAGCTGAGCATACAAGCTTTCAGGTTGGATACTCAAACTGTAGCTTTTGATCTTAAGTGGGATCTAGGATCCAAATTCAGTGCTTCATTTTTATTCAGCAAGTTCTTTACATACTGAAAAGATCTTTACAGACCCCAAAATCTTCACGGTCACCAAAAGAAGCTCTCTGTTCATGTGTATGTCCTTCATGATGCAGAGTCAAGTGACCAACTCTCTCAAGGAGGAGTTTACTCTGACTCCTGCTTTCTCTGGAGGCATGCAAGATGCCGCTTATAAAAATGCAATTTTACCTCAAATAGCAGTAATGCTTTAAATAGTATATATAGAATATACTGACTTTAATTATAAAGACTTTTAATTATCTTAACATGAAGTGTGAAGGTAACTGTTTATAGGTTATATTAGCTTATAAATATACTCAAGGGCCCCAGGTTGCTTTCATCTCTCTGCTGGTTACCACATACACATAGATAGTTATTACAGCTCTAAGGAACCAACTACCACCAGACAAAGTAGATTGAAGGACCATGAAATGGTAAAGTTTTCTTCAGGGAGGGAAGTCCTCCAATTCATTTGCATCTAATTCTCATTAGCTGTAACTGGGTTATATGCTTACCCCTAGAAAAGCCATCAGCAAGGAGAAGCTGGAGTTATCAGTGCACACTCAGATCAATTAGGAGTCATTTCCTAGTGCTAGGAAGCAGGTGTCTGAGAATGTGCTTTCCTAACTATGTGGCTAAAATCAGTGTAGTTGTTACCAGTCAGGAGAGAGTAGAGAGTACAATGGTAACATGGGAGAATTGTTGTGTAGCACATAATTCTCTGTAATGAAACAGGAGCACTGAGTCTAAAGAAAGAGATAGGGTCATACATATAAACTACTAACGTTCAGCAGGACCTTAGCTGTATTTCTAAACCTCCCACCCTCTATCTCTCTTTGTGTGTCTCTGTCGCTGTCTTTCTCCCTGCCTGTCTCTGTATTTCTTTCTTCCTCTTTCTGTCTTTCTCTGTCTCTGTCTTTGTTTCTGTCTCTGTCTGTCTCTCCTCTCTCTCTCTCTCTCTCTCTCTCTCTCTCTCTCTCTCTCTCTCTCTCTCTCTCTGAACTCTCTCCTTTGAAAAATGAGCTTGGTAAATTACCATCTTAGCTCTCATGGAAGTAGGAGGCAATGGAATACATCACTCAGCTTTAGGTACTCAACTTTGCAAAGACCGGGTATAGCTTGTGAGAAGTTTGATTAAACAGTGTACTCAGATGACACTTCTGCTGTTGCTGAAATCTCAAAAGAGGATGCTGTGTCTCCCCTGCAACCCACTGATTTTCTAAATTGCCAATTTATAAAAGTTCTCCTTTCAGAGACACTCTGCATAATGTACCTATTGTTCTTCCTTCTCCTATTTTTGAAATGAATCAGCAGCAAAGAAACTGATTTCATTTGCTTCTAAAGCAGGTGTGTTGTTAACAGATAAAAGACAGAATGACCTTTGAGGTGCTGAGGAGGTAATGTGGAGGCAATCTAGTCGTGGAAGAACTAAATTTGTTCAGACATCTTCTCCAGCAAGCAAGGACTTTGGGGAATTGCTGAGGGGGGGGGGGCTTTGTGGACACAATCCTGTGTTGTGTTTAAGGGTAGATAATTATACAAGTCACCAACTCTTTTCATGATAGTCATTTAAGGACTAGGAACTATTGAGGACAGAGGTATGAGAAAGCAATACTGGTCACCCCTTAATTATGTCACTGAATTATATGTGCTCTTCCTTTGACAGTGGAGAGCTGATTTCGTGTGAATCCAAATGAGACCTTCAGGAATTCAAGAGAAAGACTAAATTCAGAGACTGCATTTCAGCAGGAGGTAAGATGAACTCTGTGTAACTTCTGATCTTACGGTGACTGGTGAGCAATGAAGAGATTCCCTTAGTATCATCTTGGCATAATATCTGGGCTTAGAGACCAGCATATGTCATATGATTTTGTCAGTGTGTTAAGTAGGTAGAAGAATTGTCCTCAATAAAGTTGTTCATGTTGTCCCCAGAACAAAGGTAGCAAATCCTCATATTTGCAACCATTCTCCAGCCATGGATCAAATGGATGTTTGATTTAATCTAAATTCCGTGCTAAATAGAAGGAAGGTATGTTGCTTCCTTTTTTAAATTTTTTTCTGTCCTTCCTGTGAATAATTCCTGTAAAAAGGAAAACGTCCCTAGAGGAGCTTCTGAGCTACTTTGAAGGATAGAGAAATATCTTTTGTTTAGCAAGACAGTAATGACTTTTAGCTTTCAGTGTTGGGGGTGTTAATGCATAACAAACCCAAAGGAATTTTCAGTAAAATGAATCTTTGCCATTTAAAGTTAATAATTTACAGAATTCCAGACGATTCCAGAAAATTTTCTTGTTCTGTACAATAATATTAAGTAAAAGTAATTTTGACAGCCGTAAAACTTGATAAAATTACAATTGTTGTATTTTTTAAAATTTAGAAATTCCTCAAAACTTATTTTAATTTTTGGCACCTCTGTCACATTTACAGTGCAGTACACCTGATGTAATGAAAAGAAGATAAAGCCAGAAAAGGAAAACTATGACAGAGAAAGGACGTCAAGAATGTACCTCTAATTGGCCCCGCATTGCGATGATCAATAGCTGTGCTATGCTCCTGAGTAGGAAGGGCTTCCTCTGTAAACTGCAGCAACCTTTCCAACTACGGATCATTGCTCCTTCAGTGGTAGATTTTTACAGTGCCTCTAATGCATTTGGGACAAGTGTTCCAAAGTAAACTTCAGTGTTCCTGACAACTCCTAGTTCGTTTTCCGGTGAAGAATTGTAGCAATTTTCCTGCTGTTTCAAAACCTTCTACTATCATATCCACCACATGTACCACCAGATCCATAGCCACCACCATAGAGATGTCCTCAGTTTCTTCTACCAAAATTTTCCCATTTTGAGAATTCATTATTTGATTACTGTTATCCACAAAAACTTCCAAATCTATTGTAGTTTCCCATAACTATGGTTACCTCTAACCAAATTTCTTCCTTCATTGCAGTCAACATAGCATCTCCTTTCGTCACCATAGGCACCACCCTATTTTCCATATCCTGGTCCATTGCCACCGTACCCTCCTCTACCACTGTAAAAGAGGAAAGGGAAAGACATTACTTGCCTCCTCTACAATGTTAGAGAAGATAAAAGACACTTAGGCAAACAACATGACTTGAACTAATTGTGGGTAAGAGAGTTTTGAGAAGATGAAAAAGAGTTTGATTTTGTTTGATATACTGGGAAGTATTGCCTGAAAGTGTGTAGGGTGTTTTGGGGGCAATCATGTTGGCTCATATTATCAAAGTCATGAGAGTTTCCTGGATAGCGATAGAAAATTAAACAATCTTTAATTACCTTTTATCATTATTAAGGGATGATTTTAATTCATCTCCCTCTCCTTGTCAATAACATCATAGTAAACCAAATAGTAAAGCATAAAACATTTATTAAATCATGATGTATAAAAGTCATTTGGCATTCTAGCTCGAGTTTGCAGTTTTGAAAAGCATTGCTCTAAATAAGGTAATGAACACTTTTATAGGTTAAGCCTAGCATTTGGCTAATTCCAGATAAATGCAGAACAAAAGCTTTCAGAAGAAAGAGGATTAAGATTTTGTTTTAAAGTGGTCTTTCTTGTTTTGATTTAAGCAGAAAATTTCCTATTTTTATTAAATTTGCATTACACTCACAAAGACCTTTTAGAGATAGAAGTTTAGATACAAAATTAATGTATATGAATAGCAACTCTTGTATCATATCTAAATAGTATTATATCAATTCTCATTGAAATCAACTCCATAAAACTAATAAAATGTCACTGGCTATATGAAGTAACATATGTCAACATATTTTCCAATGCTTGGAAATATAACACTCAAAGAAAGAACCCAATTAATGGCACTCACTTTCCTTGAACCATCTGTTAAATAACACCACTAAAATACCTTGTACATTGTTAGTGCTTCTATTAGATGGAGAAGGGAAGAAAAAGGTATTTTATGTATCTTTTGGACAGAATAAAACAAGGAATTAATGTTTAGTCACATTATGACAGATAAAATTAGAGGGAAAAAAGAAGACACAATGGGGTTGAAGAATTTTTATTTTGTACTAACTGCTCCAAAAGGCTGTACATCATTTGTGATTGAAAAGCTGAAGAGGTGGTAACATTATCTCCAGAGAGTTTAAAATGTGTAGCTATGTCCTTTACTTTGTTTAGTAGAGTAAAAAGCACATGCCCCAAAAGACTGGAATATCCCAGACATCATATGCTAGGAAATGAGAAGTCTAATGTCTGGACAAGTCAGAAAGAAGAGAAATTCACCACTTGATAGGCCACCTGTCTACATTAGAATTATGAATCCAGTGTTGTACAGGATAACACCTTAGCCAGGACTGCATAGATATGTATAGACAGAGGTGAGGTTGTGAGTGGGAGGGTCTTTTTACCCCTCTTCCCAACATTCTCCTTTTCTTACATACTCCCAAATTATTCACATAGATTTCTGACACCAGATATAATCTGACCCCAAATTTTGAAAGGAGATATAATAGAATTTGAAAAGTCATAGTGACCAGTCTTGTCACTATCAACATAGACTACCTTTTCCTTACACAGGCGCATTACATAAATAACTTGTTTTTCTGAATTTCACAGTTAATTTTGGTGCTTTAAGTGGCTTATTGAGGAAAAGTGGCTGAATATGTTTTCTTAGGGCTTAAAGGGTGATTCCAAGTTCAGGAACACCATCACCATCCATCAAAACATCTTTGAAAGTGAGGAGTACTTGAACTTCAGTTCCCTTTGACTGGTCTTTCTAAGTCATCAGGTCACTCCTACTTAATGTACCCAAGAATATGTCCTCAATGAATACTCTTATAGCTTCTTCAAATAGACATATTCATGTATTTGTTGTAGAAAGTTACAATTATTTTGCCTGCTTGTGCTTTGTTAAATAACAGAAAGATTTGTATTCATCCTTAATAATCAAAAGATGGCTGTCATATAATGCTCAGTTAGCAGATACCATGATCCTTGTATACATAGCCATTTAGCCTGAATAATACTCAGAAATTATCTTCACAGGACTCACATATGCACCATTTTAGCATACAAATAAACATCATGAAACATCTTATACAATCCTAAAGGAAAATGTTCACAAACTGAGATACAATTTGACACCAGAATTTGAAAAGGGATAGGAATAGAATTTGAAAAGTTAATGTGAGCAGTCTTGACAATGTCAGCATAGACTATGCAACTACTCAACTTTGTTTTGTCATTTTGTAACAAGGTGGACTGCCTTTAAATACAGATACTATTAAATTAAATCCAAACAACACAGTACTGTCGGGAACTTTGTATTGTTAGGGTAGTGTCCTTCTAGAGATCCTGATGATTCTTAAAGTCCTTTCACTTTAACAAATCCTGCATTGAACATGTCTTCGGGTTACTCACAAGTCTAATAACTCAAATGGCAGCCTACCTCAGAAATTAATAACTAAAGTTCTTTCTTACATAGACCTCTTAAGGCCCTTTATGCTTAGCCTTTTTACTTGCATTTCAGTACTTGTTATACTATTGACTTTGAGATGTTGCAGAGATTTTTTTCATAATGTGAGTGTGATGTGCTCTCAGACTTACTTATGAAATTTATATTACACACACACACACACACACACACACACACACACACACACAGGGAGAGGGGATGCTACTGGAATTGATGACTTTTTCATCTTTCAAAGAAATTTAGAATTAAAAAAATTAACTTATAACTTTATTATGACTTGTCATCCTATGTTATAAACAAATCATGGAAGGAATGTCAAGGCAGAAATGTAGACAGGATGGTAGGATGGCCTGCTGGCACTCGCCCGTGTGCACACACACACAAACACACACACACACACACATACACACACACACGAGAGAGAGAGAGAGAGAGAGAGAGAGAGATGATAGGTTGAGAGACAGAGCAACTTGGGAAGGAGCATCAGCAAAAGGAGAAGAGGGAGAAAAATCATGTGCAAAACACATTAACTGAGGCCAGTATTTGGGGGTTTCTTGAATTTTAAGACTGAGGTGCCTATAAAAACTGCTGTGAATATAACCTGTCATGGTATTCATCCCCCCCCTTTTTTTTTTTGTTCCAGCTACCATCCCCTATTTCAATACTCAGAAGCTTTGAAAAGTCCTTATTCAAATTAAAGGGTTCGAGGTGAAGGAAGAAAATTCATCTGGAGAATCTTATTGATATTAGAAATGTCTTATTATTTCTCTTTCTATCGTGCAAATGAGAAAATGTGAAACAATGCAGTTAATTTAATCTCATAGTACTAGTAATATTTAAGATATTACATCTCAATTTATTACAATTGTCTTAATTTCCTATCTTGATTTCCTGCCAACCTTCTAACCACCACCATCTCCCTCTGTATTACTCTTTGGTAGCAGGAAGGGAATAGGGCTCCCCTGCATCTTTCTTTCTCTAATTAATGTTGACCATGAACAAAAATGTGTGTGCCTTTCCCCTGATCTTGTGTCACACGATATCATTTGTATCCCTAGAAGTTTAATGACATTAGACCAAGGTAATAACTATGCTAAAACAGTCTGTATCATCCACCATTGTGAGTGCACGTGGGAGAGAGAGAGAAAGAGAGAGAGAGAGAGAGAGAGAGAGAGAGAGAGAGAGAGAGAGAGAGAGAGAAATAAATTAAGTGTTACTAGTGTAAGACTAAGAAAAGCATGCCTTGTGAGATTTTAGGACAATGGTTTTGACTTCTTACTTACCTTTAAAAGGTGTAATATATTAAATTTCTGACAGTGCTATTTTTTTCCTTTAGACTAATGATCCTGCTTTGTTATTTGAACAAAGTACCTAGCTACTACATTTTCTCAAAGAAAGGCTCTTTTATCTTGATCTCAATAGAAAATGTTACTTGGCTTTCCCCAAATCCAATGACTCCTAATACAGTATTGTTCTGCAGTCAATCCCACAGGTACCCATTACAGGAGCAGAACAATCTATTTTGAAAGAGCCCAAAGGCATCTTCTTGTTCGCTGATGTAAAGGAAAGAGAAAAACAATTACCTTGACTGTATAACATCTACAATGATTTTTTTTTTGAAAGAAGGGATTGAATACTCACCAACACTTAAGCACTCATTTTAAGTGTTGACTGAAATCTTTCACTTTATGATGTTAATTTGTTAATGTGATTAGAATATAAAGTTTACTTCATTTGTAAGTTGCTGGTGAAAAGACTTAAATCATTTGAGTCTTCAGAAGGAGTCCACAGTTGAAGACATGACTCAGTTACTGTAAAATACCCGTCCCCAAATAGAGAGTATTAAAACCACAGCATCCATTAAACTTAATGTTCTGCATAATTTAGCACAAGAGTTGTTATGTGGTTTTTAAATCCTGGGCAGAGCATCTCATATATTGGCAGCAAGCTTAGAGTTGATAAACCAAGGCAGTTTGAGAAGAACTGAGGACTGTGTGTTGACTGGTGTCTCCTAGGGCTACATCTCTCAATCAACTGACTTGTTCTTGTCATTACTGAGGACATAACAATGTAACTGTAAATCAGATAAGACAAAAGCAAGAATCAGAAGTGTACAAATCCACCTCAGGCTTAAGCTTAAAGGATGACATGGTAGTCTCATAAGGAAGATAGTTAGGAGCACTTGGTCTGCAAAGGAAATATGAATTACCAACCACTCTCAGTAAGACTGAAAAAGCTTCATGCACATGCTTTGGCTTTGAGGTGGGAAGGACAGCATTAGGCAGGAACTATACAACATATGGATACTCTAGATACCATGCAGCCTTGAAGAGGAGAGACTTCTTTTAACTGGGGAAAGACTTCATAACGAGTACAAATAAGAGGAAGATATATAGCAAGATAGTAAGAAAACCATTAGGAGATGTCAAGGCAGGTCAGAGAAACCCCTAAAACAGAAGCTTTTATAATATCTCCCTGAATAAAAGATACTTCAAGGAGATTCCAAACCAATTCCTCAGGAGAAAGGAAAGATCTGATTTTTCAAACCTATTTTTGGGTATCTAGAATCCTTCATATTAGGTAATTTACTTCAGCATAGCACACATGACAAGCAGCATTGAGGAACTAGTTTCCATGGATGCAGAAGTTGAAGTTACAGCAAGACCGAGTCTTAGTGCTTTGATCTATTGAGAACTATGAGGAGACAGGTGTGATTCAATCTATAGAACATAGCCTAAAAGTGGAGGTTGGTGTGGTAGCATTTAACATGTATCAAATCATCTTACATAGCCAGGCCCCAGGCTGGTCAGGACCTAGAAAGAATGAAAGCCAGTGACATTCTGGGCAAGTAACATTCTTGAACTACTAGTTCAAGGCTTTGTATATACTAGACATAGTCACTTCTTGGTTTATTTTGTCACGAACATATACTAGTGATATTCCTTGTGCTATATTCATATATGTATATGGTGAACATTGATTATATCTGTCTGCCTTTTCATGGTTCCTCAAATCACCTCCCCAAGGACTTTTCTTATCCCATATACTTTCTTCTAATTTAGAATTCTTACTTTTCTGGTTTCAAATATGTGAAATAATATTACATACTTGTTTTCTGTCTGAGATAGTGCACTTCAGAAAACGTCAATCAAATTCATTTGCTCTAATCAAAATTTTCCTATTTGCTGACAATCAGTATTTATTAAGAATTAATATTATTCCATTTCGCATAGAATGTTTCTTTTTTTACTCACAACTATTAGTTAGAGTCTAGGGTGAGTCAGTAGTTTAGGTATTATAAATAATACTTTAATAAACATGCATGCAACTATATATTTTGTATACTGACTCACGCATATAAAAGTATGTGACTACGCAGCCAACAGTTTGATAAATGAACCATATGATAGATCTAGTTCTATTGTTTTTATGGAAACTTTATAGTCTCTTATAGAACCCAACTTAATTGTATCCATAACCACGAATTTTAATTCTTTTGACAGGGAGCCAAGGTACAAATCATAACTGATTGTCTCAATAACAGAAAATTATAAACTACAAAGTGCAAGATGACTAACTGAGACCCTGGGAGTAAAGAATGATCCTCAATAATTAAGAGAATTATAAAGTCAATAACCTAGGTTTCATTATAGAATTTCAATATCAGTTTCCTAGCATCATTTTAGATTTATAGGAAAAAAAGAAGGTGATTTTGTTGGTCAACTCAGATTCAGAAACTGTACAAGAACTTTATTTAGAGAACTTAAGGATTGCAGCTTAGGATACATATGCTCAGAGAAAACTATTCTAGTCGTCTTTCACTGAGGCAATGAAAAAGAGCCATTTACAGAGTATTAAAAATTGGGAAAGAGCAGTCCATGTGCCTGGATAAAAAAAATAACGTGCTGTTTAAATATTTACAAAGCATGAAATACTACATGGACTACTAAGGACCATACAGTCCACTCTTTCGTATGGACTTTATAAATCCCTGAACCAAAAATTTTGCTAATCTTGCATCCTGTTTGTAAGAAATTAGTAGCACATACATTCTAGGACAATTATTAAAAATCTACTGAGCTAGTATGAAAACATTCACAAGTATATGCATGTAAATAAAAATTCTTTCCATATATTTGAATATAAGATAGATATTGAATATTTCAAAATAATAGAGACATTTATAGAACCAATATACTAGTACTGATTTTAGGAAATATTAAACTATATTTTGTCCCATGGCAATACTTAAACATAGAAGAAATATATCAATATATTATATATGTCATATTTTTCAAAGTAAGAAGTTCGATCACGGGACTATTGTGATCATAGGATGAAAAATTCGATTTTGTGAACATGTATTTGAGTAAAAGAAATTATTGAAGACAAGCAAAAAGACACTACTATAGCGGTTACCTCAATTTTTAGAAATTAATATGTTTTAGGAGCCAATTTATACAAACATAACTTAAGGACCCATCTTTGCATCTTCAGGATCTATATAAAAACCTGGGCATGGAACCATGCTTCAGTAATTCTAGGGATGGGGATGGAGTTGTCCTACATGTACAATTCTTGGAGTTCCTTGGCCAACCAGCGAAGCCAAGTCGATGAGTTACATGTGCAACTTTGACAAGACAGTCTAACATCAAGTTCATTCATGAAAAAGAGAGAGATAAATTATTAGTATGCTCTTATAATATGAAGATTACTGTCAGGATTTTATTGCTGTGAATAGATAACCTGATTAAGACAACTCTTCTGAAGGAAAATATTTAATTCGCTCTGGCTTACAGTTTCAGAGGTTTATTCCATTATGATTATGGTGGGAAGCACGGCAGCTTCCAGGCATACATACATGATGCTGGAGAAGTTCCTGAGAGTTTTAATTCTTGATTCCCAGGTAGCAGAAGGGGACACTGTGCCATATTGAGCTTAGCTTGAGCATAGAAGATATTAAAGCTGGCTCCCACAGTGACACAATTCAACAAGACAATAATCACTGCAACAAAGTCACATTTCCTAATAGTGCCACTCTGTATGGAAAAGCATTCAAACACATGAGTCTATGGGGGCCATACTTATTCAAACTATTGCAATGATTTTTATCAGCCTTGCACACCTGAGCAATGCTGTGTATGGAAATGTGTCCCTTTAAGCCTTGTATATTGAAATATTAACTTCTTAACAACAAACTATGTTTGATGACCACACCTTTTAAAAATGTAGTTTATAAGGTCATATACATTGTCCCTGAATTCAATATGACTAGTATCATTATGCAGAGAGATAAAATAGAGAGATAAGTAAAATGTGAAAAAACAGTGATGTGGCTTTAGATGTAAGTGAAAGGAAAAAGACACAGACTAAACCTAATTACCAGAATTTTCATAGTGAAGAGTCCTGTTTCCAAAACTATGAGAACTAGACTTTCTGTTTTTTAAACTACCTAGTATATGATCATTTATTGTGTTGATAATATAATAGTATGTAATATAAATTTAAGATTTAAAGAAAGAATGCATAGATGACACTATCAAATTTTCTCTCTCGAATATATATATAATATATATATAATACATATATATACAATATGTACAATATATATACAACACACATACACACACACACGTGTGTGTGTGTGTGTGTGTGTGTGTGTGTGTGTGTAAGGAAATAAGCCAAAAATCTAGCGATCCACACAGAGATGTACAAATCATGGACAAAGACATACAAAAGTCTCAGAGTGATAATCATGGGGAAGTTTACATATATGAAAGAATGGATTCTATCATGGTGCCTCAGAAAATGGGATACCTAAAGCATTAAATCAGGTAAATAAAATAAAGAGACCCTGCCTTGTACACCGTCAAGAGAAAGAGTACTTGGAATGATCATCTCAGCACATAATGAACATGTCTTAAGCAATTCATTTTTATGTCATTTATCAATCTTGGTGTAGGTTGATATTATTATGCAGGTGAAGGCAGGTACAGGATAGAACAAGGCCCGTCCTTGGATGAGAAGGAAAGATGGACAGGAGAAACGTTTTAGAGTGGCTGAGGAGGGAGATGAGAGAACATGTCAGCAGATGTTAAGATTCCTCTCTGCCATTTTATGGGTTCTTATGACTATTTTTAATGGATGGATGTGTACATGATCTTGTGGACAAACTATATCTTATCAGTTGGATCAGAAGATATTGTGTGATGTGTTCTTTCGTGTGTTCGAGAGAGTGTGTGGTGGCAGGACACACCAGGTGGCCACAGAATTGGGATATGTATGCCTGGCATGGTGGAAACCAGCCGAGAGTGCTGTGAGTGAGGTTGGGGCAGCCTGACAGGGTGCTGTGTTGGAATGGCTGGTGGACTGCCCAGGTCAGAAAGTACTTGGAGAGAGTGCTACCCCCAGGCTACTCAAGGTAAACAGTTCTGCTACTTTTATTTTTATCGCAACACCTGGGAATGGAAGCATCTTTCCATTAGGTGTTTTATGAATATAAGCACTTATAGTCTGAAGAGATCCCAAAGGTCTACAGGTGCACTCTCACTTCGATGCATATACATCGAAGACCCCATGACAAGAGCCTAATATACAAAGATTCAATCTGATAACCCTGGAAAAGGTGAATAAAGCAAGAACCCAGGTATACTGGTAAGAACATAGACACAGGCATGCTTATCATCCTTGACTGGTTGCAAACATATCACCGTCAACAAGACTGAAGAATGAGAAAAGGAACTGGGATTACTTATTCTGATGGAAAGCAGAATGAAGTTTACACTCAGCACCTTGGTGGCAATTTCATCTTACCACTCATTCATCCCTACCGCCTGTATCATTCCACCCTGCCAACTCCTCCCAACCCATGAGAATACTATCAACATAAAATAATTGACTAAAAAATACTTATATTATGAAGGAATCTTGTACTCTATGTTCTTTAACCAACAAGTGGAATTTCGCGTAGATAAGTTCAAAACCTTTTTTCAGTGTCTTCATCTTCAATTTATCCCTAATTTATTCTCAGAATTAATGAAGAGATGTTTAGGATTTTTCATCCCAATTAGACAATTTAAGTGTAAATAGACTGTTAAGCACTGTGATGCTCAGATTGTTCATTTTCTTTTCTAACAACTTTATTAAAGTTCAAATTATGAACCAGAGTTTTTACATTTACAACGTATTGTTGGCATGTGTCAGTCTTTATTGTCCAATAAATTCTATATATCTGCTCTTACACATGTGCCTGTATATCTGTATCAGATTTTATTTCTAGGCACATTCTAGAAAGGGCATCTAACCTCTAATGTAAACCATTGCAACATGAATTTTAATATGGCATGGTTGTCCTTTGTAAAATTAATTTCTGACACCAGCTATAACTGAAGTGTCAAGTCCTGTTAATCTATGCCTTAGCAGATTTTTGTCAATCCATTAACACTGTGTATAATTAATAACAACAGGGAAAGGCTTTTGCATTAACTCACTGCTTATCCTTAATAATTATCAAGCATGAGCATAGTGAGATTTCTTTTGCCTTGCTGGTCAAATTTGGTTTATTTTATACTCAGTAAAATTAAGTAAGGAAAAAATGTAATAAATTAATTTTATACATTAATTAATATTAAAACATAGTAAGTCTTTGTTAGTGTTACTCTCTACTTCTTTGGTAGCAGACCAATATATTGAATTAATTTTCTTCTTTAATCTTTACAGTGACATTTGAAGTATGTTCCATTCTTCCTAATGCAAATAAATCATGTGAATAAAAAATGAAATCCAGAGACCCTTGAAAAGCACACATCTCCATTATAACTTGACGAAAACATAGGGTTATAAAAGAAACAAGATGTTCCTTTCCCACTGTTCCTCATCTTGAATCTACTTCACTATTCCTTGATGATAAAAAGACTGCTATGACCAAAAAATTATGTAAGTCATACTTTCATAGCTTTTCTAGAGTGAGATGTTCCTGTTAACATTTTCAAAGGCTCACTGAATTTCAGCAAATGGGAATCGTTGTTATGTAGGTTAACTTAGATTTTGCAAATCTTTAAAGTCTAAAACCCACCCTTGCCATGAGATCTCCATACTTATTCATGCAGAGAAACTGAAAACCTGCACTTCCTCCTTTGGAAAACAGTGCCCTGATCCACTATGACAAGGAGTAAAAGAATTATACTACATATAAAAGACTAATTATCTACCTACAGATCAAATGATGGAAAGACTCAAATGACATTGTGACAAGTTGTACAAATTGTGAACTTTGAACTTGCTGAACTCAACTTTTCAATAAATGAAGATTGTACAGGGATAAGAAACTGCTGAGAACCCCTGTGATTGGGGAGAGCTGAGACCTCCAGGTCCAGAACCAAGCCATCTTTGGCTTCTTGGAGACCATTAATGGATGCATTTCTTACATCAATACTTTAAATAACATCCATCTTTGGCTGATTAAATCAATCATTTTGGGCCGTACCACACAAAACCCATTAGCTTCAACCATATTTAAGCACAAGAGTGTCTCAGAAAGCCCAGCAGAGTTTTCCAAGCTGTCAGCAGCTTACCTGGCTTTCCCATCTATGAACAAACCAAAATAACCTTGACTTATTCCTTTTTGATGTTATTCTCCAATCTTTAGGAAACTCTTATGTTGGAATACAGTATTTAGGATAATCTAAGTCTGTGTTCTCATGTCATGATTAATAGGTTTGGTTCAGAGCAAATTCTCTCATTCATTTTGAAGTGAAAGTTCTTTATTTGCACCCACAAACTGTATTTGTAATGCCTTGCTGAAAGCTACAAGTTTTTTTTTTTTCTTATCCTACAGGATGTGCTCAAATGCAAACAAAAATATTAACAATGAGACTTCAGGTAAGGTGCAAGGCTTTTCTGAGCTTTACTTTTAATAAAAACAACAATAATAAGGATGTTAGTATAAAAAATTTATCAAATTGTTGAGATGATCCAGGAAAGATTGGAGCTCATGCCTAATGAATCCAGTGTCTAGGAAGACTGAGGTTCTATCATGCTTCCTCACTGCAGATAATCACTTGCTGTGAGAAGCAGGGTGTGTGTGTGTGTGTGTGTGTGTGTGTGTGTGTGTGTGTCAGTCTTCATTGGGCAGATTTTGGAGGAGAAAAAACAGATCATATTGTCCTAAAATATGGTATTTATATGTGGTAAAGAAGAAAAAGAGGGTGAAAACCCATTGTAATTGGTAAATCTGTCTTTGAGCATAATTAGAAACACAGAGAAGACAGAAAAACGTGGCTTGGTCCAAGGAACTGGAAACAGCAGAAACAGATTCAAGACACATGACTATGAATTACCTTTCAATAGCCAAAATTTGGAATAACCCAAAATTAGAAAAGGTAAGACTAATACATGGCACTTGTGCATTTTTCTTTGGAATTAACCACCAGCAGCACCTAGAACCACTCAAAAGGCCTGCAAATTCCAAGCATTCCAGGCTGTAAGGATTGACTCTCACATTCATTCAAATATACAGATTTTATTATTGTGTAGAAAGCAATCGCAGGGATAGGCGAAGCAAAGCAGATATGCATTGTAGTAACTGCTGTGGCACTGCCAGGCTTTCTGGCCTCTGGTAGTTCCATTTGCATGCTAATGAAACCAGAGGCCAGATGCCACTAATTACAACCCAGTCATTCTGTCCAACACCCTACAACCAACTGCTCCTGAATGGACCTCGTCATTCCATTATGCAAATGTAGTTAGGAAGAGCAGGAATAAATTCTAAACAGCGGCAACCCGAGCCATATATTGGCAGGAGGTAAATTAATAAATATATTCAAGAAATGGAAATTAAAAATTATTATTCAACACTAGATTAATCATGGCTGAATAAATATGGAACAGCACAACTCTTTTTTTTTTCTTTTTTGTCCCTTAGTGTCCTGTTTAATTACTTAAAAATTCCAGTCATTCACTAAGGTATGTAGTAAATTGCATTTCCAGAAATAATCATTCAGTGTCTGAATGGTGACGTTTTCATATCATGCTCAAGATGTTTCTTCTAGTGAAGAAAAAGAAACAGTAAACAATAAATCAAGGGTAAATGGCATTTCCCTTTTTATGAATTATAAAATTGTGTTTAATAAAAATCAAATGAAGCCAAGGATGACCTTACATTATGTATTAAAGCCCACACCCAGTTCGACAAAAACATATTCAGAGGCTCTCCAATAAGACATGTAAAAAGCATGGAGCAATCAGAAGCCAAGGAGTACTTACGGTTAAGACCACTCACAACACATGATTTTTGAAAAATGCCTTGCCTGGAAATGAATTGCACAGGGTTGCCTGTTATTAAGTTCCAAAACCTTCCTCCCTGAAGATCGCCTTAGGAGGGATGTGTGAGCCCAGAGCAGTTCTCCCTAAGGCAATGTCAGAATCGTGGCATCATTTTTCATGAAAATCACAATGAGTGTTTAAACTACATTTCCCACATCTCTATTAGCAGCCTGTCCTCTCACGGAACATTTCACTCACTCCCAATTGATTGGACGCCTCATTTTGGTACCATATACTTTCAATTTTCCAGCAGTTTCTGATTATTTGCATTCTAATTCATAATTAAGGTGACTTGTTTTCTGTTTAACCAACTGTGATGAATATATTATATATTGTGGCATTTAGCCTTCACATCCATTCACAAATGAAGGTTCTGTCTGGCCAGGTGTGGTGGCTAATATTATTTATGTACTTGACACACTTGGGAGGAGGGGACCTCAACTAAGGAATTTATTCATTCAGATTGGCCTTGGAGGCATAACTGGGGGCCATTTTTTAAAACTACAAATGGATTATAGATGGCACAACCCAATGTAGGCAGTACTTTCACTGGGAGAGAAAGCTGAACACAAAATCTGGGAACCAGGTACAAGCAACATTCCTTTCTGACTTCTTTTCCAGATTGGGGGCTTGAGTTCCTGCCTTTTCCTCAAGGAAAAGTTGCAAGCTGTAAGCTAAATAATACCCCGTGCCTCTCAAAAATTGATTTGATCAGTGTTCTATCACAGCAAAGACAACAAAGTGTAAAACAGGTATTGGGATTATACTCTGTGAACTTGGCACTATTGTTGTTGGTTGGTTGGTTGTCATTGCGTTTGTCTCTATTTTGTCTTTAAGAAAGTCAGTGAATAACTATTTTCCATTTTTAATTGCTTTACTTTTCATATTTTAGGCTATAGGTATATGTATGTGTACACATACAATGTGTGTGTTTGTGTAGGAAAATGTGAGTACACACATGTGCCTCAAAGGATTCATGAAGGTCAATGTTATTTTACTATGTCAGTTCCCAACTATCTTACACTTTGAGACAGAGTTTGTAGGTTACTACTATGTTATTTCTTCAGAAAACACATCTGCATCCTAGGATTCTCCTGTCTCAGCCTCACATCTCCCATGTGTAACCCTAGAGTTACAGACAAGCACTACTGTGTGCAGTTGGATGTAAGTTCCTGTCTTCATATTTGCTAAGCAAGGCATACTTTCCCTCTACTGACTTACTCAGAGAAATCTGCTTGAAACCATTGGATCTAGGAAGTTGAAGAAAGTCTTCCATCCTTGGCAAAACAGTTGCTGGCATTAAGCCACTGAGTAGCGTACGTGATTCTTAGGTCAAAGCCCAATAGAATGCTTTGACTTATACCAACCATCAGGTTAAATCTTCATAAGAATCTTGACAGATAAGGACACACAGGACAAATGCTGGACAAAGCAGATAGTTTTGTCTTTGATGAAAGACATAGGATTCAATGATGTGGAAAATTTCTCCAAAACATATGGGTCCTAACAAGATTGTATCTAATCACTTACCCACCCATTCTACTTCTTGGGTCCTTAGGAAAGATACTGCAGCACCTATCCATTTCCATGTTTCTTCTGTTCCTCATTATTCTTCACTTAAAGGAATGCCAGTTTCTGTTATCATGCATCCTCTTTTTCATTTCTGATTTTGTTAATTTGCATAGTATCTCTGTGTCCTTGAGTTAGTTTGGCTAAGGGTGTATCTATCTTGTTTTGTTTTGTTTTGTTTTTTTCCAAACAACCAGCTTTTGGTTTTGTTGATACCTTGTTTCACTCTCTTTGTTTCTATTTGGTTAATTTTTGGCCCTGAATTTAAGTATTTCCTGCCACCTAACAGTGGAGAGAGGGAAGTCCTAGAGTCCATCTCCAGTAGAAAGATAGGGCATCAAGTGGAGGGATGGGGTTGCTATGCCACAGTCAAAAACTCTGACCCACTTTTGAAGGACTTGAAGGAGTTTGAAATCCCCTAAGAACAATAATACCAACCAACCAGAGTTTCCAGGGACTAAACCACCATCCAAGGAGGAGACACGGACAGACCTATGGCTCCAGTTGAATATGTAGCAGAAAATGGTTGGGCAATAATGGGAGGAGAAGTCCTTGGCCCTGCCAAGGCTGGACCCTCCAGTGTAGGGGAATATCAGGGTGGGGAGGTAGGAAGGGATGGGTGGATGGGTGGGAGAACACTCTCATAAAAGAAGGCAGAGGGTATGGGATAGGGGATTCATGGACTGGGAACCGGGAAAGGAAAGGGGATAGCATTTGAAATATAAACAAATTTAAAAAAATAAAATAAAAAAAAACCCTCTGACCAAGAATGTTTCCTGTCTAAATAACTGCAGGGACAAAAATAGAGAAGAGACTGAGGGATAGGTGGTCCAGTGATTGGTCCAACTAGGGATTCATCTCCAGTGGAGGTTCCAAGTCCTAGCACCATTACTGATGCTATTGTGTGCTCACAGACAGGAGCCTGGAGGTCCTCTGACAGACACAACTAGCAGCTAGTTCATTAAGACAGATACAGACATGTAGACCCAACCATTGCACTGAAGTCAGGGACTCCTGTGGTTGAATTAGGGGAAGAATTGAAGAAGCTGAGGAGGAGGGTAACCCCAAAGGAAGACCATCATTCTCAACTAACCCAGGCCCCTGAGATCTTTCAAACACTGAGCCACTAACCAGGCAGCATACAGGTGCTGGCCTGAGACCCAGACACATACAGCAGAGGACTGCCTGATGTGGCCTTTATAGGGGAAGATGCATCTAAACATGAAGAGACTTGAGGCCCCAGGAAGTGGGGAGGCTTGGCAAGGAGAGACATCTTAAAGACATAGGGGAGGAGGAATTCAACTAGAAACTGTGGAGGTTGGCAGACTGGGAGCAAGGCAAAGACTGGACTGTAAAAAAAAAAATAAATAAAAGTAGTAAAAAAAAAAAAAAAAAAAAAAGGGAATGCCAGTAATGTACAACTGTTTAGTGTCTCCCAATATTCCTGTATTTGGCAAGAACTTGTTTAAATATTGAGGTAATCATTCAACAACACAGAAAAATAAAAATGAAAAATTCTCCAATAACTGCAGCTAAAATGAACAATACTTAGTGTTTTCCAAAAAATATTAAGTCTAATGAATGTAGCTATTTTAATGTAGACACACTGAGAAAATTATTACTTAAATCGAATAAATATCGACCAGTTCACCATAACTATACAGAGATAAGCACAGAGAAAGGAAAAAGAGAGTTATCCAGAGAAGACAACTACCTATCAGGGTGAAATTTATATGGCCACAGCAGTCAGAAAAATAGTGTTAACAGAGCATGTTAGAACTACTCCAGAGAGATACCCCACCCCTATAACAAAGGAGAAAACCCAAAGAAGAGAACAGAACCGGTTTTTGAGGACCACTAAACAAGCATGTAAGTTTATAGATGGAGAAGAAGATGCAGGTATGACCAGACATATTGGGTTTACATTTTTGTATATACCAGGCCAAAATGGAGCACAAGACAGAAATATGATTGGCGTAAGATGCATTACTTCCAAAGGATAAAGGACAAGGGGAGCACTGAAATTATTTCCAAACCAAGGTCCCCTTGAAAAAAATAACATGGACTTCCTGCTCCAGAATTCTCTGTGTATTTACCCTTAACCCTTAACTCACAGAGCTAAAGCACAATATCAGATGATATATCCCTGAGTATGATCAGGAGAGGAATGCATTTCTGAGCACGATGAGAAACATAGCTCAGGGAGGGAAAGTTTGGGAACCATGCTTAGGTAAAGAATAAAGGGCCCCCATCGAAAGGTTAAAATAGTGGACCGGATGCCTCTGGACATTCTCGGCATGTGTTTAATAGTTTTAGATGAGAAAGGAGAGAGTTGGAGGTACACTAAAATAGGAGTGTGCTCTTGAGGTCATTTGCCTCACTTACTGACTGATATAAGTTGGTGACTGAATAGTTTCCATACTCAGGCGACCAGGTGTGTGTTTCGTCCACATAGTTAAGTACCTGAATAGTCCACCAAAAAATAGTTAACATCTGAGAAACAAATAGGACAAGATCATGGCTACATTTTAATATAGCTCTGAATATTAATCAAAGTTTCAAAGTCATTGTGAAATATTGGGCAGGTCTTAGATACTTTGTTCATAATGATCACAGTGGATTGCACCAAATATGTCATGCAGTGTTATGTTCTACTTAATGACAGCATCACAAATGGCTACAATGTTCCTCTCAGAATTTCCAAAGATTTTTCAGAATCTCCTGGTATTTCCTAGATGTTGGATTCCAGCCTCCCCCGGTTGGTAACTTTCACTGTCTCTGTCAGAGTTTTGTTCCACTATAAGTTGGAATTTCTGCCCCATGAGATCATAGAATAATCTCAACAGTTGATGTAAGGAGGCAGAAACAAATTCTTATGTTAAGTACAGTGGGACTGCATTTCTAAGACTATACCAAGGAGAATGTCTTGGCTGAAGCAGTCCTATCAAGGACACTGCTGCTCACTTCCTGGAAACATAATTGTGCCCTTTGTTCATTTCTCAAGTCAGTCCCACACTTTGAAGTTCTCTTAGTGGTGATCCAAAAACGTATGAGGCTTGGGCTGAGAGGCAATTAACGTCCACCTGATCTCATTGCTTAGGCCAGCAGGCTGTTGTGTGTGAATAGTCTATCTGATCATGGAACCAACCAACTGACCAACCAGATAATAAATAAACAAATAAACAAACAAAAAGCAAAACAACCCCTCCCCTCAGAAATCAAATAAACAAACAACAAACATTCTCAGAAAGCTCGGGCTCCGAAACTGTGAAAACAATTTCATATTCCATAGTGTCATCCTTGACAGACCCAGAAATCTCAAAGACAAGATATCCACATCGATACGCTAAAATTCCCCTCTCCTTTACACCAGTCCTGCCTTTTAGGTGCTCGAGTTCCTTCTGTCCTCACTGCTAACAGTGTACTAACGATTATCTCTGTTTCATGAATGAAGGAATTGAATGTCAGATAGGTTAACTGACTTACGGAAACACAGGTTTACCATCACTAAAAGGATTGCACTGATGCGTTCATTAGAAAACAGGTCCAGGCACACTCTGTGTAATAGACTATATGGCACACAGTTCAGCTTTTACAACCATATGGTAGCTCTTTCAACTTCTTAACACAGGTATTGAAGGCATGATAAGGACAGCTTTTGATGGCTCAGGGACAAAAATGACTTAATGACATTGCATCCAAACCAGTTAAATACTATGGAGTGGGCAGTATTTACCACTACAATATAGTTTTAGGACCCTCTACTTTCTGAGAAACTGATCATAGGTATACTATTATCTTATTACACTATTCTAGAACAATTCATGGAAGATTCTTACTAGTACACTTATAAAGTCAATGCATAGATATCATATAGTGGTACATGCTTGAAACACTATCACTTGGGAAGTGGAAATGGGAAATCCATTGATATCGAATCTTGCCCAGGATACAAAGCAAGATCCTGGCTCAAAAAAAATTGAATAAAATTAAATTAATAAATAAATCGATATGAATAAATAAATTAGTTTTTATTCTCAAAATATAGCCTATAATCCTATCATTGTACCATGAAAGCTCTATGACAGCAGGCCTTTACTTATTTAATTAATGACAGTTCTTCCAGAATACCAAACAAATCGCTCAACATAGTTTTAAGTTCTTGACTTCCATGTAAAAGACCATCCCGGCTTCCGTTTCCAGCACCAAAAGTTAGAAAGAAATAGGAGTCAAAAAGGTGTCAGACACACAAAATCGACTCAGGTGTTAGGAGCATCAGTGAATAAACGGAACGATGTAATGTGTTTGCTCTGTTTCAGATGGTGTAGGTAAGTCTGATGGCATTGCTCTGTAATGGTGTTTGCTCTCCTACAGACGCTTAACAGCAGAGTGGGGAAGGGGGTTGCTAACCAATAGAAGTTAGATAAGGAAGAATTTGACTCCAGTAAAGTTTTATTAATGTGCAACTGATGAAATGTAATTCAAAAATCAACTGTTTAAGGAATTCGAGGTCTTTCGGGCAGTGCTTGCCTAGGATACATCATGTCAACTCAGGGCATGCCTGGCTCTGAAAATGGAGCTGTACCCTGCCAACTTGTCGTACCGCTCAGTGCCAAGGGATGTTTCCTGAGGCCAAGCAGCTAAGATTTAAGACTGCTGTGTGTGTGTTAAAAGTTATGGTGCTTTCATCATGCACACAAGGTTATTTGCTATTGGATTTGAACTGTGAGAGCCTTAGAAATGGCTTAGTGGGTAAGGGTGATTGTAGTCACATCCAAGGAGCTGATGCCTACTCCTAGAACTCACATTGTAGAACAAGAGAACTGACTCTGTCAAGTTTTCCTCTGAGCTCCAATAACTGAAAGAGGGAAACACCCAGCCCTATATCTACTTGTATCGCAGGAGAATTTCTGTTTCCCATACCAACTGCTCTTTCTGCCAGCCCTTTTATACTCAGATTCCATCTTCAGAATGACCCCAACAAAGGAATAAAAAGTAGAAGTTTAACGATTTCCCCTAAGGTGAACAATGCAAAAAATAAATTTTCAACATCATAAGAAAATAGAATATTTTAATTAGCAAGTAAGAAATCCAGAACCCAACAGAGTAGAGGTTCAACAAATGAAAAATAGGTCAGCACATAAAAAATTAAAAAGGCATTTGGTAATGAGCTGATTCCTGCCCCTCCTCCCTTGCTTCTTAGTCTCATAGTGTATGATCTCTGCAAGTGTTGGACTCCTGTGACCAATGCATCACATGTTAACTTAGGTATCAAGATCCTGGCTGACATCTCAGCAAGAACAGTAAGTGGCATTAGCGGCCTATGTGTACTCTTCACCTATGGTTTTTAATCTATGTCTGAATATAATTTCCATTACAAAAGTAGCAGACTTGCCTCTTTATCCATATCACAAGGACAATAACAGAAAAATTGAACAATGGGCCTTTTAAGACAGGAATGTGCCAGCTTCTGAATGCCACAGCAGGAGATACGCAACACAACCTGAGGAAACTCTATTTCAAAGGGAAGCTCACCTCTGAAGCATTTTTCAAACCCCATTTAAAAAGAGAAAACAAAGGGAAATAAAACTCCTTGGAGAAGGCTTTGCACAAGCCCAAGTCACAAACCTTATCAAATGTTCCCACAGTAATCAATGAGCCCCTAACAATGGCTGAAAGGACTGGGGCAGTGGGAGGAATGGAGACCCATTTGCTTTGATTCAGAGGTTTTTATGAGAGCCATTAAGGGAACATGGGCAAGTAACTGTGCTGATCAGGGCGAAGCCCCACAGCACTCTAATGGATGAGTCTGACCAAACCCTTAAAAGAGCCTTTCCAACCAAACAAAATGAAACATGGTATAAGTCTTTTGTAGTAGTTGAGGAGCTAAGTCTTCTGATTTGTAGCAGTTATTTTAAACTATAATATGATTCCAGGACCTCATATCTCATAGGAGGACAGAAAATAGCATTAAACTTAAGTATGGTTACCTTCAAATACCTTAAACTTCGGAGACTGAAGTTTGTACATCTCACAAGTAATAGAATTAGGGTCACCATTTTCTACATGTTCCTCACATGGTCTCTGAATGAAACTAAAACATAGTTCAGAGAAATGAATACCTTTATAAGAAAATAAACATTTTTATTAGCGTTAATCTGAATGACTCACCAAGGGATGTATACAAGCTCCCTCCTCTGTGCTACTCTTACTATGTATTCCTGCTGCAACTTTTTTTTAAAGATATATTTATTTATTTTATATATGCAAGAACACCGTAGTTGTTTTCAGATACACCAGAAGAGGGCGTTGGATTCTGTTACAGAGAGTTGCCAGTCATCATGTGGTTGCTGAGAATTGAACTCAGGACCTCTCAAAGAACAGTCACTGGTCTTAACCACTGAGATATCTGTCCAGCCCCCTACATCTTTTAAAACCCTTCATGTGGTTCTGTACCCATTCTCTAGATTGCTTATTGTTTCAGCAAAGATGTCCAGATAATTTGATTAAGAATTCATTGATTTTTCCAATTTTGGAGAGAAGAATACGGACGTATACACAAACACACACACACACACACACACACACACACACAAACATACACACACACATACACACAAACATACACACACACACACACATACACATACACAGGGGGAGGGAGAGAGGGAGAAACAGGGAAGGAGAGAAGGGGGAGGAGAAAGAGAGAGAGAGAGAGAGAGAGAGAGAGAGAGAGAGAGAGAGAGAGAGAGAGAGAGAGAGCTCACAAAAGTTCGTGAGTAGGGACAGGGAGGTGGAGAGATATGGGAGGAGTTGTGAAAAAGGAGCAATATGATAAGATATATAAAATTTATAAAATTAAAATTTTAAAAGAAGTAAAAGGACAACTTCCCCCTTATTTCATTAATACATTCCTAGTAATATCTCCAACTATTTTTTTAGGGTAACTATAAGTATTAACTAAAATAACCTGTGGTTTTTTTTTTCCTTGTTTGAGCCTGATGAAACATTCTGGTATATTTCTATGCTCATAAATACAATCAAGGATTAGAAAGTACAAGGAAATAGCATCAGTTTTATGTAAGAGGAAATAGTTTGGTCCTTAGCTCCATATTACAAATTTCAAGGAGCAACTTCAGTGAACACTAAACTATCAGTTCAATTAAATTCATGAGTCACATAATTATGTCAGCCATTATATCGCATGTAGAGGGCCAGGGAACCCTCAGTAGCATGGACTTGTTATAACTAGGTAAGAGCAGATGATTTCATGGTAGCAAAACTCGATAGATGACATTCACACATATATGGATGATATATTTCAATAATGAGACTTTAGAGAATTTGCGATTAATGACACTGGATGTACACAGCCCCTGCAAGCATAGCAACGTGGCCTGTCGTGCAGTAGAGTTTATCTGAGTAGGAAGAATACACTCTAAACTACTGATAAAGTATTTATTAATATTATACAATACCCAAAACTGCATGTGTTATCAGTTTATATTATTGTGAGTTAGGTAAGCCTGCTTATATAAGTTGTCCTAGAAACAACACATAATGAACTACTTTACAAATACAGTAGGTGATAAATGTCCTTAGTTTCATTATAGTATGATAAGATACCATTACCAGCATAGTTGTTCATTGATCAGAAATTTGTTATGCAGTACATATCTTCATAATGATGATTTCAGATTTTGTGGTCTAACAGGACACATCAGTTAAGCAAAATATGATGGCATGACAATATATTTCTCTTCTAATTCGAGGGTTTTATAATTATTTTCTTAGTATAATAAATACATTAGTGAGAAAAAATTATAAGTCTACGTCCTCAGGTCAAAGTGTTTGTATTGTTTATGATAAGATGCACAGATGTATACTTTTATGTTATTTTAGTTCGGTTTTTCCAGTTATGCCAACATAGACATTTTCTCTAATAGCTAATTGAATGAATAAGATATTTCACCTGATATTTTATTACTTAATTATTAATTGAGATTACAATTACATAATTTCCCCCCTTTTTCCCACCAAATAACCCATATATTTTCCCTCCTTGTTCTTTTCAAATGCATGCCTTTATTTATATGAATTGCTATTAAATGCACATATATATTCATAAGACTTATAATCCCATATTCATAAAGGTAGAAGTATAACCTGACCAGTCTCTAAAAATTTATTTGTATGCAGATTTTCAGTGCTAACAATTGGTTTTGAATAAGCATTTGGTGTGTTCTTCCTTGAGGAAGACTATTTCTGTTGCTATCAACATTTCTTATTTGCCTATTGTGTAATAACAAAAGCTTAGATGTTTCAAATAAAAATGTAAGTGTGAAGGTTCTGGTAAGGTACTTTTACACGTTTTTATTAGACTGGTTATGAAATCAATCTCAATGGCTTCCCAGGATGAAGAAAACCCTGCTCATAGGATATTGGTGTGAGTGCAGATAGAGGTTTAGTGTGGTCTCTACACCATTCTTTGGGTTGTTTATTCCATAATAGGCATAGGACAAAACTCTGGTCAGAATATTACTAATATATGATTTTAAAATGTCCTCACAACTCTTTTCCAAATTGAGAAAGTTTTAGCTATTGCTAGTTTAGTGTTCTAAAGATGTCTATGTCAAAGTTGATCAAGCTAAAGAGATTGTGTGTGGATATTAACCTCAATTTTTGCAGAATTAGATAGTATTCATACTCAAAATTAATTTATCACTATTGTAGACCCTTATATTGCCTGCCATCAATTATTGTCATCAATGAATGTGGCATAGAAACTGTGTTGAAAAGTGGCATGCATATGTATATTACAATTAGGCCTCCTGTTAATCGGAATCCAAACGGAAGACTTTGGTTGATTTTGCTTGAAAAAGTTTAGAAGCAAAAGCTTTCATAAGAAAAGTAGGGCATGGAGCTGTTCCTTGGTTTCGTCCTGTTACCCACAATAAAGCAGGGGCACAAATTCTTCTGGGCATTTTGGAATGGCTATGTGATTCACCTTTCTCCACATGCTTTTTCCTGATATGCTCAAAGGTATTTCTCTATGTGTTTATGTTAGGAGAGGAGGCTAATTTCAATTGCCCGTCGTTGGACAGTATCCGTCTTCTGCACGCCAATCAGGAATATGTGTCAAAAATGCCACCTTCTATCTCATTAGTGCTGACTTGGCAAATCCAGATGAAATTTAGGACAAGTCAGACTTCTTGTTTCATTGCCCTATTTTCAGTATGAGAATTTAGGACAAGTTAGAATTCTTTCTCTTGCCCTATTTTATTGTATCTATGTTTATTCATATTCAGCAAAAAGAATCCCAATTTTAGCCTTTGGTATCCTCATCTTAAAGTATTTCTCCAAATTAGTTTTGTTTTTTTTTTTAATTTTAAAGTTAGCATATTGATGTGAAGCAAATGGAAATTATATAAACTAGAACACACTTTTTAAATGGATCAGGGTTTGAAAAGTAAAGACTGATTTTTGAGAAACTCTTGAATTATTCCTTTGTGAAGTGCTCAGCTACACTTGCTTTTTGTACTTAATGTGTCTGTAAGTTTGCAGGTCACTTATTTTTCAACACCTATGTGCATTTATTTTATATTTATTTTATATGTAGGAGTCTTCCCCTTGCTTGTTTACAAGTGCGCATGGTGTATGCCTGGTTCTAGCAGAGGACAGAAGGCATTGAATATCCTAAAAATAGAATTAGAGTTAGTTGTAAGCTTCCAAGAGGATTCTGGGAACTGAGTGAATCTTGGTTTTGTGCAAGACCAGACAAAGCTTGAACCATAGCACGGAGACATTTTCCTTTCTCTTCTTAACTCTTATTTTCATAAGCATTATCTCTGTTTTTATAAGCCTCAGGAGAGCCAAGTGCACAGAATATCCAGCTAATGCGAAATGGTTAACCTCTCTGCTATGTGCTAAACACTTACGTTCTTTACTGTCACGTACCTAGTTGTGAAATGTTGTTACAACTGTCTTGGTCCTTCAACTCTATTTATATCTTTTCTATTTGTGTATCATGTTATGATTCTACAAATAAAACTAATGCGTTGTGTTTTAAGAATATTGTATGTTGAGTATTCTATATTTGACATATTAAGATATGTGTAGATCTGATGGAATTTAAGACTCTGCATTGAGAAGCTATCAACATCCTTTAATGACTGAGACAAAATACGCTCTTGCAATGCCAACCACAGTTATTGTGAAAACTTTTTTGGTAGAGTACCTGAGTGTAGAATAGGTTGGTATCCTTTTGATGATTTGATTTTCTCAGTTATTCTACCATTGAGCTATCATTCATCTTGTGCACTGTGTATACTTGTTTCTGACGCTGGAATCAAATTACTTATAAATACAACTCAAAGGAGGAAAGATTTTTGTTTTAAACTCATGATTTCAGAAGGTTGCCATCTATATCAAATTGTTTAATTATAAAAGAGAATGGAAAAACAGAATCATTTATACTCTCATTTTATGGGGATCCTTTTAAACATTGTAGCTTCCCTCTTAAAAGGTTCTCTTAAAGGCAATGGCAAAATGTTTGCTGACGGTTCTGCTTTTTATGTACTTTTAATGTCAAATTCAAAAGAAATGTAGTTCATTCCCAGTTTCAATTCACTCCCTAAATGTAAATTCTTAGACACCAGGGGGCATTTGACTAAGCTTGCATTTTAATCGTACATGCAATGAATTTTATTCTGATTTGAGAATGGGGGAAACAAAAATGTGTGTGGCAGAATAAAAGAGATGAACAAATTGTGGGGGGAAGCACAAAGAGTTAACCCGAGACTATCTAATGTTAAGAATTGTACCCGGGAGTCATTAAAAAATAAAGCAGATTGTACTGCTTCCTGTGATAGTAGAGATATTGAAATATATTCTAATAATAATTTAAGTGAATAATCGACTAATTAATTACCATCTGCAAGTGAAATTTGAGGAAGCAGACACCATTCATCTTCTGTGATTAATGAGTAGAAAAGAGCTGAATCGGGCATTTGTATTCCAGGGTTTTTGAACTCATAATAAAACCTCATCAGCACATGGTCTATGATGAAGCACCGCTTTCAGTCTCTGGTTCTGAGGCTTATGCTATGTCACCTGTGTTGCCTGTTTGTGACCCCTTTCTATTTTCGTACTGGTGTAATAAAGTTGGCTACACCAATGAGTAGAGTCAGTATAAATGGAACACAATTATGGCCCGGTCACTTTCTACTGCTAACGCCCAAGAAAAGCCAGTCGTATTGAGGACTGAAGAAACCACAATTCTACTGTTAAGAGTTTCGATACAGCAAAGCATATTGCTGAGCATCTGGAGCTCACAGCTAATGCATACAGGAAAATTATCCCTATGAAATCGTAGATGAATGGCAGAACCGCACCTCCTTCAGACCCTGCCCTCACTGTGTTTAGTTTATGAGAACTGACAAGATCACGGTTGTAGGCTTGAGCTATGTTTATTTATGGGGAAGATAGTCTAAAACATACACATTACTGCATCTATTTATCTGGCTTTTTAAAAATGTATATGTGTATTGCAGACTTTTCAGAGATAAAATGATCTCCAAAGCAAATTTTACAGAAAATGTGGAAAGTATCAGACACAGCCACCCCTTCCTGATGGACCATTGTTGAGCTTTTACTGATGATCAATATATACTGCAATTATATAGCATATAAAGGGGTGGGAAGCCAACGTATATTTGTAACAATCAACCTTCTGACTGAGATCAAATTCTGGCTTTAACATCTAACCAATGGGTACACTGATAATATACTGCAGTTAATGATTTTTCTTTTATTGTGTGTAGAAATACGCAGATTAGTAGTATCTACCTCAAAGAGGCATGTTTTTGAGAGTATTTCGTTGTGTCTCCTCAGAACACGTTGGCTTATGGAGATGATGCAATGATTGTAATGGTGGTGATGATAATGAGGAAGACAAAAAAATAATATCATTCTCCCAAATCCTGTGAATGTAGGAGCTATATTTCTTTCTGCTGAAAATGACCAAGGAAATGGAAAGTAATATTCCTTCACCTACCCAGTTTAGAGTCACCAGCCTGGAATTCTGCACACAAATAGATATCCTTACTTTTCCACTGTATCTTCTGATCACACATAATAGTATTTTGTCCTGCAATACCATTTATGACATACTATAGAACTCATAAATTATTTGATGAAGTATCACAGAACTACAAAGATATACTAAAATATAATATTTGGTGTCTTCATAGATTAGCACAGAAAGAAATCATAGAGTAAATGGGTATTAGTTGTATTGGGAATGAAGCAATACTCCTCATAGTCCCAGAACTGTGGCACCCTTACAGAAAACTGAGTAGACATTGTGATATTAATCTTATTGTATTTGCATGTCATGCCTGTAAACTTATCCTCTCTTCAAAAGTAGTGCAAGAACAACCACAGGGCTTACTCTGTTTGATTTAGCCCACTCACTCCATTCTACCAATTACTTCCACCTTCTCATTAGAAGTGATGTTATGTGCTCATACTCAGCTGAATATTTAAGAAAGTAGAAGGATCTGGAAAGAATTTTTGTACTTATTGATATTGCCAAAGATGCTGAAATGCATTATCTATGGTTCTATGTGAGAGGAAACATTCCTCTTTAGATGTCTTCTTTCCATTGTTAGCATACAAAAAGTACCTTCAAGGTCTTTGTTTTGTTTTCCTTTTTTATAAAGTTTAGTGTGGGTTCATCAGAAAACCAAACTTAAATATTTGTAGGCAAGTAGATATATTTATCAGGGCAGATATATTTTTCTCTTTTAGTGTAGTTTTATACTAAGTAATTATCTGAATAGTTAATTATTTTTACATATATATATCATAATATACTATATTATTACAATATTGTCTTAGTCATGGTTCTATTCCTGCACAAAACATCATGATCAAGAAGCAAGTTGTGGAGGAAATGGTTTATCCAGCTTACATTTCCACATTGCTGTTCATCACCAAAGAAAGTCAAGACTGAAACTCAAGCAGGTCAGGAAGCAGGAGCTGATGCAGAGGCCATGGAGGCATGTTACTTACTGGCTTGCTTCCCCTGGCTTGCTCAGGATGCTTTTTTATAGAAACCAACACTACCAGCCCAGGGATGGCACCACCCACAATAAGCCCTCTAACCTTTAATCACTAATTGAGAAAATGCCATACAATTGGATCTTGTGGAGGCATTTTGTCATAGGAGTCTCCCTTCTCTTTGATAGCACCAGCTTGTGTCAAGTGGACACACAAAACCAGCCAGTACAAACATAATTCCAAATATTCCCATAGCCCTAAAACACATGTACACTCCCCTTTCTGAACACAACAAACCCATTGTGAGCATTTAGTTTTCCTCAAATAGAAATAACTTGATATGATATCTAATAACACCATATACATTTATTTTGTTTTGTTTTAGAAGGAAAGTTCAACAATGTCTTGGTTCATTTACAGCTTTATCTCCTCTGCCATGAACATGTCCTACACAATCAGGGGTACAAAAATGCAAGTATTAGATAAAGGTAACTATTTACTATTTCTGAACAATACATGCTTAAGCGTAATAAAGATAAGACAAAGGAATGTTAGCAATGGTGGGACAACATAGCAAATGAAAAGTTAATTGACAGTATGAAAAAGAAACAATAAATAGAAGGTTTATATGCCTTGCTCTGGTGTGTGTGTGTGTGTGTGTATGTGTGTGTGTGTGTGTGTGTGTGTGTGTGTGTGTGTGTGTTTGTGTGTGTGTATTTAGTGCAGAGTTTTTCCTCTGGTTATAGCCACTTTTTTGAATGAGGGCCTCTAATTTTTCTAGAATCCTGCTGGCTTAACTGATCAGTGAGCTCTAGGGGTCTATCTGTGACAATCTCCCCAGCCTTGGAATTTCACAACTGCATCACTGTGCCTGGCATTTTTAATCTGGGCTTCTGATGATTGCATTCAGGTTCTCATTCCTGTACAGCTGAGCTCTCCCCTCAGCTCAGCAAAGTGTGCTCTTCTCCTGCTCTCTCTCCATTCTTTCTGTTCTTTACTTATCGTAACACAGGCAAAGGCGTGTGCTCGTTAAAAAAAGAAAACCAGAGACTCAAGACATAGCTCAGCAGTTATGAATACTGCCTGCTCCTTCAGAGGACCCAGGTTCAATTCCCAGCACCCACATGAAAGCTCACAACTGTCTATAGCCCTAATTCCAAAGGATTTGATGCCTTCATCTGGTCTTTAGAGCATCAGCCATGTGCATGGTACACACATATACATGTAGACAAAACACCCATCCACACAAGTAAATAATTAAAAAAATAAAACGAAAGTGAGAGATAAAGTGATTTATCTATCATAACTAACACCCAGGTAAATGTCTTATTATGAGAACTATTAGTGAGTCAATACTGATGGACTGGTCTTACCTACCTCATGGGCTATGAAAGACTTAAAAGGTTCATTTGTCTCATGAAATGAAGGATTTAGAATGGAGGATGAGATACGCAGCATTCCTTAGGACTAAGGTAGAAAGAAAATGAAGCACACACACACACACACACACACACACACACACACACACACACGCGCGCGTGCACACAGACTCACACACTCACACACACGTGTGCGCCCACACATACATACTCACACACACACACACTCTCACACACATACACACAGACACAAACACCAAATATATTCTTAAAAGTGAAAAAAGAAAACCAAGGAAATACTGGTAAGTAAATAATAATTATACTAACCAAAGGATGAATGATATAAACACTTATGAACCCAGTATAATCAAATAGAAACCATACAACTAATGGAAAATATGGGTTATTTACACAGAATCTAGTTTTTCAGCTTCTAACACTATTTTCAAATTAAAAGAATCTACTCTGAGAATCATTCTTCGAATACCTACACATATTTATAAAGTCTTCCTGTTGTGACATCTGCTGTCTAATGGACACATTTTGAACAGGGCACTGTTCTTCGGAATGTTAAAAATATGATTCCTTTCTCGCTCAAGGGACAAAGAAGTAGCTGTTGCTATGGTTCTAATTGAATTGGAATACTGTGAAAGCATAGGACAGTTTTGTTTATAGGCATTTAGCTGCCTTCCAAAAGTATATGGATATTACCCTGAAGGAAATCATTTTGTTTCTCAAGCCTGGCATATAACTGAGAGGTGAAACTTCAAAGACTCTAGGATCTCTTTCAAAATACTACCGACGGCATGCTGCAAACATGGGAAAATAAATTCCCCCAAAGAACTTCATTATGGGTTGCTTAGTTTTTAAACATGTCTTACTGCTCTACGTAGACAGAGAGCAATTGAAACAAAATGAACTTTTGCCTCACTACTTAGCAACTGGAACCTTGAAAAAGACTCAGACTCCCTGGTAGATATTATTTAAATATGCTTGAAAAGCTGGGACTAATCTCTTTCTCACATTAGCACTCCCAGTGACATAGATGATGTTCATTTGCCTCATTATTTGAGTCTCTCCTTCCCAACCACCAAAGTCATAAATAGATCAGGGAGCCAGAGGGATATTATCTTTTCCTTTCAACTCCTGTTAATTTCCCTGTGATAATTGACTTCTAAAGGGAGCATAGGAAACAGAATTAAAAATATCAGTTGACTGCCTAATGATCTCACGTTGCAGTAGGTCCCATTTGGTTTGGAACACACTTGACATCCCTATCAAGCGACCTGATCTGAGCCTTGTAGTTAAACTTGAAACATGCTCATGTGCATCTGTTTTCCTCCCAGGGAGAAAAATTTGACACAGAGCCAATATGATATGTGGAAAGCCTGGTATAGGGAGGGAAGGGGGAGGGGACTGCTCATGTACAAATCCTCCCTCTCACACCACAGAAATGATTCTGTCTCCTGAAATTATCTGATGAAGGAGAAATCGGTGACATTTAATGTTCATAAATAATGTAAGCATCTCGTTTCAGGTTGGCAGCATTGTCACAGGCTGTCAGTATTATTTTGGTATCACCAATCTAATCTCAAGACTTTGTTTCCATTGTTTCTTTATAAAAAGGGCATGGGGAAATGAAAGAGATACCAAGGAGCCAGGCTTTTGTTAAAGAAATCCAGGGAGGGATATAAAAGGCAGAGCTTGAAAAGATGGACTCTCCAGAGGCCTATGCTTATTAATGGAATGGTAATGATTCCTCTGGTGCCAGCCTGAGCTATTGGTTCTAAGAAAAGGGGTATTTGTCATTCATGTAAAGAAAGAAATGAGACAAAATTGCACAATAATGTTATCAGTTGTTTGTAGACATTGAATGATTACATCTAAAACAGAGTGCAGGTGGTAAAGATTGCTCAAAAACTAGAAGTTTAAAGAAGACACTATGGGATTAAATTGACAAAAAAAAATAATAAACCACTTCTATATTAGCACCAAGCAGAGTAAGCACAGCATTGTATTCATCTTTCTTATTCATTAGTGTTTTAAAATTGGAAACCTATTTTCCTGTTTAAATAGGAGCTTATTCAAATCAAATGTAAATACAGATCAACATTTTAAAAGTTCAACTTTTGCCCTGTTTCTTCTAGAATATTAATAAATGCAAAGGAGCCTGAAGAGAGGAGCAAAGAAAGGGAAGAATCTTTTATAGCTGGAGACTCTATTATAGTGAGGCCCATCTTATTATTTCTCAAAGTTGCTCAAAAGTCAGTTCAGCTAATGTGCCAATTTAGTAGTTCTAAAAATGTTTTTAAATAGATATTCACCAAACTAAATGTATCCAAATAAAATCAATGTTTCAGATTCACTGATAATTTTTTGTGGTTTTTGAAGTACAGAATTTCTAACAGTGCAGGCTTAGGAGACTGAAAATATCGGCATGTCTGAGCTCTCAGAACCTCATGGGAGGATTCTAAAGCAAGAAGACCATTGTGTTTTCATGACAAAGGTATTTGCTCTAAAGTCATAGCTCTGAAGACACAACGTACATTTTGGCAGAATAAAAGACAACCTGGAAATTTACTATTGTTAGAAAAGAATAAAATTATCTACTTTAAGTTTGACTTTTTCTGATCTGGCTTCAATGTCATTGTCAGACACTAGAGAATGAATAAATGAAAGAGAAGGCAATTTTTTAAAAAAAAAATTGTATATTTTATGTATTTATATTTCAAATGTAATCCCCTTTTTACCCTCTTCCCTTCCCCTGCTTCTATGAAGACGCTCCCACTCCACTCACCCACTCCCACCTCAACACCCTGGCATTCGCCTATACTGAAAAACAAGCCTTCATAGGACCAAGGATTCTCCTCCTATGATGCCAGACAATGCTATCCTCTACTACACATGTGGCTGTTGTCATGAGTCCCTCCATGTGTATTCATTGGTTGGTGGTTTGTGATTTTGAATAAACAGTCCAGTTTCAGTGACTGGTGGCGTTCTGGTAGTGTCCAGTTGGCATGCTTTTTCAAGTCTTAAATTCTGGCTGAGAGGCAAAACTATACAGAAGAGCTTTTCAAAGTGTGTGTGTGTGTGTGTGTGTGTGTGTGTGTGTGTGTGTGTGTGTGTGTTAAAAATACTTGAAATAGAGAGAAAAGAAATAAAAAACCTACATACTGTGGATTAGAAGCATATTTGCCCAGGATAAGATTTGCAGAAAGGAAATAAGAAGATGTTGGTCAAAGGGCGCAAAGTATCAAGTGAGTAATATAAAGGTCTAGAAATGTAACTTTCAACATGAAAAGCGTAGGTATGAAATCTTTGTGTAGGCAATAGTTATTAAGTAGATTTTAGTTGTCTTTTTACACATAAAGTATTCATTTGCAGCATGGTAGTAACCATTCCACTCTCCATCCACCCACTCGCATCACACCTGAAGCCTTAAATTTGAACAGGAAACTTCCTTAAAGAAGAAATTAAGACTCCCATATGGATGCCCCTTTAAGAAAGGAAAATTTCAAAATTAACTGTAAGTAATTAATAACTTTTGTTTCATATATGTTTGCTCCATGGCTGATAGAGTGAGTGTGAGAAGAAAGTGTTGCTTTACAGGAGGAAAGGCAAGCTTTGCAAACATTGGTTAGAAGGGGGAACTCTTTCTCTCCAAATATACAAATAGTCCATTTGTTAAACATGGGTTGATTGGGAATAGGACATAAGCACAGAATTCAAATCTTACAAAAATTTGTACTTGCAAGGAGCTTACACTGGGAACTGGGACACAAGATTCATATAGAAAAGTAGACATGTTCCTATTATTCTTGTGTTAGGGGCTCCAGTGACAGAAAAGAAAAGGGTATGTGTTAACAAGTGGAGGCCATGGAGGGCGCATGTAGTCTTACATGGACTTCAATGTTTTCTGTAACTTTGATAACTCTAAAGAGCCACACCTAAACTGTGTTGAGCCAAGTGGAAAATAAAGCTAATCTTTTTTTTTTGTTTTTTGTTTTTTTTATTAACTTGATTATTTCTTATATACATTTCGAGTGTTATTCCCTTTCCCGGTTTCCGGGCAAACATCCCCCTCCCCCCTCCCCTTCCTTATGGGTGTTCCCTCCCCACCCTCCCCCCATTGCCGCCCTCCCCCCAACAGTCTAGTTCACTGGGGGTTCAGTCTTAGCAGGACCCAGGGCTTCCCCTTCCACTGGTGCTCTTACTAGGATATTCATTGCTACCTATGAGGTCAGAGTCCAGGGTCAGTCCATGTATAGTCTTCAGGTAGTGGCTTAGTCCCTGGAAGCTCTGGTTGCTTGGCATTGTTGTACATATGGGGTCTCGAGCCCCTTCAAGCTCTTCCAGTTCTTTCTCTGATTCCTTCAACGGGGGTCCTATTCTCAGTTCAGTGGATTGCTGCTGGCATTCGCCTCTGTATTTGCTGTATTCTGGCTGTGTCTCTCAGGAGCGATCTACATCCGCTCCTGTCGCCAGCACTTCTTGCTTCATCCATCTTGTCTAATTGGGTGGCTGTATATGTATGGGCCACATGTGGGCAGGCTATGAATGGGTGTTCCTTCAGTCTCTGTTTTAATCTTTGCCTCTCTATTCCCTGCCAAGGGTATTCTTGTTCCCCTTTTAAAGAAGGAGTGAAGCATTCACATTTTGATCATCTGTCTTGAGTTTCATTTGTTCTAGGCATCTAGGGTAATTCAAGCATTTGGGCTAATAGCCATTTATCAATGAGTGCATACCATGTATGTCTTTCTGTGATTGGGTTAGCTCACTCAGGATGATATTTCCCAGTTCCGACCATTTGCCTACGAATTTCATAAAGTCATTGTTTTTGATAGCTGAGTAATATTCCATTCTGTAGATGTACCACATTTTCTGTATCCATTCCTCTGTTGAAGGGCATCTGGGTTCTTTCCAGCTTCTGGCTATTATAAAAAAGGCTGCGATGAACATAGTGGAGCACGTGTCTGTTTTATATGTTGGGGCATCTTTTGGGTATATGCCCAAGAGAGGTATAGCTGGATCCTCAGGCAGTTCAATGTCCAATTTTCTGAGGAACCTCCAGACTGATTTCCAGAATGGTTGTACCAGTCTGCAACCCCACCAACAATGGAGGAGTGTTCCTCTTTCTCCGCATCCTTGCCAGCATTTGCTGTCACCTGAGTTTTTGATCTTAGCCACTCTCACTGGTGTGAGGTGAAATCTCAGGATTGTTTTGATTTGCATTTCCCTGATGACTAAAGATGTTGAACATTTCTTTAGGTGTTTCTCAGCCATTCGGCATTCCTCAGCTGTGAATTCTTTGTTTAGCTCTGACCCCCATTTTTAATAGGGTTATTTGTCTCCCTCAAGGTCTAACTTTTTGAGTTCTTTGTATATTTTGGATATAAGGCCTCTATCTGTTGTAGGATTGGTAAAGATCTTTTCCCAATCTGTTGGTTGCCGCTTTTGTCCTAACCACAGTGTTCTTTGCCTTACAGAAGCTTTGTAGTTTTATGAGATCCCATTTGTCGATTCTTGATCTTAGAGCATAAGCCATTGGTGTTTTGTTCAGGAAATTTTTTCCAGTGCCCATGTGTTCCAGATGCTTCCCTAGTTTTTCTTCTATTAGTTTGAGTGTGTCTGGTTTGATGTGGAGGTCCTTGATCCACTTGGACTTAAGCTTTGTACAGGGTGATAAGCATGGATCGATCTGCATTCTTCTACATGTTGACCTCCAGTTGAACCAGCACCATTTGCTGAAAATGCTATCTTTTTTCCATTGGATCATTTTGGCTCCTTTGTCAAAAATCAAGTGACCATAGGTGTGTGGGTTCATTTCTGGGTCTTCAATTCTATTCCATTGGTCTATCTGTCTGTCTCTATACCAATACCATGCCGTTTTTATCACTATTGCTCTGTAATACTGCTTGAGTTCAGGGATAGTGATTCCCCTGAAGTCCTTTTTTATTGTTGAGGATAGTTTTAGCTATCCTGGGTTTTTTGTTATTCCAGATGAATTTGCAAATTGTTCTGTCTAACTTTTGAAGAATTGATTGGTATTTTGATGGGGATTGCATTGAATCTGTAGATCGCTTTTGGTAAAATGGCCATTTTTACTATATTAATCCTGCCAATCCGTGAGCATGGGAGATCTTTTCCATCTTCTGAGGTCTTCTTCAATTTCTTTTCTTCAGTGTCTTGAAGTTCTTATTGTACAGATCTTTTACTTGCTTGGTTAAAGTCACACCGAGGTACTTTATATTATTTGGGTCTATTATGAAGGGTGTCGCTTTCCCTAATTTCTTTTCTCGGCTTGTTTCTCTTTTGTGTAGAGGAAGGCTACTGATTTATTTGAATTAATTTTATACCCAGCCACTTTGCTGAAGTTGTTTATCAGCTTTAGTAGTTCTCTGGTGGAACTTTTGGGATCACTTAAATATACTATCATATCATCTGCAAATAGTGATATTTTGACTTCTTCTTTTCCGATCTGTATCCCCTTGACCTCCTTTTGTTGTCTGATTGCTCAGGCTAGAACTTCAAGAACTATATTGAATAAGTAGGAAGAGAGTGGGCAGCCTTGTCTAGTCCCTGATTTTAGTGGGATTGCTTCAAGTTTCTCTCCATTTAGTTTAATGTTAGCCACTGGTTTGCTGTATATGGCTTTTACTATGTTTAGGTATGGGCCTTGAATTCCTATTCTTTCCAGGACTTTTATCATGAAGGGGTGTTGAATTTTGTCAAATGCTTTCTCAGCATCTAATGAAATGATCATGTGGTTTTGTTCTTTCAGTTTGTTTATATAATGGATCACGTTGATGGTTTTCCATATATTAAACCATCCCTGCATGCCTGGGATGAAGCCTACTTGATCATGGTGGATGATTGTTTTGATGTGCTCTTGGATTCGGTTTGCCAGAATTTTGTTGAGTACTTTTGCGTCGATATTCATAAGGGAAATTGGTCTGAAGTTCTCTTTCTTTGTTGGGTCTTTGTGTGGTTTAGGTATAAGAGTAATTGTGGCTTCATAGAAGGAATTGGTAGTTCTCATCTGTTTCAATTTTGTGGAATAGTTTGGATAATATTGGTATGAGGTCTTCTATGAAGGTCTGATAGAATTCTGCACTAAACCCATCTGGACCTGGGCTCTTTTTGGTTGGGAGACCTTTAATGACTGCTTCTATTTCCTTAGGAGTTATGGGGTTGTTTAACTAGTTTATCTGTTCCTGATTTAACTTCAGTACCTGGTATCTGTCTAGGAAATTGTCCATTTCCTGTAGATTTTCAAATTTTGTTGAATATAGGCTTTTCTAGTAAGATCTGATGATTTTTTGAATTTCCTCTGAATCTGTAGTTATGTCTCCCTTTTCATTTCTGATTTTGTTAATTTGGACAAACTCTCTGTGTCCTCTCGTTAGTCTGGCTAAGGGTTTATCTATCTTGTTGATTTTCTCAAAGAACCAACTTTTGGTTCTGTTGATTCTTTCTATGGTTCTTTTTGTTTCTACTTGGTTGATTTCAGCTCTGAGTTTGATTATTTCCTGCCTTCTACTCCTCCTGGGTGTATTTGCTTCTTTTTGTTCTAGAGCTATTTAAGTGTGCTGTCAAGCTGCTGACATATGCTCTTTCCTGTTTCTTTCTGCAGGCACTCAGCGCTATGAGTTTTCCTCTTAGCACAGCTTTCATTGTGTCCCATAAGTTTGGGTATGTTGTATCTTCATTTTCATTAAATTCTAAAAAGTCTTTAATTTCTTTCTTTATTTCTTCCTTGACCAGGTTATCATTGAGTAGAGCATTGTTCAATTTCCACGTATATGTGGGCATTCTTCCCTTATTGTTATTGAAGACCAGTTTTAGGCCGTGGTGGTCCGATAGCACGCATGGGATTATTTCTATCTTTCTGTACCTGTTGAGGCCCGTTTTAAAATGTCAGCATGTCTACGTTTTTCCAAAGAGGTCATGGCATCCTAGAAAGTATTTCAGTGGATAAACAAAATGAAATATCGTTTTGGTTTTGAGAATACAACCAACTTTGACATTGAGTCCTATCAGTGTCTTGACACTTTTGTATGGAGTATGTTTACCGCCTGTTCCTCTGTACCTCCATAGTGTGGATGTTTTGCCCCTTCAACCACTGGGTTTGCTTTTAACAATTTCCTTCCGGTTTGGGAGCTAGAAGCAAAATTGAATGAAATAATGAATGTTGACTCATGTCATGGAGTCTATTGTTCATGAATTCATGTGATCAATAATAACTTCTCAAGAAAATAAGGAATAGTAAGGATAAAATGAAGAAGGAGAGGAGGAGAAGGAATTTAAAAGAATCCCTCTTCCTTCACATACACAGTGTACATCCTATTTTCAGGGATGTGAAACTTACTGAACTCCTCCGTAAGGATATGACTCAAGAATATGTTTGGCCTATTCTGATAACAAAGCTGTGTTGATACCTTTCTCTGATGTCTTTTTCCCTTCCTCTTGCTCACCTTTCTTCCAATTTTCACTCATTTTTTACATTTTATTTTCCTTTATTGTTTCATTTCATGCATGTCTCCTTGAACGTGATCAAGTGCATACTTTATAAGCCTTGACAGTTTACACTCAAGAATATTGTTACAAGCTTATTCCATTGAGAAATTATAAGGAAAAAAATGAGAGACCATAAAGGCTGTGAGTCTGACTAAATACTAGTTTTTCCTGGGATAGTCTCCTCTCTCACTATTAGTTTTGTTTGTTTGATTGTTTTTATTTTCCCTGAAACTCAGCTTCCTCAGATATACACAGACATTTCTGTCCTGGTGTTATTGCTTGGAAACCACTATAAACGATTTCACTTTGTTCTTCCAAGAATCTGTGGCTCACATGAGTTTTTTTTTCCTGGCTACTTAAAGGATAGTAACTCTTTCCTCTGTTTTTTTTTTCATTATGTTTATTATTACATGAAATCATTTGATTTGATCACTTCCATGTCGTCCTGCAGAATACCTACAGAATACCTCTGTAATAAAAGATGATGAGCACAGATCACTAAGAACTTAAGTTAATTATCCAATGCTGAGGGACAGAATCAGTGACCTAAACATTTATTTATTATCTCTGACATTCTCTGGTTCAGAAACTTTGTGGCTAAGTCCTCAGCTTCAAGGGACTTCATGATGACTATCTTCCACTTGAAAGCTCAATGCTAGGAGAGTCTACCAGGTTTATTCAAGTGGCTGTTGGACTTGTTTATTTTCTCATGGATCACAGGACAAGAACTGTAATTGCTCACAAGCAGATGGTGAGAGGCTTCCTTGCCTTCCTCACTTTGTGGATCAGTCTAAGAGCTGCCAGTGATCTGGGAGCCTGTTCTCTCTGAGCCAATGTACAATGACAAGTGAAAGAATTCTAACAAGTCAGGAGCCCACGCTTAAATACAATCCTCTAAAAAGAAATCAGAGTTCATTAAGTTTGTAATATTGTACAGTGAAGAAGTCATCACATAGCTCCAGAAATCCTTGTTGGGGAAAGAAAAAGCAGATATAAAAGATGTAAATTGTAGGAACTAGGCTTTCTGGGAAACTGTGCTTGAAGACAACCACATCGCACTCTGCCTTGAGTCTATGATGGGAGGCAAAACCCTGAATCCTAGTTGATATGAAATATTAATAATAATGTAAAACAAAATCTTAGAAAGGAAGCACTACGCTTTAAAAGCCTTGCTTGATTCTCCTCTGTCAGCTGATCTGAGGCCTAGCTGTCTGTCAACAAGTCCTGATTATTGAACACACCCATAATTGAGTGCTATCTTGACTTTTTGTCCATCCCAAATGTTTGGGTCTAACCCTTCTTTTTTCTTTTGGCATTGTTGAGTGCATTATAGGAACAGAAATTCCTTCAATTCATTACACTCATTTCTCATTTCTTTGGAAGCTTTTTAGATTGCAAGAAACATTGAGATCTGTTGCTATAGGTCCCATGATTAGTATCTATAGGATTTATTATTAAGAAATAAAAAAGGAACTGATAGTCAGATCTGCCAGTTGAGTTGCACTGCTACAGTGTATTAAAGCCTAGACACTCAAAAATATTCAATTTGCTTTTGTGGTATTTTGGCTATCGCTGCAGAAAATGTTAACATTTGAGAAAGTGGATGCATGGTATTTAGAAAATCTTTGCAGTGTTTCTGTAAAATCTTTTCACATCTAAGATCATTTCAATGTGAGAAGTTAAAAAACAACTACTTACCATCTCCAAAGACAAACAAACCATTGCGATGGCTTTTTAAAATGTTCCCATAAAGCAGAGTTATCCTCCTATACAGTATTCAGTGTAGAATGCTCCCTAGATTTTTGTGTCCCAGTCTCTTATGGTGCTATACAGCTGTGGCCACTCATTTGCATTCATTAGAATATGGCTCATGTCTCTGGTGCTGTGCTATCTTAAGGAGAGGGTCTCTGAATCCTTAGCATAGCATAGTTAACTCCTGCTTCTCAGGCCAGAGACCACATTCCTGTTCTGAACACCCTAGGCAGAATAATGTACTTGCAGTTGGAGTATTTTGATTATGTCCTCCCATCCATTTAGCTCTGGATAAATCTCTGTTAAAAGTTTTGCAATAAAACTTGACCATGAAATCAGAAGCTCTAACCAAGGTATAGACATGCTAATTCACACCCTTTCAGCCCCCTCCTCTCCTGTCCTGTACTAGACTGTCTACCCTGAGGATGGAAGGAAATATTCCAATAAGTAAAACTAAACTGACTACAGTCAGATTGTTCTGTAGGCAAAGCCTTGCATCTATTAACATCTCTCCAAATGACTCTACAGGGTAGACTCTATTGTGTCTGCATTTTATGGATGAGATCCTATGACTAACCAGAAAGGGAGGGGAGACTTGAACTTTGATTGACATTACCATATTTATACTCTCCATTAATGAAATCTCGTGTGATGCCAATCACCCTGGCTCTGCCATTTTTTAGAGACATGTCACAATTAGCTATCATGCAATACTCAGTTGCCCATTTTTTTTAAAAGAAACGAACAGTTTTATCTCTTTATGGTTTCTAGTCCAAAATTTGCAGTTTGATATGTGAATTCTTCCAAATAAAAACATCCTGGGCTGCAGCATGCATTCTTTTTAACTTGCATTCATAAATAGAGTGGCTTAGTTGTTCTTATTTCTTTACCACGTCTGACTATTAAACATTTTTTAAGCTCTTAGCACCAGAGGGTAACCTTAAATGAGTGACATTTTCAAGTGCTTTATACTGCAGACCTCGGGATCAGATGTTGCCATTTTCAGAGACAGCTGTAGCCCGACTCACAAAAGGACAAGTATCTTATAAAGGAAAGAAGCACTGTGATGGAAGCTGTTCAAAGCCATATGCCCAGTTCTTTTCAGGTGCCAGAGGAAAGGATCTGCTTCTGCACCTCCCTGTGGTACAGGTTTGTTCATTTTAGGCACCACTCTGGAAACCATGTTCATTCAGACCATTTATTGAACTATTTATCATCATTCATCTTTATATCTCACAGATGTCTCTTGTGTTACCCGTAGAAGTTAAAAAACATAGAGCAGTCTCCTGCGTTCCTTAAGACAGTTTATGTCCTATGGAAAATTTTTACCAGCTTTTTTTCCCCTTAATTCCAAAAACTTCCTCTGTGTTCTATGTACACAAATGTTCTTATAAAAATTTGTTGATTTTTTTTCTGATCCTTCCATTACATCTTCCTTAGAAGGAACACCTAGTGTAGTCACATAGCTTAATCTTTCAATTCATTGTAAGTATGGAGTTCTGTTCTCATTCTTGATCCAATTATGTGTCACGCAGAATGCTGGAGCAGGCTGCAGTGTTGACTTAAATAAGCAAACACACACACACACACACACACACACACACACACACACACACACACACACACACACACACACTATTACTCAAGGACCTAGAAATATGACTTCTGTTATGAGGTTGAGTCTTAGATTTTCAGTCTAAAGAGGCACAACTGGGAGACACAGAAATAATCATGTGGTATCTGTCTGTCTGTCTGTCTTTTCTGTTTAACATTTATCTATTTACTTGGTCATTGACTAGGTTACACCCTTTTAAAGCCATTTTGTAAAATGTTACAACTTAAGAATTTTTTCCTTTTAGTGTAAAATTGATACTACACTGATAGAATACTGCACCTAAGGTTTTAATTTTGACTTTTGCTTTCTGGGGTAGTTATGTATAAACCAATGTCTGTCAACATGCTCAACAGGGGTAGCTGTCTGCAGCTCCCAGGCACCTACAGGCTGCAGAATCAGGTAGGCTGGTAGAGGAAATTATTGTCAAGTTCTACTCCTTGAATGAAGAAGGAAATTAGAGCATATCCAGCCCCTTTGGAGATTGGATGATGAATTATCACCACACTTCCTTGCTCTATACCTCATATACAAGTGGTCAAAGTTTTAATAAGTTCTGTATATGTACAGTGGCTAAGCTACAGAATCTAGCAAAGATACTACTACTAGTACTGCTGCTGCTGCTGCTCCTCCTCCTCCTCCTCCTCCTCCTCCTACTATTACTACTACTACTACAACGACGACGACGACGACGACGACGACGACGATGTTGTTGTTGTTGATGATGATGATGATGATAATTACAGCTATCCTAATTATTTTGGTTCTTCATCCTTGACCATTTGCATGTGTGAAGAATCTTAGAAATTTAATGTTTTCTTGGCACACATAGGTAACATAGCTGTGATATCTTGATCCTATACACTCTGTCCTGTTAACAAACTCTACACTCTATGAATTAGTATAGATGATTCATATTATAAAGAGTATTATTTACTCCTTATACATATATATTAAATAATATAAACAGTAATACATATTCACAGTATTCTTTATAATCATCATACATAAGGTGTACAAACTTGGAATCCTATTCTGTGAAGCCTCGTGGGGATCATTAAATCTATTTGTAAAACGAAATATTTAACTGTACATGGTGGCCTGCATGGAAGTAATATGCAGTTTTGGGGGGTGCACATGCGTGTGTGTGTGTGTGTGTGTGTGTGTGTGTGTGTGTGTGTTTTACAGCAGACTTTATTTTAGTGTATGAGTGTTTTGCCTGGTGTCTCTTACTCCACAAGAGGGTATCAGTCCTCTGCACCTAGAGTTACAGATAGTTGTAAGCTGCTGTGCACATGCAAGAAACTAAACCTGGGTCTACTGAAAAAACATTAAGTGTTCTTAAACCCTGAATCATCCCCCCTCAGTCCTACTTTGAACCCATAACTCTAGTCATTAATATAGTATTCAGTCCCTTTACTACCATCCGTTGCTCAAAATTTCATTCTTGTTATGATAGTTCGGAATATCAACAACATATGCAAGCATGCATTCACACACATGTACGAACTTTGCCCACTCCCTTTGACCCCTGTTCTCTCAATAGACTCAGTGCCCTTATTTTAAGAGACACAAAAGAAACCACTACGCATGGCAAGAAGTAACACTGAAATATATCGCTATGACAACGAAAGATCACCATTTTGGAAATTAGAAATTATACAAAATTCCAGGCTAAAAGATAAATAGATAAGTAGATGCATCTAGGTCAATAGTTATCACCGATGCAAATATAGGTATAGTTTTATAATGCGAGGTAACAGGGTGTAAAGAAGTCATGAAATTGGGAGATTGCATTGGGAGACTTCTGGACTCGGGGGCCGGGTGGGTGGAAGAGAGAAGAGGGATAACAATGAAAAGATGGTAAGATCTGAACCACTTCTTTCGCTCTAGGAATTATCTGTCACTCTTAAGCAGAACGTGATTTATGAAAATGTCCAAAGCTTTGTAAACGTCTCAGCTCCATTTAGATTGAACTACTGCACTTACAAATGCAGAGATGGGCTGGCAGAGGATGTAAACAGGGAGGGAACATTCCTGTTTCATTTAACAAGAACTTAGTGATCAGGAAAGGAGAGGCGTGGCCAGAGGTGTCTGCAAAGCTAATTGCACAGTGTGAGAAATCCGGCGAAGGGACTTCAAAGTTGCTGTCTGCTAAATGGACACTGTTTAAGCTTTAGCTTCTAATAGAAGCATGGGGAATGGCTAATGAAAACTGAACGGTGCAATCTAAGAAATGAATACACATTAATAAGTCAATGGTGATGTTCTGTAGATTGATATGCTTATGTAAGACTCTTGAGAAAAATGCTGAAATTTGGAGGGGTAATTTTTAAAGACCCGTTTTGGTCGCTTGATTTAACGAGTTTTTTTCTTTTTTTCTTTTTTTTTTAGCTTGAAAGAAGAACAACTTCAGAGGCCCATTTCCCTTTCAAGAGAAGGATTAAATAATCTTGAAGCAGTTTGATGTGCAGTTTATGTTTGCATTTTTTATCTAATCAGCCAAACAAATATAATTAATTCAGACAGTCGTCTCTACGGCTCTGGCGCCTGGTAGGAGCAGTATCATTACAAATGCAAATATGTTCCTAAAATAATGAGAATGTCATTACCACCCCTCACTCATTTGTGTGGTCAGAGAGAAAACTAAAATACCAGTTATTATGGAAGTGATTTTTGCATGCTGTGAAAAGAACATTAACTTCTTGGGCTAAGCAAGACAGAGCCTGGCTGTGGCTTTCTCTAATGTCACTGTGTTGCTAATGGGGCATGCAAGTTGGGGGTGTGTTTTAATGAACTAGGCACCTGACCAGCTAATTCCATGGACTATAGATTTTATTCTATGTCTGCCTCTGTGTCCCGTAGAAAGACTCCTTAACACGTCTGTGGCTACATTCCTCATTCTTTCTGCCTTGTCTGACTGAAAGTGATGGTGTGGGAATTCAATGAAGCTCATGAAGCAGGATCCATATGTAAATTATGATTGCTGCTAATTGCATACCTAGCTGTCTGGTTGTCTGTGCCTGGGAACTTCCTTTGTATTTTCTTTGGTTGATTTTATCCAATTGACACCCTCACTTCACTTTCTGCTGGTCTCTATGCAGACATGACAGATTTCATTTTTCCTTTTCTGTACTCAGGTTTTCCTTCTTGCAGTTTCCTAACTTACATTGCTCCCCCTTTTTCCTCCCTCTCTAGAGCTCTGGTGTATCCAGAAAGCAACTTTATTTAAATGTATATTCAAACTTGTTCATAGTAGCAAAAGGAGCCTATGGCTGTTACTTCTATAGTCCCCTTGCTTCTTTTGAGTTTTCCTTGGAATCCACATGAATTTTAAAACCGTCTTCTTGGTGTCAGTCATTCATTAAACTGCAATATTTCCTAAAACTTCTCTGACATTGTTTTATATGTTAATAACCAGAAGCTTGTGGTTTGCTGTTTTCTCATCCACCCTTCCCCAGAAATGAGCACAGTGGACCATTCTTACCTCTACAAAACCACACACTTAGAATATTGTTGAAAATACTTGTATGAAGCACAGTTTCTACAGTTTTGTATATTAAGCACTTAATTCATGAGTCTAGGTATTATGAAACCTTAATTATAATAATGGATCCTTCTTACTCTTCACAATAGAAGTATTGCGGAGAAATCTTCTTCTCTTACATTTCATTTCTAATATCTTGAGATCAACAAAGCCTGGAAGAAAGGTATGGAGAATATATATATATATATATATATATATATATATATATATATTTTAAAGAATGCTAAGCTATGTTTTTATATTATAATGTTTTTGAAGGGAAAAAGACTTACATGGCTGATGACTATAAAACCAACTATGACATGAGGATAGGAATCATGAGAAAATGCAGTATCAAATAATACTCAGCAGATATTGTCTTAATAATTTTTAAAATCACACAAGAAAAATATAATTTAACTGTTAATAAAGTATACTTTGGAATCAGAGACCGAAATTTCATGATCCGTTTTTCAATGTTTTAACACTTAATTTTTGAATCGCTTAAAAAACCCTTCTAATACATTAATAATGTTTATATTAATAACATAAAACCCTTATACATTTTTATTTGTCTTCTAATAAAAGCAAACAGATAATAATTATTGCCACGTATTAGAATTAAAATTAAATATGGGATGCACTTGATAATCACAAAAAGATAATAGTAATAATTAATTATAATAATTAAATAGCAATAAAAATAAGTATGTTATCATTGTAAATGCACAATACAAAAGACTGTAAATATTTGAGTTTAAAGATGCTTTCTCAGGAAGCCATGTGGATACCTGTATTCTCTTCTGCCACCGGAAGCCATGTTGATGTTGAACAGGGCTGCGGAAGGAGATGAAGTTGACGTTTATGAACTGCATTACCACCTGAGACCATGAAGTCTTTATTCCATGCTGTTACTGGAGTACTCGTGGAAGTCCATGTTCTATGTTTGTTCCAGCTGTTATGGGCAAGGAATCTTTTTTTGCAGTGGTATCAATTACTTTATACTCATAATTAAGAATGAGAGACATTGAAGAATTTATGACAGCCTCTAACCTGTCCCTCCTTGACCCACCTCAAAAAAGAAAAGAGAAAAAAAAAGCAGAACAAAAACAAAACAAAACAGAAAACAGAGAAACAGTCAAGATAGGACGTTACTGAGGCAAGCCCTTAAAACTTGTGATAAAGATACTAAAGTGTTTTTCTTTATCAGTTCTTTATCACATAGGAAAGAACTCAGTTATACATAAGGGTCAGATCACTGGAATTTTACCTATGCCCCAATGAGTATATGAGTATATGAGCAACACAAATTTGACTCTCTCTCTCTCTCTCTCTCTCTCTCTCTCTCTCTCTCTCTCTCTCTCTCTCTCTCCCTATCTATAGATAGATAGATAGATAGATAGATAGATAGATAGATAGATAGATAGATAATATAGATATAGATATTCTCTTTTAATTTGGAAGGATGGCACAATGGTGGGAAGGTAAAACTGGGAGTAATTGCAAGCAAGTGTGATAAGAGTACAGCGTGCAAAATTCTTGAATAATTAATAGAAATATGTTTTGAGGGAAAAATAGATGTTTTTTGTTAATAAAAATATGGAGTATAACAAAATCTAATTATCACTCCTCAAGAAACTTGTTGGAGCTTAACCTCTTGTTATATGCTGGTAATCCAGTTATTTAGATGCCTGAGAGAAATAGTTCAAGGCTTCAGTGAACTGCAGAGCAACTTCAAGGCTAGTTTGGGAAACTTCCTGAAACTAGGTCTCAAAATAAAAAGCAAAATGAGGTGAAATTTAGCTCTAGTTGAACAAGGAGTAGTTATCTTAATAGATCTGTACCTGCAAGAAAGTATTGAGCTAGGAGAATGTAAGTTGATAAATACTAGACTATGTTATATGTAATTGTGGGTCTGTGTGGATCAGTACATTTGTGTGTGTGTGTGTGTGTGTGTGTGTGTGTTTGTGTGTGTGTGTATGTATGTGTAATCTATCCTTTGAGATTTTTGCTTCAATTTAAAACTGTTTTCATAGATAAATCAACTACTCTCATATTGTATCTTAATGCTGAGCTATTTCAGAAGAAAGGGAAATATTTTTCAAAATACTTTTATAAAAAACTAAGAGTAGAAGAGAATGAAGGCACTGTAAAAACTCAGAGAGAGTGAAGGGGATTTATCTTCAGCAAAAAAATAATTTTATGTTATATCATTTTATATTAAATGATACGAAATGTATCTTCTTGACTATAACCTAAAATAATTTCAAATACTTACTATGAGTTTCAAGTTCAATACCTTCGCCAAGTATACTTTACATGTAAAAATTGCATACCATCCTTCCTGTGATCTTGGACAAAATTTAGAAATATGATTTGTATGACAATATCTCACAGAATGAGGTATTTTCTGTTTTCTTTTGTTTTAATTTAATATAAATGTAGGGATTTTGGAAAACAAGGCTAAAATATAGAGTGCATCCCTACTTGCTTATATTAGCGATTATTTATTCCAAAGATAATGTGTTTTCTTAACAGATCCTGGATTCCTTATGTGCCTGATTTCAGTGGCAATATTCAAACTATCTGACACTTTGAGTTTGAAAACTTATTTTCAAGACCATTAAATCACAATTTATTCTTTCTGTTGGCCACAGCAGTTTGTGGTTATATACCTTTTCAATCACTTTGGTCATGTCAGACATTTCAGGTTTTTTTCATTTTTTAGTGTTTGACATATAATAAGCAACATGGGACTATATGGTTTATTATGAATTATAAGATTAAATGCCACCTAAAGGTTTAAGAGGCAGATATATTGAAGTATTCCAAGCTTTCTTTTATAAAGCTTTACAGAGTACATGGTCAATCATGACGGTAAAGCACAGATAAGAGACATGGAATATTCATGGTAGAACACTTTGCAATGTTCAAAGTAGTGTAAATAGCAAAGATTTGGTTGACTCCAGAAAACAGCAGCCAGGGTGATTATCTAGGTGGTTATGTCCATCACAATGAGGCATGCCAGAAAAAAAAATCTAATTAAATGGACTGCTACTCATGAGAATTCTACCTTGTATGTTTTGCAAAGGCTTGAAGGAGGTGTTTCCCTTTTGTGCATGTGGAAGACATGAATACACATATGTATATACACTGATTAAACACATAAATCTGGACATAGTATTGTATTAGTAATGTTTGTGTTTTAGACAGGCGTTTTACAATAGAATGAAGGCTGGTTTGCAACGTTAAACACAACATTTTCAATGTGTTGAATACCATGGCTATGATGATGTGTCTTATAGACACAATCCCATTATAGTGAAAATTAGCATCACTTTACAATAGGAGAATAATGCCATACCCAAGGTCAAACCATGCTTTAGAAGATAGAAAGCCAAAAACCAGAGCCTATGGCTTGCCAAGTGAGTCCACAAATACCGGAATCCCAATGAAATCAAATTAAAACCCTCTACATATATGACTATTTGAGACATCTTTACAGAAGCTTGAGCGTTTACTAGAAAATGTGAAGGGCTAATTAGTGCAAAGTGAAAGTGTATCCAGTTAAGAAACTAAGCCTGATCCCATTACCATGTCAAGTGGGTTAAACGTGAAGTGCTCTCCTGAGAAGTGAGCTCACTGTCTCATTAGTACTTTGGTATATGCATATGTTTGCCTATGGGGTGCCTAGGGGGAAATGTGGAAGAGCTGGTGCATAATTAGCCTCATATTACCAAAATCAACGTTTCTGGGACACACTTACTAATGACCCTTTTTCCAGTATGCTCCTGTATGTGCATGTTTCCAACTGAGCATTACAACAAACTGAATCCACATCGATATTTATTAGCATCAGTAGTGTGAAAAGCCAGTGCTTTCACTGCACTCTTTAATACTGAAAATATGTGAATATCAATGAATATTCACCAGGCTAGAAGGTAAACGATTTTAGATTGCTGCCTTCATTCCTCTCTTATATGCAATTTTACAGAATCCTCATACGTTCTCTCTCCCCCCCTCTCTCTCCCTCTTTCTTTCTCTTTCTCTCTGTCAATGACTGCACTCAATACGAAAATTTAATAGATTGAAAACTGAAAATACAGACCATATTTCAAATCAGTATGTGTATATGTCTGTGCATATATTTATCGGGAAGTCTCGTTGAAAGAAAGAGGGTAAAATCTGTTCAGTTATGTCTGAGAAAGGAAACTGTGGCTCTAAATACTACATTTAGGTATTAAAAATTCACATCAAACTGCAGTTGGGAATGAAAGCTTGGGAAGTACCTGTAAGGGACAACACTTTACATTTCATCTGTTGAGCCACGTACTTGAAAAAGTAGTTCCAAATGAATTTAGAAAACTGAGGGTAGGAACATAATGACACTAGAAATATTAGAGGTAGAAGTCCTTGGTAGAAAAACAACTTGACAGATGACTGATTGAATATCGTGAGCTGATACTCCTCATGAAACTCTCTCTATATGTGCGTGTGCACGCACGCACACACACACACACACACACATATATATATAAGTGTTGCAACTTGGAGCAAATCTGGATGTACATAAAATGATAAAATGACAACAGGGAATATAACATCAGAATTACAATGACTATATTGATTTCTCTTTAAGTAATATGAATAGATCAACGAATGAATGTAAAAAATTACTTAAATATTGGTAAGCTATACCATGTTCGTGGATAATTGATGTAGTGCAAGGTTATTTAGGGAATGCTTCCATTTGTTCAAAATTAATGCAGCTACAATTAAAATGTCTCACACACTAGTAAGCACTTAGGTACATTGATTCCGAACTTTTATAGAGTAGAAAGTAAATTGACAAATAAAGAAACACAGTTAAAGGAAAATATCATCCTGAGGAGCTAACCCAATCACAGAAAGACATACATGGTATGTACTCATTGATAAGTGGCTTTATTAAAATGCTTGAATTACCCTAGATGCCTAGAACAAATGAAACTCAAGACGGATGATCAAAATGTGAATGCAGATCGGCTCCTGAGAGACACAGCCAGAATACAGCAAATACAGAGGCGTATGCCAGCAGGAAACCACTGAACTGAGAACAGGACCCCAAGTTGAAGGAATCAGAGAAAGAACTGGAAGAGCTTGAAGGAGCCCGAGACCCCATATGTACAGCTGCCAACCAAACAGAGCTTCCAGGGACTAAGCCACTACCCAAAGACTATACATAGACTGACCCTGGACTCTGACCTCATAGGTAGCAATGAATATCCTAGTAAGAGCACCAGTGGAAGGGGAAGCCCTGGGTCCTGCTAAGACTGAACCCCCAGTGAACTAGACTGTTGGGGAGAGGGAAGCAAGGGGGGGAGGGTTGGGAGGGGAACACCCATAAGGAAGGGGAAGGGGGAGGGGGATGTTTGCCCGGAAACCGGGAAAGGGAATAACACTCGAAATGTATATAAGAAATACTCAAGTTAATAATAATAATAATAAAAAAAAAACACATGGAAATAAGCCAGACCCAGGGACTATACGACTCAATGAAAAAAAAAAAAAAAAAAAAAATATTCTGGAGAAATTTACCATGCCGGTTACTTTCCATTTAACTATCTTTAAGATATATAGTCTAGAATGCAGGGCAAGTTGGCCCCACCATGGGCTTTGTCTTTGGGAGATTCTCATAAATGCACTCTGGTGCCATTTCCCTGTTACAGACCAAAATTTCTGTATACAAATCCCTTAAAGACACATAGAACTAAGTAAGGCTGGCACGTGTTAACAGTTGTCTAATCACTTTATAGTTTCCTGTCTTGTCTGATACACTTTCCATTCATCTAGGTTACTTTTACTTTTTAATTATTATCTAATAATATATTATTACATAGACTTTAAGCCTGTAAGACACATGAACATTATCTACCTTTTATATATCATTTATTTTCAGAATTATCTTATCTCCACAGAATATATGAATAATGTTGATATTTAATATCAAGGCATCTGTGGCTGAAAGGAGGAAGCTCTTTTGTTCTAAATGAAATAAGTCAACAGTGAAATGTGAAAATATTCTATATTTATTTTCAAATTGTGTTTGGAGAGATAAAGTTATCTGTTAAATATGACTCTATTGAAACTGTTAATTATTTTCTGGGTCAGTTCCTTATTTTCTATGGAGTTTGAAAGTTGTATTGATATTGGATTTTTATCTCTATTGAACAACCACTGCATAGATTAATATTTTCTCTTATATTTGATACTTTTTCCTACATCTACTGACTGAGGTTTATGTCATAAAACTATAAATGCCAAAATTTTAATTTGTGAGATTTTGATAAGCCAATGATTTTTTGCTAAGTTGTAAGGATAGGCACAAGATACAAAGGCACAAAAATTAAAATTTATAACTACTGAAACCTTAAAAACTATTATTCAAATTAAGTATTGCATTTAAACTAAGAACAGTAATATATTTGCTTTCTGCATTGTGTAATATACATAGTGGGAAAGTGTCATGTATTAAAATAGAAGCACATATGATTGTTTTTCTGATATATATTAACAAATAGAGGGGTTAGGGGGATGTTGGCCCGTAAACCGGGAAAGGGAATAACACTCGAAATGTAAATAAGAAATACTCAAGTTAATAAAAAAAGAAGAAGAAGAAGAAGAAAACTGGTGCTAACACAGACATATTAAAAAAATATTTTTTTTTAATTAACTTGAGTATTTCTTATATACATTTCGAGTGTTATTCCCTTTCCCGGTTTCCGGGCAAACATCCCCCTCTCCCCTCCCCTTCCTTATGAGTGTTCCCCTCCCACCCTCCCCCCATTGCCCCCCTCCCCCAACAGTCTAGTTCACTGGGGTTCAGTCTTAGCAGGACCCAGGGCTTCCCTTCCACTGGTGCTCTTACTAGGATATTCATTGCTACCTATGAGGTCAGAGTCCAGGGTCAGTCCATGTATAGTCTTTAGGTAGTGGCTTAGTCCCTGGAAGCTCTGGTTGCTTGGCATTGTTGTACATATGGGGTCTCAAGCCCCTTCAAGCTCTTCCAGTTCTTTCTCTGATTCCTTCAACTGGGGTCCTATTCTCAGTTCAGTGGTTTGCTGCTGGCATACGCCTCTGTGTTTGCTGTATTCTGGCTGTGTCTCTCAGGAGTGATCTACACTTCTGCACTTCTTTGCTTCATCCATCTTGTCTAATTGGGTGGCTGTATATATATGGGCCACATGTGGGGCAGGCTCTGAATGGGTGTCCCTTCAGTCTCTGTTTTAATCTTTGCCTCTCTCTTCCCTGCCAAGGGTATTCTTGTTCCCCTTTTAAAGAAGGAGTGAAGCATTCACATTTTGATCATCCATCTTGAGTTTCATTTGTTCTAGGCATCTAGGGTAATTCAAGCATTTGGGCTAATAACCACTTATCATTGAGTGCATACCATGTATGTCTTTCTGTGATTGGGTTAGCTCACTCAGGATGATATTTTCCAGTTCCAACCATTTGCCTACGAATTTCATAAAGTCGTTGTTTTTGATAGCTGAGTAATATTCCATTGTGTAGATGTACCACATTTTCTGTATCTATTCCTCTGTTGAAGGGCATCTGGGTTCTTTCCAGCTTCTGGCTATTATAAATAAGGCTGCGATGAACATAGTGGAGCATGTGTCTTTTTTATATGTTGGGGCATCTTTTGGGTATATGCCCAAGAGAGGTATAGCTGGATCCTCAGGCAGTTCAATGTCCAATTTTCTGAGGAACCTCCAGACTGATTTCCAGAATGGTTGTACAAGTCTGCAACCCCACCAACAATGGAGGAGTGTTCCTCTTTCTCCGCATCCTCGCCAGCATTCTCTGTCACCTGAATTTTTGATCTTAGCCATTCTCACTGGTGTGAGGTGAAATCTCAGGGTTGTTTTGATTTGCATTTCCCTGATGACTAAAGATGTTGAACATTTCTTTAGGTGTTTCTCAGCCATTTGGCATTCCTCAGCTGTGAATTCTTTGTTTAGCTCTGAAACCAATTTTTTAATAGGGTTATTTGTCTCCCCTGCGGTCTAACTTCTTGAGTTCTTTGTATATTTTGGATATAAGGCCTCTATCTGTTGTAGGATTGGTAAAGATCTTTTCCCAATCTGTTGGTTGCCGTTTGTCCTAACCACAGTGTCCTTTGCCTTACAGAAGCTTTGTAGTTTTATGAGATCCCATTTGTCGATTCTTGATCTTAGAGCATAAGCCATTGGTGTTTTGTTCAGGAAATTTTTCCAGTGCCCATGTGTTCCAGATGCATCCCTACTTTTTCTTCTATTAGTTTGAGTGTATCTGGTTTGATGTGGAGGTCCTTGATCCACTTGGACTTAAGCTTTGTACAGGGTGATAAGCATGGATCGATCTGCATTCTTCTACATGTTGACCTCCAGTTGAACCAGCACCATTTGCTGAAAATGTTATCTTTTTTCCATTGGATAGATTTGGCTCCTTTGTCAAAAATCAAGTGACCATAGGTGTGTGGGTTCATTTCTGGGTCTTCAATTCTATTCCATTGGTCTATCTGTCTGTCTCTGTACCAATACCATGCAGTTTTTATCACTATTGCTCTGTAATACTGCTTGAGTTCAGGGATAGTGACTTCCCCTGAAGTCCTTTTATTGTTGACGGTTGGTTTTAGCTATCCTGGGTTTTTTGTTATTCCAGATGAATTTGCAAATTGTTCTGTCTAACTCTTTGAAGAATTGGATTGGTATTTTGATGGGGATGGCATTGAATCTGTAGATCACTTTTTGGTAAAATGGCCATTTTTACTATATTAATCCTGCCAATCCATGAGCATGGGAGATCTTTCCATCTTCTGAGGTCTTCTTCAATTTCTTTCTTCAGTGTCTTGAAGTTCTTATTGTACAGATCTTTTACTTGCTTGGTTAAACTCACACCGAGATACTTTATATTATTTGGATCTATTATGAAGGGTGTCGTTTCCCTAATTTCTTTCTCGGCTTGTTTCTCTTTTGTGTAGAGGAAGGCTACTGATTTATTTGAGTTAATTTTATACCCAGCCACTTTGCTGAAGTTGTTTATCAGCTTTAGTAGTTCTCTGGTGGAACTTTTGGGATCACTTAAATATACTATCATATCATCTGCAAATAGTGATATTTTGACTTCTTCTTTTCCGATCTGTATCCCCTTGACCTCCTTTTGTTGTCTGATTGCTCTGGCTAGAACTTCAAGAACTATATTGAATAAGTAGGGAGAGAGTGGGCAGCCTTGTCTAGTCCCTGATTTTAGTGGGATTGCTTCAAGTTTCTCTCCATTTAGTTTAATGTTAGCAACTGGTTTGCTGTATATGGCTTTTACTATGTTTAGGTATGGGCCTTGAATTCCTATTCTTTCCAGGACTTTTATCAAGAAGGGGTGTTGAATTTTGTCAAATGCTTTCTCAGCATCTAATGAAATGATCATGTGGTTTTGTTCTTTCAGTTTGTTTATATAATGGATCACATTGATGGTTTTCCATATATTAAACCATCCCTGCATGCCTGGGATGAAGCCTACTTGATCATGGTGGATGATTGTTTTGATGTGCTCTTGGATTCGGTTTGCCAGAATTTTATTGAGTATTTTTGCGTCGATATTCATAAGGGAAATTGGTCTGAAGTTCTCTTTCTTTGTTGGGTCTTTGTGTGGTTTAAGTATAAGAGTAATTGTGGCTTCATAGAAGGAGTTCGGTAGTGCTCCATCTGTTTCAATTTTGTGGAATAGTTTGGATAATATTGGTATGAGGTCTTCTATGAAGGTCTGATAGAATTCTGCACTAAACCCGTCTGGACCTGGGCTCTTTTTGGTTGGGAGACCTTTAATGACTGCTTCTACTTCCTTAGGAGTTATGGGGTTGTTTAACTGGTTTATCTGTTCCTGATTTAACTTCGGTACCTGGTATCTGTCTAGGAAATTGTCCATTTCCTGTAGATTTTCAAGTTTTGTTGAATATAGGCTTTTATAGTAAGATCTGATGATTTTTTGAATTTCCTCTGAATCTGTAGTTATGTCTCCCTTTTCATTTCTGATTTTGTTAATTTGGACACACTCTCTGTGTCCTCTCGTTAGTCTGGCTAAGGGTTTATCTATCTTGTTGATTTTCTCAAAGAACCAACTTTTGGTTCTGTTGATTCTTTCTATGGTTCTTTTTTTTGTTTCTACTTGGTTGATTTCAGCTCTGAGTTTGATTATTTCCTGCCTTCTACTCCTCCTGGGTGTATTTGCTTCTTTTTTGTTTTAGAGCTTTTTAGGTGTGCTGTCAAGCTGCTGACATATGCTCTTTCCTGTTTCTTTCTGCAGGCACTCAGCGCTATGAGTTTTCCTCTTAGCACAGCTTTCATTGTGTCCCATAAGTTTGGGTATGTTGTACCTTCATTTTCATTAAATTCTAAAAAGTTTTTAATTTCTTTCTTTATTTCTTCCTTGACCAGGTTATCATTGAGTAGAGCATTGTTCAATTTCCACGTATATGTGGGCATTCTTCCTTATTGTTATTGAAGACCAGCTTTAGGCCGTTGGTGGTCCGATAGCACGCATGGGATTATTTCTATCTTTCTGTACCTGTTGAGGCCCGTTTTTGACCAATTATATGGTCAATTTTGGAGAAAGTACCATGAGGAGCTGAGAAGAAGGTATATCCTTTTGCTTTAGGATAGAATGTTCTATAAATATCCGTTAAGTCCATTTAGCTCATGACTTCTCTTAGTCTGTCTACGTCTCTGTTTAATTTCTGTTTCCATGATCTGTCCATTGATGAGAGTGGGGTGTTGAAATCTCCTACTATTATTGTGTGAGGTGCAATGTGTGTTTTGAGCTTTAGTAAGGTTTCTTTTACGTATGTAGGTGCCCTTGTATTTGGGGCATAGATATTTAGGATTCAGAGTTCATCTTGGTGGATTTTTCCTTTGATGAATATAAAGTGTCCTTCCTTATCTTTTTTTATGACTTTTAGTTGAAAATTGACTTTATTTGATATTAGAATGGCTACTCCAGCTTGCTTCTTCCGACCATTTGCTTGGAAAGTTGTTTTCCAGCCTTTCACTCTGAGGTAGTGTCTGTCTTTGTCTCTGAGGTGTGTTTCCTGTAGGCAGCAGAAAGCAGGGTCCTCGTTGCGTATCCAGTTTGTTAATCTATGTCTTTTTATTGGGGAGTTGAGGCCATTGATGTTGAGAGATATTAAGGAATAGTGATTATTGCTTCTGTTATATTCATATTTGGATGTGTTATGTTTGTGTGCTTTTCTTCTCTTTGTTTTTTTGCCAAGACGATTAGTTTCTTGCCTCTTCTAGGGTATAGCTTGCCTCCTTATGTTGGGCTTTACGATTTATTATCCTTTGTAGTGCTAGATTTGTAGAAAGATATTGTGTAAATTTGGTTTTGTCATGGAATATCTTGGTTTCTCCATCTATGTTAATTGAGAGTTTTGCAGGATACAGTAGCCTGGGCTGGCATTTGTGTTCTCTTAGGGTCTGTATGACATCAGTCCAGGATCTTCTGTCCTTCATATTTTCTGGCGAAAAGTCTGGTGTGATTCTGATTGGTCTGCCTTTATATGTTACTTGACCTTTTTCCCTTACTGCTTTTAATATTCTTTCTTTATTTTGTGCGTTTGGTGTTTTGACTATTATGTGACGGGAGGTGTTTCTTTTCTGGTCCAATCTATTTGGAGTTCTGTAGGCTTCTTGTATGTCTATGGGTATCTCTTTTTTTAGGTTAGGGAAGTTTTCTTCTATGATTTTGTTGAATATATTTACTGGTCCTTTGAGCTGGGAGTCTTCACTCTCTTCTATACCTATTATCCTTAGGTTTGATCTTCTCATTGAGTCCTGGATTTCCTGTATGTTTTGGACCAGCAGCTTTTTCCGCTTTACATTATCTTTGACAGTTGAGTCAATGATTTCTATGGAATCTTCTGCTCCTGAGATTCTCTCTTCCATCTCTTGTATTTTGTTGGTGAAGCTTCTATCTACAGCCCCTTGTCTCTTCTTTTGGTTTTCTATATCCAGGGTTGTTTCCATGTGTTCTTTCTTGATTGCTTCTATTTCCATTTTTAACTCCTTCAACTGTTTGATTGTGTTTTCCTGGAATTCTTTCAGGGATTTCTGTGTCTCCTCTCTATGGGCTTCTACTTGTTTATTTATGTTTTCCTGGAATTCTTTCAGGGATTTTTTTTGTCTCCTCTCTATGGGCTTCTACTTGTTTATTTATGTTTTCCTGGAATTCTTTCAGGCATTTTTGCGATTCCTCTCTGTAGGCTTCTACTTGTTCTCTAAGGGAGTTCTTCACGTCTTTCTTGAAGTCCTCCAGCATCATGGTCAAATATGATTTTGAAACTAGATCTTGCTTTTCTGGTGTGTTTGGATATTCCATGTTTGTTTTGATGGGAGAATTGGGCTCCGATGGTGCCATGTAGTCTTGGTTTCTGTTGCTTGGGTTCCTGTGCTTGCCTCTCGCCATCAGATTATCTCTAGTGTTACTTTGTTCTGCTATTTCTGACAGTGGCTAAACTGTCCTATAGGCCTGTGTGTCAGGAGTGCTGTAGACCTGTTTTCCTCTCTTTCAGTCAGTTATGGGGACAGAGTGTTCTGCTTTCGGGCGTGTAGTTTTTCCTTTCTACAGGTCTTTAGCTGTTCCTGTGGACCTGTGCCTTGAGTTCACCAGGCAGGTCACTTGCAGCAGAAAAGTTGGTCTTACCTGTGGTCCCAAGGCTCAATTTCGCTCGCGGGGTGCTGCCCACGGGCTCTCTGCGGCGGCAGCAACCAGGAAGATCTGTGCCGCCCCTTCTGGGAGCCTCCGTGCACCAGGGTTCCAGATGGAGTTTGGTGTTTTCCTCTGGAATCAGTAATGTGTGCAGAGTGCAGTCTCTTCTGTTTTCACAGGCGTGCCTGCCTCTCTGAAGGTTTAGCTCTCCCTCCCACGGGATTTGGGTGCAGAGAACTGTTTATCCGGTCTGTTTCCTTCAGGATCCGGCGGTGTCTCAGGCAGGGGTCCTGCCGCTCCTGGGCCCTCCCCCACAGGAACCCAGAGGCCTTATACAGTTTCCTCTTGGGCCAGGGATGTGGGCAGGGGTGGGCAGTGTTGGTGGTCTCTTCCACTCTGCAGCCTCAGGAGTGCCCACCTGACCAGGCGGTGAGGTCTCTCTCCCATGGGGTCTGGGTGCAGAGAGCTGCTGCGGGCCGGGATCCTCGGGTAAGTATTGTTATCTTAAAATTAAAGTATAATTACATAATTTTCTTTTTCCTCCCTCTAATGCAGTCAATGTATTTCACTTCACTACTTTTTAAATTCATGTCATTTTACATTTCATTATTACATGTGCACAAATAAGTAAATATATCAATACAACCTGATGATTCTGTTTATTATACTTTTATTACATGATTTAAGAACTGACATCTTGGAAATGAATAACTAATTAGGGAGCGTTTTCCTGGAGATTACTAATACTCCCTCTATAAGAAGTCTCTAGTATTTCTTTGCTTAGGGGTGAGGTCCCAGGAGATGTCTCCAAAATCCCCCAAGACAGCATGACTATTGGTGTTCTCATTGGTCAGGTCCTTTTTAGGCAGCCATGTAGTTGAGTGTTTATGGGTGTAGTTTCTCTGTGTTTTGTAAGAAAAGTGAAGTCACAGCAGATTTCCTGGTCTAATAGTCTTTTTGCTCCCTCTGTCAAGATGTCCTTTGAGCTGCAAGGGCAATTGTATTGTAGATGCATCTCTTGTGTCTGGGAAACTTATGATTAGCTGTTGTCTGTCTTTTGCCCAGTTGCACTTTTCTGTAATGGTCTCCTGCTGCAAAGAAAACCCTCTTTGATTAGAGGTGAGAGCTACATTACTCTCTGAGTTTAGGGACCTGAATGCCTCCTCCCCACAAACTTGCTTTCAAAGTACGAAAAGGTACAATACAACCTGCCAAAAAAATGAAGAAACTAATAGTTCTATCCTGCAGTGCTATGATGGCACTGGACCAGAACAAAGAGCACGACAAGATATTCCTTAAGGTTCAGTAGTACTCTTATATCTTGGCAGTTACCATTAGCTGTCTAATTGGACATAATGCCTGCTCTCCAGGAGGGAATTATGATTAGTGCTGGAGCTCTTGCTCTCTCTTGCTCTTTGTTCTTCTCTGCTCTCGCCCTGTTCCCTGTCCCTTCTCTCCCCATCACCTCCCCTTCCCTTCACATGCCCATGACCGGCCTTTGTTCCTCCCTCCTTGTAACCTTCTCTCATTAAACCATTAAATCATTAAAAAATGATTAGTGCTTGAAAGCAACCCAACTTCCTTGGGTTAGTGAGTCTTAGAGGAAGTGTTCTACTTCCACTGTTCTAAACAATGGCATTTCCTAAAGACAGTGATTAAACACTAAATAGAACTCAAGTTATAACCCTTTTCAACGTAACTTTTCACTTATGGTATTTTTTTCAAGGTGTGTGTGCATGTGGTGTGTGTGTGTGTGTGCATATGTGTGTGTGTGTATGTGTGTGTATGTGTGTGTGTGTGTGTGTGTGTGTGTGTGTGTGTGTGTGTGAATGTGGGTATGCATGTGTACCAGCACCTATAAAGAACAGAAGAGGATGTTGGATCTTTAGAGCTGAAGTTACAGGTGCTTGTGTGTTGTCTTTTATGCTCACTGGAAATAAAATGTAGTCCGCTGAATCAGCAAATGCTCTCAACTCTTGAGCCATCTCCTCAGCCCCACATATTTTAAAGGAGAATCATTCCACAGGTACATCTTCAAACGAAAGCTGGTAGTAGTCAGTCTTGATATAAAACTGACGAATATAGTAACCTAGCAATTAAGGAAATAAACATCACACAGTTTTCCTTTGTTGATTTCATTCTCATGTTGCCTTCACTTTTGAGAACTTTGCAGTGGAAATAGTACACATAGCTTAGAAGACTGACTACCATGATGAAATGAGTATTAGCTCACTTTATCCCCAAGCACTTAAAGCATAACATATTGTCTTGGGAACCAAAAAGAGAGTGGATAAAAAATAAAAGTTACCATCCTTGGCTCTGGAAAGCATAAAAATTTTTCCAGAGTTTCACTGCATTAACTACTAGTACCTTAGGAAGCACAAAATATGTGTGCAAAAGAAATAACAAGCTACCAACTGGCCTGCTAATTCACTGTACACTGCCTGTACATTTGGATTATTCCACATGTGAGAGTGTATTCAACCAGTGCTATCACCACTAATCTTTGGCAATTATTACAATGTAAGTAAGGTGAAAGAATCATGGTAAACTTCTCAGTGTTTATTAAGGTCCATTAGTAAGTGAAAAAATAATCAATTATCAAACACATAAAATAGATAGGACAACTCTCTGGAGTCAGAATATTATTATTAATACTATTACTATTATTATTATCCTTGCTTACCTCATGCAGACATGATATAACATGGAGTTAATCAGTTTGGCAGATATATTAGATTAAGGCATGGAAGCAAGACTCCATAACCATTGCTCTAATTTTAAATTAAGTTTTGAAATAAGAACTTTCCTTTACCTGGTATTCTGGTTTTTCTTCTGAGACAGACTTTGACAGGACTGAATTTGAGCTCATTTTTGTTGGTATTAGCCTCTTGAATAAGTAAATGAAAGCTCTGTACTGCACGCACATTTCTGGCTCCCATTCTTCAACCATGGTGTAAATAGATTTTATCTGGTGTTCAGAATCTACCCAGAACAGAGGTCTAGATAGTAGTAGCATAATTACCTGTTTCTGTGACAATAAAATTGTATTTTATTAATTTACTGAAACTGTTATGCAATCGTTTAAAGAAACTGTGTACTATATATAGATATGTAATTGCAATAGCTTGTGCCCTATAGTAGTTTATGTTAGGAGTTTTGAAGAGAATTAGTATGAAGGTGAACGGGTTAGGGAAAAATGACTATTGTAAGAAAAGGTTCCATAAAGCTCATTGGAGCCACCATGGCGAGATCTATTATTCTGTGTAATGGATGACACAGGACTAAGACATGTGTCAGCTGTAAGGTAGTGTTGGATTGGAGGAAAGAGATGATGGGGTTCCCTAGTAAAACAGTCAAAGGCAAGGTATAACCTGCAGGTACAAAGGCAAAAGATGTGTTAGCTAGAGCACAGCACTTTTGGGAAAATCAAGTAATTGGCCTACTTAAATTATTTTTTTTTTAAAAATCTCAACTGATACAGGTGCACTTTAAGATTCTGAAATCATTGAAAGGGAGAAAAATGCTTTCTGAATGCAATAATCACCTGGATGTGAGGAAAAGAAACACTGAGAAAGGTTTAAAATGCCATGGTAAGCGACTCCAGACCTAGTGACAGCCGGCTCTGAATATGCAAGAGACCTGACGTTCTTCTTTTGTACTGGGCTGGCAATTTTAAGCAGCATATTTTGAAGTAGGATTGTCTCAAAGGGGGAGGCATAGGGCCATTTGATGAGTCAACATGAAATGTGTCTTAATTTGGAGAAAACACATAGAAAGTTATTGGAAAGGTGAGTATTATATTTTAAAATAATTGCCCCGAAGTGCTCAATTACATGTTTCTTAGTATCAACATCTGTTAGTAAGAAAATAAAGATCAGGTTCCCAGGCTCTCTAATGTACCTTTAAGTGACGAATAAAGAGATTAAACCATTTGAAGAAAGTGCATTTTGTATTTCACAGTGAAATTTTGCTGTGTAGAATTAATCAAAGGGCATTAAATAAAGAAGTGAGCTTTTACAGTCCTACTATTTCCACAGCATTTTATATAATTCTAGAGGAGTTAGTAGGAAGACTTGTAGAGCCACAGGGCATAGTTGAATAAATGACTTTTTCAATGGTTTCTTATTTTTCTCGATTATAAAAGAAGAATAACAAAAATACTTCCTTTGTAAGTTGTAATGGATTGGACAAATTACTTTTAATTCACATGGAGTTAACTATAAATGGACACCTCTTGTCCTCTGTTTCACCCATAAATGGTGCTTTAACAACTGCTCATTATCATCTCTCTATGTATTACTGATTTGGGTTCGAGGTAAAAGTGAGTCACCAAACACCAATGTAAATTATATAGCCATGCAGTAGAGGTACTATCTATCTATCTATCTATTATCTATCTATGTATCTATCTATCTATCTATCTACCTATCTATCTATCTATCTATCTACCTATCTATATATTGATCTATCAATCTATCAATATATCAATCTATCATACATACATATATAATATATCCATATATATGACTTAATAATGTTTAAACTCTATATGTGTACATATGATTGATAAACTTGATTTTAAAGGATTCTAATGTGTAAAGGTATTGGAAGAACTTTCTATGGGCAGATGTGGTAAGAAGTTGGAGTAAAGTAAGACACTGCAGAGGCTCCTGTGTCTTGTATTCTTACTGAGGCCATTTTAGGCTCAACTAGACTATGATTTCCTTGATGGAGAGAGAGCGTCCTGGAAAATTACCCAACTCTGTGCTAGGAACCCGAGGTCAAGATGGCCTAGTTAAAATTTTAGCTTTTGTAAAATTGCTGGTTCAAACCATATCTCCTCCCTCTTGCTTCTGTTGATCATACCTAGCTGTGGTTTTATTTTTGTCTTTAAAATCCAATCACCTTAAATACCAAGTGTTATACTTGGTCCTGAATACCTGAGAAAAGTCCCAGTTTATAAACTGTGTCTGAGTGGTTAACCCTAGTGGTCTCCCCATAACAAAATGATAAAAAGTACCTAGTTTTTAATGTGCATATTAGTATGAGAAAAGGAGTCAGCATAGTATTAACCAGTAAAGAAAGAATAGTTTGTTGGTTTCTGAAAGATCTGTGAAAGGCTCAGAGAGATATAAGTATCCTGAGTGCTTAAAATTCCAAAACACTAACTAGCTTCAACAACACATCAGATTGTTAGTATTTATATATTTAAGTTTTTATCTTGAGTAGACAACAATAATACTCTCATGGTTTAAAACTCGTTAAGTTCTAAAGGATAAGAGGGTAATATTAGCCCACAATCTCTGTGTTCAACCCAATTTTCAAATGCTTAATTGAACATCATTCAAAATAAAATTGTACAACTACAATCAAACATAATTTTTGCATTTTGTTGTATATGATAGCATATCATATAGTCTTTTGAGTCTTTTCATGTATAGTAAAAAACAGAACTTGAGAATCAATTTGAATGTTAACAATTTTATTCTTTTCTTTAAATCATCTTTAATCTTTTTTAAGAGTTGGATCGTTATCTCCCTCCAGACCCACCCCTTGATAGTTCCTCATTCCATTCTCTAAGAGGATGTCCACATCCCACCCCCCTCCCTCAAGCCTGCATCTTCTCTCACTGAGGACAGGCCAGGCAGTCCTCTGCTGTATGATTGTTGGGGGCCTCACATCAGCTAGTGTATGCTGCATGATTGGTAGGTCAGTGTCTGAGCTATCTCACTTGTCCGGGTTAGTTGAGACTGCTTGTCTTTCTATGTGGTCACCCTCCTCAGCTTCATCCAGCCTTTCCCAAATTCAACCACAGGGGTCCCCTGTTTCTGTCCATTGATTGGGTGTAAATATCTGCACCTGAATCTTTCAGCTGCTTGGTGGGCCTCTTGGAGGGCCGCCATGCTAGACTCCTGTCTGTTAGCACACTGCAGCATCAGTATCAGTGTCAGGCCTTCAGTCCTCCCCTTGAGCTGGATCCTAATTTGGGCCAGTCACTAGACCTCCTTTCTCTCAGTCTCCTCTACTTTTGTCCCTGCAGTTCTTTCAGATATGAACCATTCTGGATCAGAGTTTTTGACTGTGGAATGGCAATCCCATCACTCTACTGGATGCCCTGTCTTTCCACTGGTGGTGGATTCTTCAAGTTTCCTCTCCCCACTGTAGGGCATTTCATCTACGGTCCCTCCCTTTGAGTCCTGAGAATCTCTTACCTCCCAGGTCTCTGGTAAATTCCAAAGGGTCCCCCTACCTCTTATGTCCTGAGGTTGCCTGTTTCCATTCTTTATGCTAGCTGAGGACATAAACAGACCATGATGCTTCTGACACTCCAGGTTTCATGTTTAAATAGTAGAGACCAACTGGAATGGCTATGGGTTTTGGTTTCACGTTGTAATTGATGCATATTTATTGAGTAGGTTATCATTTCATTGCTGAATCTACCTAGAGGCAGTTAATAATATTAGGTGAAATATAAGCAATCTTAAGTTATTGATGTGATAGGGGAAATAATTTAATCTGATAGAATTTGTATGAAAAAATGCTAATGCAATATGCACAAATGATCATGAATCTTTACTATATTCTGATCCCATCAACGCTTCCTGAAAAACAGCAAAGGTTCTTACACAAAAAGCATGCTAAGGGATGTTTATATCTTCTACTGTGGATAGGTAAGGAGAGCCTGTCCCTCCAGTTGGGTGTTTTCAGGAAACAGAAATTTCCAGGTGGACACATAGGTAGACTGTCGCAGTCTTGTCAAGGAGAACTTGAGTTCTACAGTTGTCACTAAGAGAAAACTAAAAGGGAAAGTTTCTGAGATTTAATTGAATATGTAAGGAACCATTATTCCAAACGAAATGCATAATACCAATGAAATCTGAAAATAGGAAAAAAACAAACAGAACAGGTTGGTTGACCTTGAATCTAAATCTAAAAGATATATGTTGTGCTTCTATTGTGCACCACATCCTGCATTAGATTCTGAAGACTCAAGATTAATCCAAAGGTGGTTTTAAAATGAAACAACAGAGACTATGTGTTAAATGACTTAGTTTCAATATGTGCAGCGTCAGGAAAGACCACTTTTCCTATAATTCAGCCAAGGGGAATTTATCATAGATTGATTTCTAGAGTGGCTGTACCAGTTTGCAATGAATGAGGCTTCCTCTTTTTCCACATTTTCACCAGCATGTGCTGTCACTTGAGTTTTTGATCTTATCCATTCTGGTTGGTGTTTGATTTTGCATTTCCCCAATGACTAACAATGTTGAACATTTCTTCCCGGCCATTTGTGATTCCTCTGTTGAGAATTCTCTGTTTAGTTCTATGCCTCATTTGTTAATTGGGTTATTTCTTGTTTTTAGTCTAACTTCTTGGGTTCATTATATATTTTAGATATTAGCCCTCTGTTTGCTAGGATTAGTGAAGATCTATTACCAATCTGTAGCTTGTCCATTTGTTGATGGTTTCCTTTGCCTTATAAAAGCTTTTCAGTTTCATGAGGCTTCATTTGTCAATTGTTGATCTTAGAGCCTGAGCCATTGGTGTTCTGTTCAGGATGGTTTCCCCTGTGCGAATGCATTCAAGGATATTTCCAACTTTATCTTCTATTAGATTTAGTTTATCTGGTTTTATGTTGAGGTCTTTGATCTACTGTCACTTGAGTTTTGTGCAAAGTGATTAACATAGATCAATTTGCATTAGTGTATTGGGAGATTACCAGTTAAACTGAAAGACCACGGAGCTGGAGAAGACCCCCACTCAAATCTTGAGACAACGCAACCCCCCAAGAACTCATGAGAAACCGGTCTTAATGTAATGAACAAGAGGTGTATTTGAGGAACCAGAGCTCTGGGGACGACATGTATCTTACACAGGAGACAGAGGAGTCGACCCCGAGCCCAATTAGGGGAAGGTATCTATAGGGAAAATTACATAGATAGTTGGCAACAGTTACACAAAGCAATTTCATTGGTTTGAAACTTGGGTTCAGGTCAACTCTAGGCCACCCTGCTTCTGGGGCAAGTTGACCCTAATTCTCGTTTTTCTCAGGACTGTTGAGTCAGGCCTTATCGAGGTGGGATGGTTTGTGGTGGCTATGGCCAGGCTACATCCCCAAAATATGTTACGTTATTCTTTGCTGTGAGGTGCACTTGTCCTCACTTCAGGGTCAGTGGGGAATAGTTAAAAATCTTTATTCTTTCAAAACCAGCACCATTAATTGAAGATGCTTTCTTTTTTCCAGTCCATGGTTTTGGCTTCTTTGTCAAAGATCAAGTGTCCATAGGTAAGTGAGTTAATTTCTGGGTTTTCCATTGGAATCCATTGATTGAACTTTCTGTCTCTGTACCAATACCATGTGTTTTTTTTTAATCACCATTGCTCTGTAGTATAGCTTGAGGTCAGGGATGGTGATTCTTCCAGAAGTTCTTTTATTGTTGAAAATTCTTTTCATTATCCTTTTTCTTTTTTTCCATATGAAGTTGAGAATTGTTCTTTCCATGTCTCTTAAGAATTGTTTTGGAAATTTGATGGGGATTGCATCTGTAGATTGCTTTCGGCAAGATGGACGTTTTCATTGTTTTAATCCTACTTATCCCTGAGTATGGGAGATTTTTTTCATCTTCAGAAGTCTTATTCAATTTTTTTCAGGGACTTGAAGTTTTTGTTCCACTGATTTTTCAGTTGCCTGGTTAGCATTATATCAAGCAACTTCAAACTATTAAGGAAGGAAACACATCTGACCACAATGACCTTTCAGTCTCACAGAGGTGTTTAGAGTCAGGACAATAAGTCATTCCTCTCTTCCTCCTCTTCCTCCTTCTCCTATTCTTCCTTCTTTTCTTCCTCCTCTTCCTCCTTCTCCCCCTCCTTTTCCTTTTTATTTTCAAATTTATTTCATAGTTTCTTTTCCAAAGCAACAAAATGACAATTTTATTTTTAAAAGCCCATCTAAACTTTAGCCTATAACAAGTTGTCAGGGCCCACCTGTCAATTTCAGAAATAAATATTTTTCTGATATAGTGAGAAAGAAAATGTTGTGACTAAAAGGAGATAACGTGGCATTGCATGCCCAAATTCCTGAAACACCACCATTTAAGAGTCTGTGATTGGGATGATTAAAAGGATGAGGGCAACCTGGCCACCACTGTGAGTTCAGGTGAGTCTGAGCTAAATAGAAAACCTTTCCTCTCCCAAGAATAGAGTAAATAAGCACTCCTAGTGTGGAACAATAGGCCTTTAATAATAGCTCTCAGGAGGCAGACATAAGTGGGTTCCTGTGTGTTTGAGTTCAGCCCGTTCTATACCTCAAGGCTCTGAGCTCGCCAAGGCTACATAACCCTGTCAGTACAATGTAAAACTTCATAAAATAAAAAAATAAGAAAGTGAATAAGAATTACACTTGAAACAATATCAGTCATTGTGATTTTAGGAATAAATTGAGAGTGTACTACCATATAAAAATCAAGTAAATTCATGTCCCCAAAGATAATAGAAAGCAATAAAGGACATTTTAAGGTCAAGAAAGTATGGACATCCAGAATGAGTCAACTAAAGATTGCAGATAACAGATATCTGTGTAGATTAGCATAAACAGTGAACATGACTATCCATGTGTGTAACTATTATGTAACTATTTCTGAACAAATGCTGCTCCTGTTGATTCCGTATGAATTTGCCATTGGGTCCAAGAGTGTGTGCCTTTGTGCAAATGGATAAAGCATGTAGCATCTGCATATGAAATCTCACATTTTCTTTCATCTCCTTACTACCCCACAATCATTCTTCCCTGGCTGGAGAGCTCAGACTGCACGATATCGCAGTACTCTTATGCTGAAATCCTAACAAGTAGGAAGTGAAGCCTGAATCCTAATGTAGAAGCACTGTTAAAAACATTCAGATGCGTGGATTTTCTCATCATACGAAAAACACAGAGAACACCATCCGAGAACCACAAATGCAGTCTATGCCCCTGCCTTTGAATATAACTCTGACTTAATCATGGATGTCCTGACTCTCAAAACTGTGAAAATTAAAGCCCATAATTTCGAAGCTATTCACTCAACAGTATTTACTTATAGGAGCCTGGTGGACTGAGAACAGTCCTTTTCTTTAATTTTATTTTTTTTAAGTTTGAATTCAGCTTGAACAAGCCACACATTGCTTACAGAGTATTTCAAAGTAAAAGTAGGCTTGCCAGCCAGATATGCCCAGGGCTCTGAGTGCAATCATGGTTCACTCTGCCTCATGTCTGATATGCATGTTTCAGTTCATTTCTTGCTATTATAAATAATTCATTAGCTATTATATGGAATTCCCAGCATTCCCTGAAGATAGGAATTCACAAGCATGTCCCTGCATCGTGGGTGCATATGCTAGTAAGTGTTGATTTTAGGAGCCAATGATATGGTTCAGGAAGTTATTCAGAGTATATTAATTAGCTGTTTTTCATTAAGCAGTACTGTAAGAATTATTGGCAACAGCATATTAACTTGGGGAAGATCTGATTTACCACTCATCATATAAAACAAAACCAAACATTATTGGGTACAAGTCTGAAATCTCTGCTATGCTAATTACTTTTAGTAATTACTAATCAACTCCAATATTAATAAACTAACATATGCAGTAAGCATAATGAGTGTAGGGGTCACAGTGTGATGTTTATTTGTTTATGTTTTCATTTGGTCTGTAGAGTTTAGAGATGGAACAAATGTTTGCTGTGTCTTATCTTTGAAGAATGACACTGGACAAGATAAAATGCAGCTTGCACAATGTGACATTTCTAAATACTAAGTAAGAAAAATGTAAACAAAGAAAAAAAGTGTCTCTAGAATTCATCTATCGGGAAAAACTGAATGTTTTAACTTGTTATTATTTGTTCATCTTGCTTGAACTGATTATAAGTGTATAAATAATCTGCCAAAATGTAAAAGAACAGTTTGTCTTTCTGAAACTCTCAAAATAAATTTTCCCAAACCAAGCACATGAAAAGTGCCTAAGGAGCAAGTTAAAATGAAAATAATTAAAATACTGTAAAGGACATATTGGAACTCATGATTTGCTACTCAAGGGGACATTTATCTATATAAACCTGAGTTTCCCAGCTCTAAATAAGTTTCCCACCTGTCTTAGTTAGGGTTTTACCGCTGTGAACAGACATCATGACCACGGCAACTCTTATAAGGGCAACACTTAATTAGGGCTGGCCTACAGGTTCAGAGCTTCAGCCCATTATCATCAAGGTGGGACACGGCAGCATCCTGGTAGGCATGACACAGGAGGAGCTGAGAGTTCTACATCTTCATCTGAAGGCTGCTAGAATACTGGCCCCCAGGCAGCTAGGATCAGGGTGTTAAAGCCACAGTGACACACCCACTCCAACAAGGCCACACCTACTCTAACAAGGCCACACCTACTCCAACAGGGCCACACATTCTAGTAGTGCCACTCCCTGGGCCAAGCCTATACAAACCATCACACCACCCCCCGTTTTTTTTTTTAATCCTGCAAGGTACATTTCTCCCTCTCAGCTGAAAGGAATTTGGGATTTGCTTCACTTAATTTGCTTCTCTATCCTAAACACTGCCACAAGATCTGGCAGCAGACATATAAAATGTACTTTTAATATAAATTACTGGATAGATTGAAGAAACAAATGAATAGAAAGTAATAATCTCATGAATATTCAAAGAAAGTCACTAAAATAGTATACCAAGCTCGTTCAGTAATGAAGTGAATGGAACAATTAAAAAAAGGAAAGAATTTGAGAAAAGCATTTAGGAAAATAAAATGAAATGAAATCAGGGAAGAAAAAGTTTGCTAATTAAGAAACAAAACTGAAAGCTGTCCTGCATAAAAAGACAAAAATATTTCTAGATTATTCCTACATGATAGAAGTCTATTAATTAACACGTATTAATACATTTTTTGGAGTCTGATACCAAAAGGTTTATTTTTGAACATTTAAACACAGGAAAACTTTGGAGAAGAGTTCCCATGTGACAGTTATCGCAAGGCTTTAGATAAGACTACATAGAAATTCTTTTGCAAAGGGCATATCTTCGTCAAATCACCTGTGTCCTTTCCCATGAGTTTCATTGACTGAGAAACAATGCTCAGGATAAGGACAAAGGGAAAATGGGTTTGGATTATGCTCAGGATAAGGACCTAGGGGGAATGGATTGTAATAAGCACGATAGCAAAGCTCAATTGCAAAAGCCTGGGACCTCTTCAATGAGTTCCTGTCTCGTGACTGAGAAAAAAATGGCCAGTATTCTGGAGAACGCAGTGAGGTCTGGCTTACAGAATAGCAAAGATTAAGAGGCATTAATACATCTAATCCCAATCTTCTGGATGGAAAATGGGTATTTCCTTGATGCACAAAGTCTGCATTTTTAAGAGTGCTAGGTATAGGCATCTGGATCTTGTGTTCTTCTACAACTTCACATGCACGATACACTCCACTAATAGTTTAATGAAATAAGAAAAAGAAAATTCAAAAAAGTACATTCGTACAGAGATCCAAACAGTCCTTGAGTTGGTCCAGGCTTATTTGTTTTTTATGTTTTAAGCAATTCTCCTTTATTTCATTTTATGCCACAGGCAAAGAGAATGACAAGTAAATACTGTGAGTTATCTATGGGGAGGAATCAATCACTGCGAGCGCAAGTCTTCAGAGCGTAGTTGTTAGTATTTTAGTAAAAACTAAGGATAAAGAGCTGCTGTTGAGATGACTCAGTGGAAGGAAGTGCCTGGAAAGTTGACGGCTTAAACTCACGCTCTGAGATCCGCATGACATCAGGATTACCGAAATTGGGTTCTGTTCTCCATAGGCATTCTGTGGCATGTTGGACATACATGAAAACACACACACACACACACACACACACACACACACACACACACACACACACACACACACGAGAGAGAGAGAGAGAGAGAGACACAAACACATGCTCATCATACATTAATGTAATAATTTTATTAGTAAACAAAGGTAAGGGTAGGAATGAGGATGATACAGGTCTGTGACAGTAGCATCGAATGGAGTGCAATAACCCTGAGGGAGATTCCAGTCCTCTCCTGAAATATGATTCTATATCAGAGACTCAGAAAAGCAGACTGCAGCACTAGCACCCAGAGTCCATAGATTTCAAATCCTGGACCCATCTTTTTTGTGTGTCTCACAGCTTTGGAGAACATTGTAAGTGATGGTGCAAGCTCCAATAGTTCAGGAGTCCCTGAAGTAGAGTAAGAGTTTCAGTTTCATTGATTCATCAGTTTCGGTCTATATCTCCATAATTCTTCTGGAAAGCAATCAAGATATTAGAAAATGGGCCAGTGTCAGAGTCTCAACTAAGGCAGCAACAGTGACAAAGAGCAGTCTTTGCAAGGGAGCAGACAGAAAGCAAAGCCCATGGTCCTCCTATATTATATAGGATATGATAGTCAATAGTCCTGTAAAGCATCAGTTCTCTTGAACATTTGTTAAACTAAGTTAAAAACAAAACAGAAAAAACAAAAAACAAAAATCAGGACGATAATCAGGACATTGTAGAACTATTCTGAAATATGTAAAAGGGAACTGTGTTGTAGGTTAACCTTGGCTACGTAGGAAACCATATCTCAAAATCACTAGTGGTCGAACTAAGAGCAGAGACAGCAGCAGCAGAAAGAACAGGATCAACCTTTGTGAAAAGGGTGAAGATCATCTGCCAAACAGTGACCTACTTCCAGATGGCAAACATGTAGAGGGAAAAGTCTATTACAAGATTTGGGAATCTAGGAAGAGGAAGCAAGCCATAGAATTCTTTCTTCACAGAGCTAATTTTTCCTCTCATAGTTGCATATTTTTGTATGTGCACACTTCCCTCTGTTGTTCCATGGGGATTGCAGTATCCCGATCTGGCTGGGAAGAGGTGGGGAGCTTCTCCCAGGATTTTAATGTTACAGTTCTTTTAGGTGGCACAGTGAAACGACTCTCTTAGGCAATACTCAATGAAACAGCTTATTCACTTTCTAGGGGTGAACAAGGGTTATGTATACCTTTGACAGTGGGAAAGGGGTTCAAGTGAATGTTCCTCCGCTGGGGCTTAAGGTATTGGGTATGTCTCATTTGCATGGAGGAACATTCCATCTGCTTGCCAGGCTGGTTCTTATCACGTGAAAGGAAGTATAGGATAACTGGGAGTGGACTGAGCTCACTCAAGGCTTTGTCAAGAAACTAGTAATTCAGAGTGATTAAAGCATCATGGGTTAAAATGTCTACTGACAAAATGATAACCAATAATTATAGAAAAAAATGGTGGAATGAAGGCTACATATTTAGGTTGCTCTTGAGCCTTATTTCCTGCCTCCTAGCTGCCTGTGATACATGGTCTGTAGGATCAGGTTTTCCAGCAAAGTGTACTTATAGGAAAATCTGTCACAGTTTCTACTGCTGTGGAAGCAATGTAGGGAACTGCTGACTAGGCATAAATTGAGATAATTTTCTCCAATGGAAATTCCAATGTGTAACAGTATAGATTTCCTCTGAAATATAAATTCCCCTACATTAGAGAAGTACAACTCAACTGTGAATGAGAGAGAGAACCAGAGGGGTGTTAAAAGTTCCTTCTTTATTCACCCAAAGAAACAACAGGCAAGTTGCTCAGTCTTCTATAATTCTAAGAGTAAGGACAAAAGAAGGGGAGGAAAGATATTAACCTTTGAAAATATCAAGTATGTTTCATTCCGTGTAAATATCACTCTTTTCATTCAGCATTCACAACAGTGTTTCAAGAAGACACTCAAATCTATGCATTATAGATGAGGAAACTGAACTGTCATATGGCAACTTCTCAGATCTCAGATTGGAAAGGACAGTGCAGGGTCATGGACATGTCTTAATGGCATGGAGAGCTGGAGGCTGTATGCTTCCCTCAGGACCACAGGCTTACCAGAAAGAAAGCATCTTTCTTCATATCACTGGTAGCCTATACAGGGTTATAAATAATGTGTGTATAGTATGTGTGTAAATTGTGTGTGTGCATGTGCGTGTGTGTGTACATGCACACATGGACATTCATGTGCCCATAATTGAGGACAGGAAAAAGGGAAAAAAAAGGAAGATGAAGAAGTGGTAAACTGAGAGGCATTTTAATGCTTTTTAACTCATTAGATGGAAAGAACAATTTATAGATACAAATGGGAGAAATTGAAAATATGATTCCATCTCTTGAAAAAAAAGAACCTCCTTATTGGGTTTTGCTTTCATTCTATTGGGCTTACAATGTCCACTGAAATATTTAAAATGAAAGATGAGAGTTCAGCATTTGTTTTACTGAGAAATCTTACAGAACTGCCACTAAGTTTATACAGGATAATTATTTAAAATATTCTGTTATTGGTGAAATAGAAAAGCAGACCAGTGATTAATTCTGAAGGGCATACATTTATGAAAGTGTAAACTACTTGATAAAATGCATCCTACTCAGATGAAAGGAGGCATTCTTCAAAGGAATAAAAGAAAATAGATTGTTTTAGTTCTTGGATTAGCTCAAGGTCTCAATGGTCTTATATTAAAGTTTGTGTGACACATTCAGTTATGTTTCTCAATGTATCATAATATTTCCAAAAATATTTTGTAAAGGGTAAGTAGTTTGACCATTTTAACAGGCAGTGTGTGTGTATATGTGTGTGTGTGTGTGTGTGTGTGTGTGTCTGTGATCGTGCTTTGCATATTTACTTATTAGTGTAAGTATATACACATGTGCATGTGGTTGTGCATATGTAGACTTATGTTCATGTAGGTACATAGGCACCCATGCTGTGTGTATGTATGTGGAGGTCAGAGGTAAAATTATATCCTTTTTATTGATCTTTCTTTTTTATTTTCTAAGGCAAGTTTACTGTATCCAAAGCTTGCAAAGACAGTTTGGTTGACTAGCCACTGAGTTGAAAAGATATTCTTGTCTCTTCCCCTCTCATTCCCAGTTCCCCATTTCTAGGGCTGGAAACATAGCATTCATTCTACCCAGCTTTTTATGTGGGTTCTAGAAAACCAAACTAAATTCCTCAATTTTGTCTTGCAGGTGGTTTACAATGTCAATGAAATCCTTAGCCAAGTAGCTTCTTTGAAACATGATCTAATTGTTGATTATCACCTAAATAAGTGTTTTACTTGATCTGTTATAGTATTATAGCATTACTCTTCATATTCCATCACTATATTAAGAATCTTGTGGAGAGCTGTTTGAATACAGTGTTTCTTTACTAGGGATGGTTTGCTCCCAACTCATTGGTCATTTGACCTGGTATAAGCACAAGTTTAGTTGTTACTACAGCATTTGATGAATAGGATACCCATCACAAAGATTTTCTCAACCCTAAATTTCAAAAGTGTCAAGGTTACCATCAGTGGGAGGGGAGATGCTTGGGCCTGTGGAGATCTGATATCCTAGAGGAAAAGAATGCTAGAGGGGTGAGGCAGAAGTGGGTGGGGGAGCACGCTCTTAGAGGCAAAGGGGATGGGGATAGGGTAAGGGGCTTATGGGAGGATATCAAAAAGAGGGGTGACATTTGAAGTGTAAATATATAAATGATTAATAAATATAAAAATGGCAACATTTACTTAGGTAAATGTTTGTGTTCTGTGCTAGCATTATTAAACCTAGACATCTACTCTTTCTATCAATTCATCATATGTCCCTTCATGAGTCATTGTGATCTCATTAACCCAGGTGCATTAATACTAAGGTATGTAACACAAATTTCATATTAGCAACAATATTTCTTTTCTTAAAGATCTTCAAAGGGAAAGAAGACACATTGAAAAGACACTGGACTGGCCCTGGAGAGAGCTCAAAAGTTAAGAGGACTGTCTGTTTTTCCAATGTCTTGAGTTCAATTCCCAGAAACAACTTGGGGCTCATAACCATACTAGGATCTTATACCTCTTGCTGGTGTGTATGCAAATAGAGCATTCATATAAATGTATAAATCTTAAAAAAAGAAAAAGGAAAAAACATGGTCTGTTGGAAAGAGCTCCTCTCAAGGCAGGATGTTGCTTGGATTAACTTTTGCTTTTATTGATGTCCTAAGACTGAGTTGCAGGAGTTTCCACAGAAGGAAGACAAGTGCAGAAAGCTTAGGTAACAAATTAAAACAGCTAGATGAAAAGAGAAAGCGAGAATAAAGAGATGTGTCCAGGGAGGTAAGAGAATTGGTTCATGAGGACATTCATGTGGATGAAGACACAGCCTGGGGCAGTTCTTTGATTCAAGTTCAGCTGCCCTGTGGGGTTAAAGTGATGCCTGAAGGTACTGTTTTGGATGTGTGAAGAACAGTGTCACTGGAACACAGTCCAGGGAGTTTCAGACTTATGATGGAAACTATTTTCAAAGAAGGAAACTGACCCTTAACCAAAAATCCTGATTCATTAACTATGGGTTGGGGCCTGAGAAAGTCCACTCCAGTAACCTCACCTTATTGATTCCGATTCTGAGGGTCATAAGAAGTCAAACACTGAAGGTAGCTAATGCTGAAACAAAGAAAAGGCATGCTTCATTTCCTTCTCTCCCCTGGTAGTGTGTACTCCAGTTCTATGAAATATTAGAAAATTATTTTTGAGTTTCTTAAAGTTAGTGTTGTAAAACTTTTTGTTTATACTACCAAAAAATACTCAGATATAAAACTAGCATTGAAATGATTTGTAATTAAACCTTCTTTCTTTTGGGGTTGACATTTGATGCTAATGTTAAAGAGTATGAGGTTATGATCTTCTAATTCCATTCTTTTTTATTTCTGAGGTCAAGACATACAATATCATCCTGAGATGGACACTGAACATGCCTTGAATTTCATGAAAGCTATGCATCTCTAGGTTACAAACATCTTTACATCCTTCAATCAGGAGCACTGGCCATCTCTGCTATGAAGTATCTAGTGTCTGAGTTCCAGTATCTGTTCCTGTTTCTGGGCATAAGGTACTGAGACCACAGAAGACTAGCTGAACACACTGCCCTAGTTGCAAGCTCTGTACCTAGTGATTAGCTGTCTCTCATCCTCCATAGAACAACACCAATGATGTCTGTGTTGTCTTGTTAATTTCCCTCCATTTCAAATTTGTTTACATTTATGTCCTGATTTCACATTTCAATTGTGCATCAGGTTATTTATAATGGATTTTTCATGGCTATTCCTTCTTCTATATCTAAGTCCTATAACCATATATTTCATTGAAAAGCTTGGTCACCTAACAGTTATAGAACATAATCCTAAAACTGCAATATTAAGGCAAAAAATATGTCTTTCAACTCCATTGTTCCTACTTCATGCACATTTTGTGTGTGTGTGTGTGTGCGCACGTGTGTGTAAATTCACTTCCAAATGTATGCAGAGAGTAGGTGTCCATAGGTCACCCCACAGGAGTTTGTTCTCTGTGTGGAAACTGTGTAGGTTTTGGAATAGAAGTGATCTTTTAGTAAATGGATGGAACTAGAAAATATCATCTTGAGTGAGGTAACCCAATCACAAAAGAACATGCATGATATACAATCACTGATAAGTGGATATTAGCCGAAAAGCTCAGAATATCCAAGATACAATTCATCGACCACATGAAACGCAAGAAGAAGAAAAACCAAAGTGTAGATGCTTCAGTCATTCTCGGATACTCAAAGGAAGAAATACAGAGACAAAGTATGGAGCAGAGACTGAAGGAAAGGTTATCCAGAGACTGCCCTACATGAGGATCCAGGCCACATGCAGTCATCAAACGCAGACACTATTGGGGATACCAAGAGGTACATGCTGGCAGGAGCCTGACATAGCTGTTTTCTGAAAGGTTCTGCCAGATCCTGACAAAATACAGAGGTGGATGCTCGCAGCCAACCATTTTACTGAGAACACGGTCCCCAATGGAGGAGTTAGGGAAAGGACTGAGATATCTGAGGGGGTTTGCAACCCCACAGGAAGAACAATATCAACCAACCAGACACCCTAGAGCTCTAAGGAACTAAATCACCAACCAAAGAGTACACATGGAGTGACCCATGGCTCCAGCCACATATGTACCAGAGGATGGCCTTGATGAGCTTCAATGGGAGGTGAAGCCCTTGGTCCTGGTTTGATGCCCCAGTATAGGGGAATGCCAGGGTGGGGAGGCCAGAGGGAGTGGGTGGGGGGATGGAATAGGAGGTTTCCAGAGGGGAATCAAGGAAGGGGGATAACATTTGAAATGTAGATAAAGAAAATATCAAAAGGGGGGGGAGAAAGGGAAAAAAAGAAGTGATCTTTTCAGGCTTGGCCTCAGGTGCCTTAAGACACTGAGTGAGTTCAGCAGACTGCACCTTCTATTTTAAGCTACACGGTACAGGTCCCATCACAGGCCTAAAGAGAAAACTTCACTTCTGACCTCCATGCCTCAGCTCCACACTTGCTAATAGGCTCTTCTTGAACAATCAATGCAGGCTTTATGATTTCGCTGAGAGCTTCTGCAGTCCATATAAGCTAACTCCCCATATTTTTCTTCCAGAAAATTGATTTTCTTTATCTGATACTTAACATATTGAACAGAAACCTAGATAGATTATACATAATGTCAGTTTTTCAGTTATATAAACATAAGGTTAATATCATATTCAAATCTTTTTAGAAAATGCTCATTCACAATACCCGTTTGTTACACATTTGTTTGGCATTTAGATGCTCGTGACAGGTATGTTTAATTTCTCAGAATTTAAAATATTTTGTAGTTCTACATGGAGGTATAGTGTTTTGGACAAAAAGACAAATAGCTTCTTTATGGCTGACAGAATTCAACTCAGGACAATGCAAACTGGAATAGGAGCGTACAAGCTGACTCCACCTTTCCTTGCTTCTGTTCTGTTTCACAACATCACATCCCTGCAATGGTCCTCCTTAAGACCATGACGGCCCAAGCAATACCGAAGAGAGGATGCTCTTCCTAATTTACTCATATCTCTGTTGTTCTTCTCTATGTGTATAGAGCCTAGAGTAATCAACATCTACTCTTTCCTCAATTTCTGCACGTCAACCCTTCAATTGTTATTTTTTCCTTTCGCAAAGATCTATAAATGTTTACAAAAAAAATTAAGTCACTTAGAGACTTTAATTTGTCCCAAAGTGGTGAAAATGTCTGGACTTTCACTATGGTTACCATGTCCCCAGTGACTTGAAATATGTAATTTTTGCTTAAAATAGTCAGTCATGGTCCATTACAAATCCTTTGTAAAGTTAAGTTTTTCCAAGTAACTCATAAAGAAAAAATAAAGACATAATGGCTAGAAAAATCACTTTTTTGACCTAACAAGACTCTCTCTCTGTAAAATTGCCAAATGATTTCCTGCAATGTGAATTCACTCCTAAATTCCTTTCAAATGTCCTTTTCTGGGATCTGTTTGCTTTAGTTGCTTTTGTAATCCTGACAAAATACACCCTTAATGATTTCCTCCAATCCAGACTAGAGATCTCTGCCTATGGCTCACCATTTCTGCATTTTTCCTTATGTACTCATTGCTATCCATAGCCTTGAGCCAAAGACTTTAAGTTCCTTCATGATGTCATATGTCAACCCATTTGTCAGATGAGTCAATTCTGAACTACATTTGGTGTTTTGTATAAGGCCACACACGCAACTATTGAATTGTCAGAACAAAGTAAAAGTTGAATTCTTTGCCATGTTACTTCAAAACAGAACAGCAAGAGAACAAAAACCAGAGATGTTTTTTATACACAGAAAATTTGAATTTAATATTTCAAAACCCCCCAAATTAAAATAAATATTAGGTGAAAACATTAACTTGTAGGCATATATTTTTTGCAACCTACTTTTAAAAGGGTCCAACCTCTCCTCTAGACCACCAGCCAGCAGAGATAGTAGAAGAGAAAAATTATTAGGATGTGGGAGAAGTGCACTTATTCAGCAGTAGTTCTTGGGAGTGAAGTAGATCTGATCTTTGACAGCAGTTTAGTCCTGGAGAAAACAGCAGATATGATTTAGCAGCTGCAGACCAGTCCTCTGGACAGGCAGGCACCAGACAACAGTAGCTCAATCCTGAAGAACCTGCCGGGCTCACAGGAACCTTACAAGCAGTTCTTGTGCAAGTTTCCCTCAATGGCAGCAGTGACGCAAGTTGAGCTCAACAATGCTATAGAAGGAAAACTTATACATTGTTTGTATTTGCAAAGAGTAGTGAGGCAGAGCAAATCAAACCAATGCTCAGTGCTCACATTACTTCATTAAATATCCTTTCACGTGTTTGCTATAACCAAACATCCTTTCACCTGTGTCTGCTTCAGGAAAACAGCGTTTCCATTGCTTGCTTTATCCGACATCCTTTGACCTTTGTGTCCCAGCCAAATATCATTTGACATAACTAACTTTCCAAAGAATCTAGAAGTTTCTACTCCACTAACTTTTTAAATTTCAATTTAATTTAATTTTATATCTAAACTGTCAGCAAAAATATGTATGATAATGGGTGATTGCTAAGCCCACTGGTTTCCATTTACTCATGTATAAAGTACTTATCCTGATGTTTGCCATGCAATATGCTGGTTTGAGTAGGTTTGCCCCCACAGATTCATGTGCTTGAATGCTTTTCCATTGGGAGTGGCACTGTTCCCAAGTGTGGTCACATTGGAGGAGGTGTGGCCTTTTTAGAGGACATGTGTCACTATGGTGTCGAGGCTTTGATGTCATAAATACTAAAGTAATTCCTACTGTGAAACAAATTCTGTCTCCTTCTGCTATTTTTGGATCAACACGTCAAACTCTTGGATTCCTCTGCACCGAGTCTGCCTGTGGGACATCACGTTTCCATGCATGACGATAATGTACTACATCTCTGAAACTGTAAGCCAAATCCGATTAAACTTTTTTATTTTTTAAATAAGAGTTGCTATGGTTATTGTATCTATTCATGGCAATGGAAATTCTAAGACAAAATGCTTGTGACTTCTTCACTAATCTTTCTTTTTGTTGAATATTCAGTCATTCAACAATTGTCCATCAACCTAGTCCCATCTCCCTATTAATCCTTCCAACATCTCCTATGCTTCTATTCACTTTACTATACTCTGTGGATATTAGCTTTACTTAATCACTGATGAACAGCTTAATTAGAGTATTAATGAACTACTGTTTACAAATGTTGACACTCATCTTTCTGGTACACAGGACTATTAGCATTACAGAGTATTCATTATTTGATTATTTTTGCCTTAAATAAAAGGACATTGTAAAATTTCTGTATACAAATCTACTGAGCTTTGCCTGTCAACTAGTTACTCTGATAGTGACAAACCTCACTAATTTTCTACTAGCTTGATTAAAGAGTATTTTAAAACTATTCAGGGCAAATCTGTGGCCCATGCTTCCATTTTATACTCAAGTGATTCACCGGACACCATTTTAGTGACGTTGTAGAATCCATTGAACATTCAGACACGAACAATATAGGAATGTATGAAAATTAATAAGTCTAAGTTCTAGTTTGGCTTCTGATGCTATGACAAAGACCATTACAAAATACAACTTGGAAAGGATTCATTTCACAGGTTACAGATCACAAGGGAAGCCAAAATAGAAACTCAACAACAACAAAGTCAGGTATCTGGGATTGGCATGTTTTCAAATTCATGTTCAACAACCTTTTTGCTCCCTACATTTTTTGATAATTTCATTCGTAAATGTTGTATTTGTATCTACGTGATTTGTACCCCTCTCTTTCCATCCTTCAACTCCTTCCACGCACCTTACCTACTCCATCTGAAATTCATAATTTCACACACACACACACACACACACACACACACACACGCATCGCATGCACACACACACACACACACACACGCACACACACACACTTCTTCTGGTGCAATTCAGTCAGTTGTGACTTGGACTTGTACAGAAGTAAAACTGGTGTTCATGGAACATAGGATAGATAATGCTGAAAGCCCTTGCTACAGTTTGAATTCTTTTTCATGTATTGCGATGCACTCATTCTGCTTCTCTATGAATTTTCCAGAGACTTCTCTTTCTCTGCAGGGATCTAGAGTGCAGTCCCTAAATTCGCATTTCATTAGAGCTTTGTGACTCCCTTGACCAGCTGATTATATGCTGTGGAAGTCTCAAGAACAAATCAGAAAGTGTGATGACATTTTATCTTTTCTTCACTGGGGTGCATTAAACTATAGCTGTAAACTTCCATTTAAGCAATCCAATCATTTTTAATCTCCTGAACTAAAGAACTCCTGTGCTGAATTCTCATAGCAATGGAGATGCTGGGAGAGCCCCAGTTGTCTCAGTTTGGAGATCCTACAATCTTAAAGCCAAGGTTCCATTCCTGACAGGGGAAAATTGAATTGAATGTTCACTCTTCCAGGTATTTAAAAGGCACACTCATCAAAAACTGCTCCAGAACATGGCAGCTGGCTTCTCTTTATATTGTAATTTACAAAAACTGGAAAGACAACAAGTGATTGCTTTTTAAAATGACCAGTTAACTAATATCATGTGTTGGCAGTTGTGCTATGTATGCTCATATGCATACAAATTCAGGTGCCTACACACACACAAACACACACACACACACACAGAGAGAGAGAGAGAGAGAGAGAGAGAGAGAGAGAGAGAGAGAGAGAGAGAGAGAGAGAGAGACCAAAGGAAGGTAGTGGTTGTCTTCTCCCATGACTCTGATCTGTATTTTGTAATTTTTAAATAGAGTCCTTCACTGAGTTTGAAGATCACTCATTTTGGCTACCCTGTCTTGTCAAAAAGCTTCTGAGATCCCCTTGTCTTTGTTTTGCAATGCTGGGTTAAATATGTTTGACTATGCCTAGTTTTCATGTAGGTCCTGCAGATTCCAACTATCAGCCTTTAGCTTAAGCAATAAGGATTCTTACTTTCTGAGTGATATCCTTTATATTCTATTGTGTTAAAATAAGAAAATTTAGAATAACATTTAAGTTGCTTAAATGACTGGGCTCTAAGTGACCATGCATTTTTGAACGAATTTATTTACATCCCATATATTGTTCTATCTCATTCCCCACTTCACAGTGTCCCTTCCCATTTCCTTCCTCTACTTTGACTCTGAGAGGGTAAGGCTTCCTTGTATAACCCCTCCACCACATGTGCTCACACACACACACACACACACACACACACACACACACACACATACACACTGCAGAATTAGGTGCATCCTCTCCCCTGAGGCAGGGTAAGGCAGCCCTCTGATACATATGTGTCAGGGGTCTTGTTCCAGCTAGTGTATGCTCTTTGGTTGGTGACTCTGTCTTAAAGATTTCTCAGGGGTCCAGAGTAATTGACACTGTTGGTCTTACTGTGGTATTAATATTCCCCTCAGTGCCTTTAAGAATTCTCCCATCTCTTCTATAAGGGTCTTCAAGCTCTGTCTAATGTTTGGCAATGGTGAGTATCTGTATCATTTTCAGTCATCTGGTGGGTAGAGCCTCTCAGAAGACAGTTATGCTAGGCTCCTGTCTGTAAACATAATGGAGTATCATTAATAGAATCAGGGATTGGTGCTTGTCAATGGAAAGGAAGAAATCAACATATCACTATTCATGGATGTTATGACCGTATACATAAGTGACCCCCAAAATTCTACCAGCAAACCTCTACAGCCGATAAACAACGAGCAAAGTGGCGGGATATAAAATTAACTCAAAAAATTATTGACTATGTATTTTAAACATTTTAAAACATCCAATACTGTCTTACATCCCACACAAATAACTACTCATTGACAAAAATAAGACTCAGTAATTTTTGAGCTAGCCTGATGTTTCAAATCAGTATTCATAGCACTGGGGCAGTAAGAAAAGTATCATGAGTTTAAGGCTAGCACAGGATGCATCATTCTAAAATATTCAGATTTCTATATTTCATTATGAGCTACCAAATTAGGACACGGAAAACTTCTGGTGTTTAAATGATCCCATGCATTATTTTCTTAATCTGATAAATCAATTGGCCATTGTGGTAGAAATGAATAGAATTAGGGAGTTATTTTACCATATAGAATAGCAACAAAATATAATGAAAATAAAGCCTAAATTTCCTATTTAGTTGATCAAGATGAAATTGTGTGTGTGTGTGTGTGTGTGTGTGTGTGTGTATTTGTGTGCACACATGCTTATGTCTGTATGTCTGCTGTCATTCATTCAGTCTTTGTGTCTCTTGGTCTGTCTGTATGTGGTCTGTGCGTTTGTTTTCTTTGAGATAGGATTTCTTACAAGTAGGTTAGACTAGCTGGCATGGTTCCATTATTTCTGTACTGAAGAGCATTTCTGTACATGAGAGCACCACTGTACTTAAAAAAAAATAAAAACAACAAAAAAAATCAAGAGAAAGAACACCACCATGCCCAATTTCTGTTTTTTACCTGGGTGCTAGAATTTGAACTCAGGTCCTCATGACTGCAAAGGCCAGCATATTACCAAATGAGCTAAGATTTTATATCATTAGCTATTATTATCAGAGTTATACACATTTTTTAAAATATTGTAAAGATAACCTACACTAAATGTGGTAATACGAAGCAAAAAAATTCAAGAAGACAATAAGTTCAAAAGCAATGCTCAAGTGAACTTAAAAGAATAACTTGAAGAAGAAGAAGAAGAAGAAGAAGAAGAAGAAGAAGAAGAAGAAGAAGAAGAAGAACAACAACAACAACAACAACAACAACAACAACAGCAAAAGCCTCTATCCCCAGTGAAGACATCCCTTTATGTTAAGTAATGACTTGGCAGTGTTGTGTTTTTGTTAGTAAAATAAAAAAAAATTAGGAAGTTCTTATGGTTTGACATGTGCCCTAACTCTATCATCAAAGTCCTTTAGCTTTATCTTAGGACACTCCAGTGAGTCTTACAGATGACGGAAACTTCAGGAAGAAAGACTCGATCCATCTTAATTCCTCCAACAGATCTAGCAGGCACCCAATTATTCAAGGTCTGCCACCCCAGTAGTCTTTCCCCACTGACATCTAGAGAATGCCCGACATTGCACAGAGTTTTAAACAAATGCATAATAATTTTTCACGTTAATTCATTTTATTTGGCATTCTCTGATGTGTTAAAAAACACGCACAAGTAGAAATATTTTGTTATGTCTGTCACATAAAGAACACGTTTTGGATGCACCTTTCCAACTTCTTGAAGTGTAGTGTTGCCAGAGAAAGTCTGACTTCTTTGCAATGGTCATTCCTGGAAACCGCTTTCATGCTGTAATTACAGGCGCAGTGGCAGAGCTTGATTCTCAAGTGAGCCGAGATGCTGAACCTAAATTCACTTGCCCAGCTGGGTCAGTGGAAATAAATGGCTTTTTTTGACCAGACTTGGCTTGGCTCCCTTAATAGGATCATTTTATATCCCTGGTTCAAGGACACGGTTTTGCAAGGCAGGGACACATCACTGATAAACATGCCACTAAGAAACTGTTGGTGTGAGCAGAGCACGCGATTTTATTCCTGTGCAGTATATTCCCAAATTTTCTTCTCCTGGCTCAGCCTAAATGTCACACCCCACCTCTGATTAAAATAAGATTTTAGCTAAGTTCGTGGAGAAAATGTCTTAGGATCTTCTTTTCAGAAGCTAAACCAATACACTTGAAACTGGCTTCCAGATTCCCACTCACTATGATTGTATTTGGTATTCTGAGAGGGAAATTCTCCCATTCCTATATCATTCAAAAGAAGACAGGCAGATTTCATTGCGGGTGTTGTACAAGGGAATACACTTCATTTTTTTTTTTACAGGTTCGTCTTCAATCCATAGGTACACAGCATACATAATGTCAAAAGTTCCTGTGTCAGGACTGATCAGGTGTCACGATTGATCAACCACTCACCCTTACATCATCTACGCCCACTACCATTACAATAGCTATTATGTAGCTCACGGGCATGACACAGTTAACATCACCGTTTGGGCTGAATAATCTGACAACTTTTCATTTAAAAATAATAAAGGACTCACAAGGTATATTTCCGCGTACATGTTTTATTTCATTCCACTTGCATAGTTCCACACTATATTATACTTTCTCTGACATTTTGCATGTCATATGGAGTCTTTCCTCAGGGAAAGTAAATCAGATTTTTGCCTGGAGTGCAAGCTGACTAATAATAATCATCACCATAAAGGAGTCAGTTGTGTTTGGGACCAAAAGTGCTATCTGGTTGTTATGGCAACCAGGATTTGAAAAGGACTGCCTGGTTTTGAGGGGCAGGCACCAGTTTCCCAAAACTGATTCTTCATCCAAGCTTTTCCCAACAGAATAATTTCTAGCCATTCCTAAAATGGATGCAGAGTGACAGATTGTCAGCTCATGTGAACTAAACCCATTTAGTACAGGGACTGCATTTCTATCAAAGACTATGACATTTCCCCTTCCTTGTGCTAATTTTGATAGAGGTAGAAAAAACATAGGACATGGCCTGGTTAACAGCTTGTATCATGGACTAATTCCTGTAGGAGAGAATGGTTGATATCTGCTAGGGTACCCCTCCTCATTAAAGGCTCTTACTTCCTTTTATTTATTAAAGTCTCCTACTTCCCTTTATTTCCTAATTAAAATCAAGACTCTCACTTAGATAATAACATTATTATATGTTCCTTTTGAACCACCATAGAGTCTGTCACGGATGCATTACTTCAATCATACTCTTCAAGATATTTCTAGCAGTAATTTACACAGCAGTCTGTCCACTTGATGAAGGATGGAATTTTGTTCTGATTCATCTTTTATTTCAGGTTTGGAATCATGGCATACACTATAATTTTTTTAACCAGTGCATCAAGACATAAACACACACACACACACACACTTGCAGACACACATGTGTGTGTAACATAAGGTAATTAATACAATAGTAAGTGTCAAAGCTAAAAATCCCTTAAATATTTTTATTTGTTTTAGAGAATTTTGTTGTAACACAGAAAAAATATAATAAAATATGTATTATATTTATAGTCAAGAGAATGGAATTAGAGCTGAAAGTGTACACGCACATACATAATTTTGTTTAATTTGACTAACCTCCCTACAATTTAATTTTTCATATGGAAGGTGGGAATTATAAATTATTTCTTATTTTCAGATGATAACAATATTATATGGTATGTGTAGTACTGTTTCAACTTACATTTGGTACTTAATTTTTTGTATATTTTTGACTTTTTGTGGAAGAGCTGAAGCCCTTACTACCCAGTGTTCCATCTGCTATCTGTTTATAGTAGCTGGTTAGCATTACTGAATGGTTAAATGATTGACTTGCGAATTACACAATGCTAAATGAACACAGTTGGAAACATATATATTTTCTTTCATGCCTGGGAAAGCAGGACAGTTTGCTTTCACATCTATGTGAATATTGAACATACAGAATTTAAATATTTTCACTGATGGAAAAGATGTGCTATATTCCTTCTAAAGTGTTAAATAAGGGAGCAGTTATCTCAGGTACAAAATAAATGCTGGAAGCATACAGAGGAAACTGACAAGACGGTGAAACATTTTTATTTGGAAATATAGATCTAGTGTTCACTGAAAAATTAGTACTTATGGCATTATAGTTTTTCCTCCTTTATTTGAAATCTGTTTCATTTTCTCCTCTCAAAGAACTATATTGAATTTTCATGGTAACCAAGATTAACTGTTTGAGATTCATATTTACCCACTTATCCATAGCATCTTTGAAATCCTACTAAAATGTGTTATTATATTTTTCCCTTTAAACATCAGTCTCTTGGATATATACTTCTCACTCAGGAAAAAGGCAAAGGCATCCTTTGAGCATGTGTTTCTTTGACGTCTCTTTGGTGCATAATACTTACCTCTACCTGTTATACAGTTCCAATGGTCTTCATCTCACTGAGCCCATGAACTTGGGCATTTTATAATGTATTATAATAATTGGCTATTTCCATATCCCTTAATTTCAGGATCCTTGAGGTAAGAATAATACAAATTTAGTAGAATTTGTTATACTGTATGAATTTCAGGTTAAGTCAATTTATATAGAATCATTTTTATCATAATAAAACCGCAGCTCAATGTCATACGCCCATGCTTGTTTTTGCTTTACTCACAAAAGTAAGGTAGTTAAACACGACTTGATATCAGATTATGAAAATATGGTGTGCACACAATGGAATTCTACTCAAATGTTAAGAAAACTTCAATTATTAAAACTCCAGAAAAGTGGATGGAGATGGTGGGAATTCATTGACAAAAGCCTGTCTGGAAAGAGAAAAATATCCTATGTCCTTTTCATGAGCAGACCCTAAGTGTCAGTGTTTGTGTATTTGAAAATAAGTGGATATGAAATAGGCTCCAAAAATAGGTAGAAGAACCAGGAACAGGAGTGTTGAGGGAGGAAGAGGAAGCAGTCTTTACAGAAAAGGATAAAAAAAAGTTGGAGATGGGGTGGAGGACCCAAAGGTGGAACCCAGTATGCACAAAGGGTAAAATTGTGAACAAAAGAAACATACGGTGTCTATGAACTGTCACAATTAAATGAAATATTTTGTAAGATAATAAATACACAAAATACAACCTAAAAATACATGGTACAAATAGCACCCATAAAATATTTTATCCAATTTTTGGTAACATATCATAGCTTATCCTTATGTACTAGTTTTAAATTTTTACACACTTGTAGATATTACATATGTGCTATTATTCAAGGTTTTTCTTTTTCATTTATTGTCTTAATACCATTATTTCCCCATATCCTGTAGAGGTACTTTCTGATAAAAAGCATTGTGATTTTATCTTCCATTTGGAAAATATATTTAGTGGATGAGTATCACTTTCTAAAACCTTATTTATTCTTGGGCAGCTTCCTTGAGATAAGCTCAAAGGAGCTGTGTCACTATCTTCTGTGTGTGTACCTACCTTCTGTGTGTGTGTGTGTGTGTGTGTGTGTGTGTGTTTCTGGGTGTATGTGTGTCTTAATGCATAGTACTAATTTCTTTCAAAACCACAAAAAATAATTACACACAATTACTAATAACCTAACATGAACTTTTTCCCTCTGCTCTTGCCCATGTTAGTTGGCACAAACTCTTCATTTCTAACATAATAATGACAACTGTCTCATTTCATGTGTCAAAGTATCAAAACATTCTTGTTTGCTTTAACTGCACAAGAATGCGATAAGCCACTATCACTCAAGAAGGTAATGTGTTAATCACTGAGAAGGCAAAGAATGAATCAGACCTGCCTTAGAGAAGCTGCCATGGTCATAAGAAATGAACTCTTAAAACACTCTAACTCAGTATGGAAGAATGGGCTCCAAAGAAAGGAAAGCCTGGTGAAGAAGCAGGAGGGTTTAAAAAGAAATACCTGGAGGTCTTTATGAAAGCAATAATTTCCTTCATGTATATTATTTGTTTAAACTCTATTCTTGTTTTCACTAGCCATTGTCATTCATCTTGCATTCCCTAGCCCTCCAAATGAAATATAAGTGGATCTAATTTTTTCTCTCATACGGACATGCTCTGCATATAGTCATCTATAGATATCTCATGCTTTAGAAATAGACAGTGAATTATTTACACCAACAATTTATATTTTTACATCTTGCTAAGTTTTAAAAGCAGTTCTAGTATGGTTGGGTATAATACTGTTTATTATTATCTGAAATTTATCAATCATTTTTATTTATAATGTTTTATATAATCATTCAGCCACTAGACTATAAAGTAATACATACTTTGGCGAACATGTGTGTGTGTGTGCATGTGCGTGTGTGTGTGTGTGTGTGTGTGTGTGTGTGTGTGTATGAATTATTTGAAGATGTAATCCTAGGCCCTGCAAACGCTGCTAGAAAATTGCTTTATACCATGGAGTCCTATCTCTAGCCACAGGTGTGTTCAGCACAAGCTAATCAATGCTCCTCAGGTTAGCTATCCAGCCAAAACCCACAGTCATTTTTGCCTAAATTTTATAATTAGTAGTCATCAGTCACTGGACAAGGTGTTTCTGGACCCCTTGTTGTGATCATGAATTTTTAAATGTAAATCCAAAATATGTCAATTTTAAAACTATTCAATGCATTCTAGAAAATTCAAGTTATTTCAGAATGCGTGGAGACCCACTGCCCCAAAATAGAATTGTTCCTCAACAGGACCCTCATGCTGACCTATGTTTTCTCCACCGATTTAAATACATAGCAATAAAACTCTAACAGCCCAAACACTTCAGTAAAGCATCATTCCTGGTAACCCAGATTGCAGAGAAAAGGGTGTCAGCATGTTCTAATAAGCCCTGCAGAAATGTGCCTTTGTAGTAAAACCCCCATGCTGTCACATTTGGCTCAGAAAATCTCTAATAATACTTTCCCAGTTCTGGACACTTGCCGAGGGCCTACTTCACAGAGCTCTTTGGAGATGACAACCACTGGTGTCTATAAGACACAACTGCATCCTAGCCCATCAAAAAACATATTGCTGATGTCCTACACCTGCACCAAAGCTTGCAGGAAGGAGGGGAGACTCTCTCTCACAGCTGCATCTTGAAATTAAGCTCTGTTTCATTTACTTGACCCTGGAGTTTTGTCCAAACAAGCTCACTTGAGCTTTACCCAGATGGTAGCCATTTACTTCTAGTCATTCATTACCAGTCCCTTAAATCTTGGATCTGGGCCAAGCTGTATAGAAGTATAGGTTACATACCCTTATGCCCAGTTTAGTAAATACACAAAGTGGTGCCAAAAACCCCCAGCAACATATACACTATTTTATTTTCCCTTCATGTGAACATGGATTGTTCATATGTAATGATTATTGAATTAATCGATTAAGGCAATATGTGTTCAGAAGAAAAAAATGGCATTTGTAGACATAATAAAATGACATACAAATTAGTTTATTACATTAATTGCTATGGGCTAATAGCAATGAATAGCAAACTTGCCACATTGGCCATAGAAATGTGCCTTTAACAGTCTTTGGGATTTCAGGGCAGTTGTTACTTGGCTGGCGATAACAACACAGATTTCAGTTAGATTTGGATGCCTTGTGTCCATTCACTTGTATGTCCTATGAGAGGGGCAGTAGATGTTAGGACTATTTAGGTCCTAGAGTTTATCTCTAGAACGTAACGGCTACTTCAAAGCATGTTTGAATACTTAAAGATTTTTACATCAATTTTATCCTAAATCTGAAGTTAATTAGAAGAAAATGGATGTTTGCTGAAGAGAGTCCAATTTGATTTTATTGTACACAATTTGAAAGAACCATAGTAACTGAAAAATAATAATTCTAACTTTGGATCACTAACAACTTAATAAGAATACATATAATATACAACATATATAAGAAAAATATATCAATATTACAGAAAACTAGTATATAATAACAGCCAAACATATAAACTTGGAATTGGTCACAGAGTAAATAATCTAGTACTTAGTGTATGAAGAATGTTTAACTTAATGTAGAGGAAACTTCAATTTTATATATCATATTAAAAGAAAATAAGTTCGTGTTGTTATAGTAAACTAACTAACAGCAGTATTTCCCTTTTCAGGAATCCTAAAGTAAATATCAAGATTATAGAGTACAATGAGCTACTGAGTTGGTAGGATAGCCCCAGTGACTTCCAAAAGAGTATAGTCTAATGCAGTTGCCTTTGACTGACCATCTTAGGTTGGAGGCAAGACCTACCAAATGCTTTGGAGACAGAACTGGGAATAATAGAGCTGAATATAACCTTGGTACTGTCTCACGTTCATGGTACCAGAGGTGCTTTGCCAGCTGCTAAAGAAAGGAAGCAATAATAGTCCCATCCAGCTGTCTCTATATATTGAGCACATCGGTGCCCAGCATCACAAGACACAGTAGTGGCATTCATATCTTGGCAGCAACCAATAGCTGTCTAATTGGACATAATGACCACTAGGCAGGAGGTAAATCATATGTAGTCCTGGAAACCTAGCCACCTACTGGGGTTTAAAAGGTCATGAATCTTAGACAAAGTCTTTTTGTTACTTTCCTAAATGAGCATGATTCCAAACTGCGTTCTAAAAATTTCTCCTTATGCCTACACATATGTGTAACTCTCATTCCCAAACAAGAAGTTTCTCTTTGTTTGGAAGTTGAAAGTGATTACAAAAAAAAAAAAAATAGAACTGGTAAAGACGTAGATATCAACTGATCATGGGGAGCCCGTCTCCAATGGATACATCTACAACACAATTCCTGCACTTCAACCTTAGTAAAGCACCTCAACAGTTGGCAGAATGATTTTAAGAACTGGAGTAACATGAAGTCTACTCTGAGATGTGTGTCCAAAAATGACAGGAAACCTCCTCACATGGCCCTAAAAGAGATGGCTGGATAAACAAGTCCTGAGCGTTAACAATACCAATACACAGGCTAATGTAGAAAAGGAAGTAATCTGAGGTCTCAGCCCTGGAGAAATAAGTACTGGCGAGTAGTGACTGCTGAGAGATGGATAATTAGTCTCTCCAATGAATGGACTCCTAACTGGTTACACAATGCATGATAGTCAACACTGATGTCATGATCAAACAAGCGACACTAATGGACTTTATTTGTAACAATAATGGAAAAAAAGAAAAGGCCATCGATTTGAGAAGAGTTTAGGGGAATACAGGATGGAATCTGGGGAAAAGAAAAAAAGTGTTGTAAAATAACACACACACACACACACACACACACACACACACACACACACACACACTATTCTTTGAAAGGCAACTAAAGCAAATACCTAGTGACTTTCATCCTCTGCTTTTTTTTTTTCCATCATGTGTAGTCAATTACCTGAACTTGTAGTCTTTGGTTATGACTTAGAAGATTGCCTTGATTTCATTACACAAGGTGAAAGAGCTTTTTGCACTGGGTATCACTGTTTCCTGGCTGGGAGAATAGCTGTGTAAATTGAGAAATGGAACTGAGCAAGCTCAAGTACCCATTCTTTCTACTGTTCCTGATTGTAGACATAGGATGACCACACGTGTCAAACTCCTGCTCTGTGCTTTCCCTGTATGATGGACAGACCTTGAAGGTGATCCAAAATAAATCCGTCTTTAAGTTGCTTTTGACAAGGCATTTTGTCACAGCAATTGGAAAAGGAACTAAGACATCAGTATTTATCACATCTGGACGATCTTAGAAGCAGAAAGATTCCCTGCCAATGTCAAGCTGACCACATTTTTTCTTAAGCTTCAAGCACTCAAAAGTGTAAGAAAATAAATTAATTTCCTTGCCAATTATTTAGTCTTAGATAATTTCCACAGCAAGACAAATGAACAGATACATATCACACTTATGTATAGGTGGTAAGCATGATTCTTATGAGGATACATGGTCTAATAAAATCACAACCACTACTTCATTTTGAATATAAGTTTCTAAGTTTTACATTTAAAGAATAATAATTCCATGTATATTACTATGCAAAATGAATTAATTATCAATTGCCCAGAAGCTTAAAACCTTGAAGCAACTACTCTGTGATCATGTTTCGACAATGGCCTGTGTGGTTCCTATTAAGTTCAATTTTAAAATTAAAGATTATGTAATTCTCCCTGTTTTGCTCTTATTAAATTGTTTTTTGATCAATATGTGTAGTACATTCTGGTCATACTTCGTATGGCTGTGTTCCCTTTTTTTCCTCCCAAGCTCTCCATCTTCCCAACAAGAACCATCCTGTTTAAATTCCCTTTTTTCCTTTTCTTCTACTTTTTATTATGTTTGTTCCTTACTTATTCATTTTACATTCTGCTTACTGCCCTCCTCCCTGTACAATCCTTCCTCCTATTACCTCACCTTCTTCCCCTAAAGGTAGGTAGGGGCTTCCCTGGATATCCACCCCCCATCCCCGACCCCTCACCCCTGCTCTTAATCCTAGAACATCAAGTCTCTGTAAAGCTAGAGGCTAGGCATATCCTCTCCCAGTGAGACCAGAAAAGGCTGCTGATTCACAGATTTTAATCAGGACCAAATGAGTTAGCTTAAGTGTGAAATATGGAGGATCTATAATTGACTATACCACAAAAGGCAGTGACACCTCTTAGAAGTTAACAAATGCCAGCCACCAGAAGCTTAGGGAGTCTTGCAGAGAGAAGGAGAAAAATTAGAGGAACCACAGAGATCTGTGACACTACCATCATCCATAGAATCAACTGATCGAAAAAGACTAATGGGGTTGCGGAGATCAGAGAACCTGTGTAGGTCTGACGTAAGTCCTATACATATATGGATTTTTTAATTTACATTTAGAATGTTATTCCCTTTCCTGGATCCCCCCATCCCTCCCCTTCCCTTCTTCTATAAGAGTGTTTCCCTCCCCAACCACCCCCCCTTATCCTGCCTCCCCGCCCTGACATTCCCCTACACTGAGCGGTCCCGTCTTGGCAGGACCAAGGACTTCTCCTACCATTGCTGTCCAACAAGGCAATTTTCTGCTACGTATGCAGCTGGAGCCATGAGTCTGTCCATGTGAAGTCTTTGGGTAGTGGTTTAGTCCCTGGGAGCTCTGGTTGGTTGGTATTATTCTTATGGGGTTGCAAGGTCCTTCAGCTCCTTCAATCCTTTCTCTAAGTCTTCCAATGGAAACCCCGTTCTCAGATCAATGACTTACTTCTAGCATTTGCCTCTGAGCATATGTTATGACTGAGTTCTCTTGATGTTCTTGGGGGAATCCTAACAGTGGGAATCAAGTTTGTCGCTGACTCCTTTGCCTAGATTTGGGATGCTTTTCCTCCTACTTGGGTTGCTTGTTCAGCCTTGATATGATAGTATGAGCCTAGTCTTATTGTAGCATTTTATGCCCTGGTTGGTTGATGTTCCTGAAAGACCTGCTCTTTTGGGGGGGTGTGGATGTATGAAAGACAAGAGATGGGAAGCAGAGCCTGAAAGGAGGAGAGGGAGGAGAAACTGTGGTCAAAACAAAATGCAGTAAGTGAAGGAATAAGCCCTCATATCAAGGCTGGACAAGGCAAACCAATAGAAGAAAAAGAGTCCCAAGAACTGGCAAGATTAGAGACACACCTGATCCCAGTGTTAGGAGTCTCACAGAAACACCAAGCTTGCAGCTGTAACATATAAGTGGATGACCAAGTACAGATCGTTTCAGGCCCCTTTCTTTCTGCTTCTGCCTCTGTTAGCTTGTATGATTCTGGTTTGATGCTTGCGTGGGCCATATTTTCTCCTGTCTTCCATTCCCTCTGACTCCTCAAATCTTGTCTCCCTCTTTTCTATGGGATTCCCAGAGTGAAATGTCTAAGTTAGAGTTTTATTGCTGTAAAGATACATCTTAACTACAGCAATTCTTAAAAAGGCTAACAGTTAAATGGGCTGGTTTACAGTTTCAGAGGCTTAGACCTTTATCATAGTAGGGAGCATGAAATCACAAAAGCAGACATGGTGCTGGAAAAGAATGGAGAGTTCTACATCTTCAGGCAGCAGAAGGGGACTATGTGTGATACTGGTGTACCTTGAGGATATATGATCTCAGAGCTGACCTCCACAGTGACAAACTTCCTCTAACAAGACCACACCTATTCCAACAAGGTCACATGTCCTAATAGTGCCATTATCTATAGCCAAGCAAGCCTTCAAAGGCATTCTGTCAGGATCATAGTTATCAAAATGCCATAGCCAGAGACCTGAGGGAAATCTCCAATTCAGACTCTGCGTAATGTAATGTCTAGATGTGGGTCTCTACAGTTTTTTCTATCTGCTGCTGAAGGAAGTCTAGCTGAATATCATTAAAGTAATTCCATTTTTTTTCTTTTTGCCAGGCATGTTTGGTCCTACCCTAGATCTATGGTCCATGCAGTCTCTGGTTTCTGGCCATCCAGACAGTATAGGCTTCTTCTTGCAGTATGGTCATCAATTTAAACCAGTGATTGGCCACTACCAGAGTTCTTTGCTACCATTGCCTCAGGACATGAGACTCAAACATAGAACTCTCAGAGCAATATGTTTAGTCATTTACCTTATTAACAATGTGTTCTAGCTAAAAGTCCTGTAAAGCTGACCACAAGATGAGCGATACACAGATTTTAATAAAAACTACAATATTTCTAATCAATTAATTAATCTTCAAATGTCTATCTCTGTATGGAAAGTCATGCAGAAGTTTGTAAAGATAATTCTTAAAGACAGTGAGCCAATTCATAGAGATTTCTCTATTTGTTATTTGAAACATAAATATTACGCATTAACCATTGGGAAACGCATTAAAGGATTTCAATGCACAACACAACCTGGATTTATTTAAAGTCTAAATTTGCAATGTATTTTATTATAGTTTGCTACTATAAACAGAAAATTAAACAATCCCTGCTGTGGTTAACAAGGATAAGCCATTCTCTTTAGCATTTTGTAACAATTACCCAACTGTAAATAATAGAAATTATTACATGATGATTTCACCAAACCACCTGTCATAGGCTGTAATTGTTATAATAATTTAGATGGTAAGTATATGTTGTTTTTAAACTACTGTTCCTAATTCATATCAACATCTGGAACCTTATTTTCATTTACATATAATTAGCATTCAGAAGGAAAATTCAGGTCTGAATAACCTTTGCTTTCTACATGTCACAAAAGACCAGTTTTATGAAAAAAGTAGGCATTGATGAAAGTGTATTGGATACACATTTTGTTGAGAAAAATATGTATGGCTTATTGTACTTAACTCTTATTGCATATTAAAATAAAATGTCATGTTGTTCATGTTTTTTTGTATAGTAATTGACAGAGAGATATTTTTATAGTAATAAAAAAAGCTCTAGTCAATAAGTCAAAACTCCAGTTTCTACTAAGTATAAAAACACAAATGTTAAGTTAAGATGCTATTTGTCAGCATCGAGAACTCCTAAGATATATGAAATGCGAAAACAACTCAAAATCTTGTTACATTGTATCCTGATGATTTACCTTAACTAAAGAAAAATTTGAAAATTGGGATTACAAGAGAGTGCTCCTACTTTTAAAGAAACTATTTGAACCTCCTGCTTACAAATCACAACTTAACATGCTCTTTTTGCAGCTCAAAAGTTAGTTCTGAGATCATGGGAGAAATGGAGAGCACCAAGCCCTCACTAGACTCCATAAGTCAGAATCTGCAGCTTAACAATATTCTGAAATAATTTATGTGACTGTTAAAAGTATGACGGACTGTGTTTACTTTTACATTCCTGCTATAGCAACATAAGATCTGTGTTTCATGGCTGAATCTGCTGCTGTTTGTTCCCCATGCATCAACTTCTATTTTCATTTTCTCCTTTTAAGTCAAAGGTGTTTTCCTTATTAAAACAGCAGAACAACAGCCCTTCACGCCTCCCTTTACTCATCCAGATCTAATCCCATGGTCTTATTCCTATCTCAGAGCAGAAACAAGCCACAGCCTCCCCTCCCCACTCCTCAATTCACTTTCTAATGACTCACGTAGATCTTCCCCTCCAAACTCCTCACCCATTGCTTTTGCACACCATCCATCTCCAGCAGGCATTCTCTGTGTTTTGTTCTTAACAAAATCTCAAAAGTCTCTATTTTAGCAATAAACCCTCAGGAGCCAGGTCTGGGGTGAAAGCCTGCTGGCACAAAGACAAAGAACCCAGGTGACTTTACTCCTCAGCTAACCCTTCTATCTGAATGTCCCTTCTTCTCTTGCTTGTGCATCTCTCTAATCATCTTCCTGACTCCCTTTTACTCTCTATGTGTTTTCCTATGTTCACTCCCTGTCAACTCGTTGTTTCTTCTACCACTTGACCAAAGGTTGACTTTATTTAATCCTCTTTACAATAATCAGAAAGCTCTTGAATCAAAAGTGTGTGGTAGTGCTGAACCACCAAATAACTAGAAACATTTTTTTTTTGCAGTAAATAACATGATCTCAGTATTCACAGTGTGATTAAATACCTTTCAACACTTTTCATGCACAAGACCCTGGATTCAACCTGAAGCAAAACATACACATAAGAATAAATATTTCATGATGCTATTACATTATATTAAAGGCCTATAGGTAATATTTGTCCGCAAATGAGTATGTCACGGAATAGCATGTCATCACCATCTATTCCCCTAACAAACTCTTCTTGTGTACTCACCTACACAGTTCTTGTAGGTAGTCTTGTAGTCTAGGTAACACTTAGTTTTTATACTTTTTCTCTATCTCAGAGGGCTGATGGTCGTTGGAAGTGCTGATCATCCAGAAAGAGTATTTCTAGATGCAGTACTCTCTCACTCTCACAGGATAGTGGCCAATTCAATTCTGACTTTGATTCTTGAGCTGAGATTATTCTCAGTTCTCCTCTGGTGGCAGTCTCAAAGGCTGTCTCATAATAGCACCCTCCTTCCCAACCACTGGGAAAAAAATTGTTGGTTTACAAGGACTTGCACATAATTCTATCCGGACTGCCATTCTGGTTTCCTTTGTGATTAAGTCCAAAATCAAATGACTTGCAGTTTTATTTTATCTGCCATAATATTTTCCCTTGATGTCCAATAACCTGTTCTTATGAATGGTACCTCTTCATAATCAAGCAGTGGCTATTATACAGAGGATACACCTGTGAAGACAGAAGTCATGCAGGACGTCCTAGGTTCCTCAGTGCCTTTGGTTTTTTTCACATTCTAATATAAACCAAAATTTTTCAAGTTTTCCCCCTACAAATAAATTAGACGTTCACAAATAAGCTATACAAATGTAAATATAAAACCACAGATAAAAAGATAGTCCTATGAGACTACCTTATTACTTACTTGGTAGCTGCATTAATTTATATGAGAACACTCTTTCATTCTCATCATGCTCAATGATGACAATATATTGTGGTGCTTTTCTCTGAATGAATCCCTTTCATTAAGTGATATGCCATTATACATAAACAAAGAAAGTGGAACAGTGACCATATATGCATACTATTATTTGTCTCTCAACAGAATCAAAATTTAATTTATATACACACACACACACACATACACACATGTGCATTTACACACACACTCCATATAGATGTAATTTAGTTTTCAAATATCTTTAGCCTAAAATTTAATGAATATATTGAAAGCGAATTAATAAATAACATAATCTGGATATATATAAATTTGTGTGTAATATATATGCAAGCATATAAGTTAACCTGCATTTGGAAAGTATTATCATTTCAAATATTCAAATACTGAAAACCATTTGTAATTTAACAATACTATATAATGCGTTGTCAAAACATCCCCCAAATTGCAAACTATAATGTAGGCATGTACACATATGTGAGTTTTTCATAAGGTTCGTTTAAATAATAATACAAGTTGCGTTGCCGTGTGCACAAAGGTAAAATATATGCCCATGACATAGTAGTAGCCCCAGAGGAGCTGTTACCATAACTTTTCTGTTCCTGTGGGTGTAACAGCATCAATAAAGTATTTCATTAACTCCCATAGAGGCAGTAAGAGTCACAAAGGAGCCCTTGCTGTGTGAGTCTGGGTGCCTAAGATAGTATGGTTTCAATGCAGATGCTATTTTCATGTCAGAGGAATTACCCAACATCACAAAAATAACGAAAATAAAACAGAAAAAAATGTTCTTCTCTGATAAGAGGTTTCTTAATCACATTTTCAAACAACTTGGTTTTTCTTCTATGTTCACTCAATGTAGAGGAATTCCTTGTAGGGAAAGCATTGAAAACCCTCTGCTGATTGGATAATTCACCAGATACAGGCACTGTCCCTGACATCACTCTTTTATAATCATATGTGAATTGCCTGTCTGATGCTGAATTTAAGACTCAATACAAAATGATATTTAAACTTCTGCTAAAATTGTGACAACTTCAAATGCCCTGACTGGAAGACGAGGGTCAAACTGCAGTGAATAAGGAAACTTAGTCAGTAGTTGATGTTGCAGAGATAACATGGATTGCTTTTCTACAGGAAAAGGGCTTTATTTCATTGACAAACTACATGTTTTAAAACTTAAGTATACTCTCACTTATGAACCATGATTGACTTTTTCCCTTGGGGCCTACAATTCCTTCCCTGCATGGTTCCTGTCTACTGTACTGTTCCTCAGTTTAAGCCCATGTGGCCCTCCATGCTGCAGGGTCTGCCTGTGGGCTGTAAGACTATGTACTATATTCAGCTCATGATTTCACCTGACTAATGTCAGGATGTATGTTCAGTGATATCTTCAAATTTAGGTTAAAAAATCCCTTTAATATTAAGGATAACCAAAAACATGTATTATTCTCTTTCTGATTATACTGATAACCATCCCTTTCTTAATTTTAATCCACTTTTACCTTAGATTACTGCAGAATTCTCAAAGTGGAAAAGAGAGTATCATTACATATTCCAAAATTTCATGTTTAATTTCCCACTCATGACTCAAACAGAGACCCAGATATAGTACAATTACGGCACACACTCTATTCAATGCAAAGGTTATTTCTAAGGACACACTGGAATTTCACATGCACATTTCATGACACGTTGCTTGTTCTTTACTTTTCGTTCCCTGCCAGTTTGTTCTCCTGTGTCCTTACCAATGGTAGTATGTATTCTATCCCTGAAACAGAGCAAGAAAGGTTATGGATCAGATCGTTCAATAACCAGGTTGTTTGCTCTGCTGTTACATAATTATAAGAGGAAAGGACGTTGCAAGAAAACTGTACCCCTCTGTTACTGGGAGGAAGATAAAGAAGGAAGGAATCTCATATTAATGTGAGAAGATTAAAGTTTTGGGAAGGAACAACTCTTGGTAATATTGTGTGTTAGACTTGGAGTGTTCTAGATGAAACTGAAGGGAAGAATAAAGGTTTCTCTACACTCAAGGTATATCTGTAACCATTCCTCTTTAGCAATACAGTGAAGACTATTTATTAATGATGTCCATTAAGGATGGGAAAATTGAGATGAGGATGATCTATGGGACTGAAGACCTCTCACTTGGATTTTGGTAAATGATTATAAATGCTGTAATATTTTAAATAACTGATCATGTCCCCTCACTTCAGAGTTTCAAGCTTTTACCAAATCAGAGAGATGTATATTTTTATAATAGGCAACAAGTTGGTAGAGCTTATGAAATAGGTCAACATTCTGCAAAGTCTTCTACATATTAATTTAAAAAAATGATTTCTCTGGTGATTTCTTTCAAATTTTCTTAGTGATATTTCTGCTTTGCTTATAATAACATTTTTGCCTGAATTAATTTTGGACCCTAATTAATCGTCATATCATGTCGCTAATTGCTAAAGTACTTAGTGTGCTGTGCATCGAGCATTAACAAATTGTTGACTAACCAGCTGGGTTGCACCTGTAATTGTGCATTTGCAGATAATAACTAATTGCCAAAGTTTCACCCATGGAGAAGTCAACATTTGTTCTTTTCTCTCAGCAATAAAGGTGCTTTCTGCTAATGGGTCACAATGTCACATAAACTCAATTTCCATTTATAAGATATTAACCTTCCTCGTACTCCAATGCCTATTTAATTGTTTGATAAATATTAATACACTGTCGTGGTTTTGTCAACATCAGCTGTCCACAGTAATGCAAGCATCATTTCTGGCTACAAGTCTTCTAAATGTGTTGCCATATTCAAACAGGGTTTGAGTACATTGTCACCTCTCCTGCTTTTAGAAATCTTGATGATGAAAAACAGCAGAAGGGCAGAGAAGTTTAATCTTCCAACTTGCTGAAAAGTGCCTGGCAGCAGTATCTCAGCTCTCAAAACGCTGAGACCATGCAAAGAGGAAATTGACAAGTGGGGCAAAAATGTCACCAAGAGGCCATTTTTAGCACACTTAAGATCCACCAAGAACTTTTCTTTGAAAAGATATTTAGGCTTATATTGGTTTCATTACAATTTATTTTTTTCACGCTAAAATAGAAGAGTGAATTGTCTGCATTTCCTCATGCTCAGCACTTTTTCCTGACTTAACAAGGTAATTTTTCCCCCAGTAGGGTTGACCATTCCATCTGTTACTTTGAAGAAAACAAAAACATTTAGGTGTTTATATCAACTTAATTTAAATAAATACATATACTGTATCATTAGAGAGTTCTTTATAAAATGATAAATGAAATTCTTAAATACAAAGAAAATCATATGTGAACATTTTTTTAATTTAATTTAATTTTTTTACTTATTCACTTTACATCCCTCACTTTACATCACTTTGCACCACTCCCAGTCACCTCCCTCATAATCTTCCTCTTATACCTTCCCTCCTCCCCTTCTCTTATGAGCAGGTGAGAGCCCCTCTGGGTTTCCCCCCTTCTGTCACTTCAAATCTCTGCCAGGCTAGGTGCTTCCTCTCCCACTGAGGCCAGATAAGACAGGCCAAGCTAAAACAGCATATCCCACATACAAGTAACAGCATTTGGGCTAGCCCCAGTTCCAATTGGCAAACAATACTTCAAATCTATGACTGATTGCCTGATACTTGAGGATTAAAGATTTACATTTTTTGCCGTCTTATCTAAGTATTTTTTCATCAAGCCTATTGATTAGAATTGAAGACCCAAAAATAAAACCACACACTAAGGGACACTTGATTTTTGAAAAAAGAAGCCAAAAATGCACAATAGAAAAAAGAAAGCATCTTCAATAAATGGTGCTGGTCTAACTGGCTGTCTGTTTGTAGAAAAATGAAAATAGACCCGTATTTGTCACCTTGCACAATGCTCAAGTCCGAGTGGATTAAGGATCTCAACATAAAACCACATACCCTCAATCTAATAGAAGAGAATGTGGGAAAGAGCCTTGAACCCTTTGGCACAGGGGGAAATTTCCTAAACAAAATTCAAACAGTTCATACTCTAAGATCAATAACTGGTAATGGGAACTCATAAAATTGGAAAGGCAAAGGACATAGTCAATAAAACAAATCTGCAACCTACAGATTGGGAAAAAAAACCTTCACTAACCCCACATCCGATAGAGGGCTAATATCTAAAGTATATAAAGAACTCAAGAAGCAAACCGCCAAAATCCAAGCAACCCAATCAAAAATGAGTTATAGAACTAAACTGAGAATTCAGAACAGAGGAATCTTGAATGGCTGAGAAGCATGTAAAGAAATATTCAAAGTTCTTAGTGATCAGAGAAATTCAAATCAAAACGACCCTGAGATTCTACCTTACACCAATCAGAATGGCTAAGATCAAAACCACAGGTGACAACACATGTTGGTAATGATGTGGAGAAAGAGGAACACTTCTCCATTTTTGGCGGGATGGCAAACTGGTACAACCACTCTGGCAATCAATGTGGAGGTTCCTCAGAAAATTGGAAATAGATCTACCTGAAGACCCAGCAATTCCACTCTTGGGAATATTTCCAAAAGGTGCTGCAACAGGCCACAGGGGCACGAGTCCCACCATGTTCATAGAGGTCTTATTTGCGATTGCCAAAAGCTGGAAACAACCAAGATGTCCCACGACAGAATGGATATAGAAAATGTGGTTCATTTACACAGTGAAATACGATACAGCTATTGAGAATGAGGACATTCTGAGTTTTGCAGGCAAATAAGTGAGGTAACTCAGACTCAAAGGACATTCATGGTATGTACTCACTAATAAGTGAATATTAGCTAAAAAAAAAAAAGTACAGAATATCCAAAATACAGTCCACAGAACTCAATAAGGATAACGAGCTGAAAGGCCCAAGAGAAGCCCAGTTGGGAGAGAGAAGAAAGTAATCACAGAGGGAAACGGAGGGAGGGACAGGGAAGAGAAAGGGAATGGGGTGAAGCAGGAAGAGGGGAACATGATCTGGTATTGGGTAAGGGTAAAGGACTGAAGCCCTGAAGGCCAGCAGAATGAATGGAAATAGACATCCTAGGAAGGTAGGAGGTTGGGAGGACTCTCCAGAATATACCAGAGACTGGGAGGTGTGAGAGTCTCAGGACTCAAAGGCAAGGAACCCTAGATGAAATGCTCTACAGTGGGGAGATAGAACTTGTAAAGCCCACCACTAGCAGAAAGAAAGGGCATCAAGTGAGGGATGGGATTGCTATCCCACAGTCAAAACTCTGATCCATAATTGTCCCTGTCTGAAAGAACTACAAGGATGAAAATGGAGAAGAGTCTGAGGACAGAAGCTCCAGCAATAGGGCCAAAGTGGGATCCAGCTCAATGGGAGGCCCCAAGGCCTGAAACAATTACTGAGGTTCCGGGCACTTCCAAAAAGGGACCTATCATGACTGTCCTCTGAAAGACCCAGCAAGCAGCTGAAAGAGTCAGATGCAGATATTTGCCCCCAACCAATGAGCAGAAGCTGCTCACTTTTGTGGTTCAATTAGGGAAAAGTTGAAAGAAGCTGAGAAGGAGGGCAACCCTGTAGGAGGACAAGCAGACTCAATTAACCTGGACCCCTGATATCTTTCAGACAATGGATCACCAACCAGGCAGCAAACAGCAGCTGATATTAGGTCCCCAACACATATACAGCAAGGACTGCCAGGTCTGGGGTCAATCAGAGAAGATGTACCTAATTCTAAAAGCCTGGAGGCTCCTGAAAGTTTAGATGTCTAGTGGAGTGGGTGGGGTGGGCATCCTAGTTGAGATGGGTGGGGGTATGGAATGTGGAACATTCAGAAGGTGGACTGGGAGGTGAATAAAATCGGGAGTGTAAAAGAAATAATAAGCAAAAGACTTCATTTTTTTTTCAGTGACTGAAAATTTAGTAAACATATGTATTGTGGTTTACATGTGAAATGGCCTATTGACTAATGTGTTTGAATACCTGGTTCTCAGCTACTATTGCTGTTTGAGAATGTTATATTGAGTCTGGAGGCATGAAGTATATCATTGGGCATATGCTTTGAGATTTTATTTCTTTTTATCTACTTCTTGATCACTCTCTTTCCTTCTTGGCTGCTGGTACAAAATGGCAGACCAGTCTCTTGCTTCTGTAGCAATGCCTTTCTTTCTAAAATGGGCTGTATTCTCTCTGGAGTTTATGGTCAAATAGTCCCTTAAGCCTTAATTTATTTTTGTCAGACTATTTTGTCAGCAATGGAAATAAAACCAGTACAGAAACTATTACCAAAAGAGGGGGTCATTGCTATGATAAACTTGACCATAGGTTCATAGATTTGAAACTGCTTTGTAAGAACGGTAAGGCAGAGTTTAGAACTCTGGATTAGAAAGACTCCAGAAACTCCAAGAAAAATTTAAATGGCTTTTTTTTTAAATGGAATTTCAGGAGGACACAAATTTGAAAAAATTCAGAAAGCAGAAGCCTGGTTTATGTGCTTTTATATGGAAACAATTACTCTATAACAAACAAGACTAGAGGTAATTTAGGTTACATTATGGCCCACAATCTGGATATGTCTATCCCATATTCTGAGAATGTGCATGATGGTAAATTAAAGAGCAATGCATTTATTTATTGGGCTCAGAAGATTTCAAGACAACAGAACAATGAGGCTGCCTCCTGGTTTCTTCTCACTAGCTTTATGCAGGTTTACAATCAAAGGAGAAAGTGGGACAAGCACAAATAAAGAATCTGCAGTGTGGAGAGAAAAGATCACTCGCACACTTAATTTTGAAGATGAGATATATACTGAAAGAGGCTATGGCATATAAAACATATTAGTACAATTATATAGAGGTCTCTTACTCTGCAGTAGAAAAATAGGAAAGGTGCCTTGAAACAAACCACATTTGTCAAAGACTCCAACTTGTGAAAAAGAGAGGATAAGGTGTTTTCTGCTCTGGAAAATCAAGTACCTAGAAAGGATTGATATCATTCTTGTTGTTTTGTTGCTCTTTCTTCCTTCCTTCCTTTCTTTCTTTCTTCCTTTCTTTCTTTCTTTCTTTCTTTCTTTCTTTCTTTCTTTCTTTCTTTTCTTCTTTCTGTCTGTGTGTGTGTGTGTGCATGTGCACTGGCGTGCATGTTTGCGAGCACTTGTTTCTTTGCTTCACCATTATCAATGTGTAGAAACTACATAGCTGGTAGTAGAGCTTGGCATTGTTTTCTGTGTGGCACTAGTTTGGAAGTGTGAAAGAAATACAATTGTGGGGTTATAGATTCTTCATCTATGGTGGCAGAGACCTTCTGACATCAAGGAAAGTGTTGCAGGGTCACCTTGAAGTGTGGAGAAGTGAAGGTGAATCACTTGCAGCAAACACATATAGACGAAAAGAATAATAAATAAAACAACAAAGAAAGACAAATAAAAATCAAGTTAATCACAAAATAGGAATGACATAGAGCCAGTACTGAATATTTACTCATCAATTTACCTACTTGTTTCACTTGATAGACTTCTCAGTCTTATAAGGGACAATATTTTCTCCCTATTAGAAGACTGCCTTGACACTGACATATGACACATAGTTTTCAGAAGCATACGTAAGGGCTGGAGAGATGGCTCAGCAGTTAAGCACACTGACTGCTCTTCCAGAGGTCCTGAGTTCAATTCCCGGCAACTACATGGTCGCTCACAACCATCTGTAATGGGATCTGATGCCCTCTTCTGGTGTGTCTGAAGACAGCTACAGTGTACTCACATAAAATAAATAAATCATGGCAACTCTTTAAAAAAAATACATAAAATGTGTGTCAGAGTCACAAAGTTGAATCTATCTATCCAGACTATATATCTGAAAACATTTACCATGTTAGTAAGACACATTAAATAAAATTATAGAATCTTTGAGTACATGACACTCAAATCTATGACCTATGAATATTTACATTAATTAACTTATATTTTGCTTCATTATAAAGACATATAAAGATATATAGATATGCATATAAACATACATGTTGATACCTAATATACCAATATTTTATAGTTGTTACAAATAAGTAAAATTACACATACTATAGACTGCACTTGAAGTAATGCCCATATCTATATGCAATCTTTATATCTACAATAAACTTTTTGTATTCATGTGTGTTGAGGGAGCAAAACAATATAGCTCTCATAATGTGCTAGTAAAGCTTTTTTCTGGTGCGCCGTAGAGGAATTTTAAGCCAGGAGCATAGCTGCTCTGAAGGTGATGACATCCAAAGATCTTCCTGTTATGTGTGATCTGGCTGGAATGGATGGAGAATTGCCATACACGTTTAATCCCTCTGGCTGGATCAGAGACATGCCTGAAGCATACATCTTTAATTCCAGACAATTAACATTTATATGAGGGGCATACAAAAAGATGAAATAGAGAAAGATTTGACAGAATGAGTCAGAAATAGGAAAGACTCAACTCTCCTAAGGTCAGTCAGGAAACAAATACTTAAGAGCAGCTGAGAGAGAGAGAGAGAGAGAGAGAGAGAGAGAGAGAGAGAGAGAGAGAGAGGAGGAGGGGGAGGGAGGGAGAGAGAGAGAGAGAGAGAGAGAGAGAGAGAGAGAGAGAGAGTCAGTGAGTTTGAAATCATTTCAGTTGAGAGGCAGTGCAGTAGAGTTGAGTTTGTGGAAATTCCGTTAGTGTCTGTCCAGTTTGTGGAGCTCAGAGGCAGTTCTCCCAAGCATAATCAGTTAGTTCGAGGAGGAGGAATTTGAGCCAAAAGAGCTAAGATGAACCAACAAGCAAGACTTCCGGAAAAGGAGAAAGACTGAGTTTATTCAGCGATAAGCTTCTGAGATGATGATTACATATGACGAATAAAAGCGACATTAAAGTGCTCAAATCCACACAATTTTCACTTAAGTTACATGTGACCTGAATAAAGGGTAGGTCTTAGTTGTCAATCACAGAGATTATCATCTTCATCTCGTGGATGTCTTAATTTGCATGGGATGCAAACACTTAATATTCCTGTTCTTCCATGCTTTTAATTTTGTAAAGAACATTTAATTTAATGCCTTGACAAATATTTGTTGAATTTGCACCATGTTTAATGAAATTGATATGCATCAGAAACTATGTTCTCAAAAAGAATTCAGCAAATATACTGTGTTCATGGAGTTTACATACTTATGGAGTTTACATACATATTTATGGAGTTTACTCCATAAATAAATAACTTATTTACCTATTTGAAGATTATAAATAAAGTGAAAAACCATGCTAAGTCTACCCACCATATGGATACAATTAAGATAAACATGCCGCATACCTACTACAGCAGTCAGTACAAGAAATCATAACGTTTTTGCAAGTAGATCATGCCATGTCCTCAGTCAGTCCTAAATCTCTTTCCATTTACCATATTCTTTCCATAATAATAAGGCAGAAATTCTATTCTTGTAAAAATTGCTCTTCTTTTATCTACAAATCTCTGAATCCTCAGGTATCTTTAGTCACTTTTTTTTCCATTTTGAAATTGTAGTTGTTGTAAGAAACCACTGAATTAACAATATAACAATACCAACTTTACCTATAAAATGCTAGTAACAAAAAAAAAGAGAGAAAGAACTGGTCTTACAAGAAATTCCTGCATATGTTTCTCTTGTTCCAAAACCCCAAGCACTGAGAAAGACAAGAATCAACACGAGGAAATTCATAATTATCCCAATGTGGGATAATATACCATATGCCCTTCGATAACTGGTCACAACAGGACACAGCTGAAATGGTTTTCTTAATGCACTCTGTTGGGTCTAGGTACAGAGCTGGAAGCCATATGCTGCAATTCCGCCCTCCACATGAACTTCCAGCTTTTTATTGTGCTCTGTCATATTATTTCACTGCCATTTGTTATTTGAATGTGCAAATTGGTTTTACAGTAACAATCAGGACCTCACTGAGAACCTCACAAAGAAAAGCAACTTCTGTTTGACTTGACACAGTGCTGTACGGGGTCTTTCAGCCAGTTAGCTGGTTTGGAATTTTGAAATTCCTGAGCATGCGGAGTGATACACAAGCTGCTTTGTCTCTAATGAGCTTCTACACTGTGCAAAGTGTTCCTGTGAATAACAAGTTAATATAAATATTATAGCAAGGTTTAAAGACACATCTATATATCTGGATCATAGAATTTACATCAAATCCCATTATGATTACAAAGACCTTGGCCATGTAGTCATCTGTCCATGATTCAATCAACAAACATTGGCTTATCATTTCTCCTGATTCCTAAATAGACTTAGTGTAATAGAGTAGAAGAAGACATATATCATGTCACTTCAGCTTCTAGAGGCTATATTATGGTAGAAAGAATAACTGTGTTAAAAAAGATAATGTTGTAGAATGTCAGGACTAGAAGGAAATCATGATGGAAAGGCATGGCGCAAAAATGCTAATAATAAATGAGATATGAAAAGTCTTGGAAGGTTTTAAATCCAAGACAAAAGAAGATGGAATGGTTCCAGCAAATAAAAATTGTGGAGAAAAAAGCATTGCAATTCATTTGAGGCAGAAGAAATTAAGTTGTGGTAATACAACAGAATACAAATCTATACTGTGCTTTTAGACCATTAGAAAATTTTATAGAGGCTGAAAAGAATTGTGATTATGTATCGTTGGGGAGGTCTATTCCATAGGTATCTTTAGATTTATAAATGCTTTAGGTATTGGTGATGTGAGCCTAGGAAATATTTAGTAAGTAGGTAAAAGACATAATAAAAGTTAAGTTTTCAACTGATGTATAGACAACATATTGGTGAATTATTATCCACTACATTTATTGAGGTAACAATTCTAATATGCTATCACTTTATGATGTACACAAATACCACTAATGATTTAGCAGAGGAAGTCAAAAGGATTATACAGCAGCAGCAATAACCACAGTATTTTAAATGGATTAAAATGAATGAATTTGAAAACTTTAATATGCATATAAAATCATGTTACTGATAATGGCAGATGTGGTGTAGACCCCCCCCCCCCACATACATACAAACAGTTTTCCCACTGACTTGTTAGGGGTACATAAACAGGGATAAATTTTGGGAAGAAAAACTTACAGCATGTCTTTGGGAAAGTCACAGTTTTCATGGGTTGTCCAATTGATTTCCAAGCCTGAACTATTTGAAGGCCCTGAGAAGCTCTCACCAGAGAGGTGTGTATAGAAGAAAGGAGAATGGCGTGTGCTGTTCAGCACAGATTGGAATAGTCACAGACAAATCCACAGAAACTGACATCGTGATGCAAGTCAGAACACAGTCCAGGAAGTGCTCTCGGCAAAATCTGAAAAATGAAGATAAACCTTAAAACTGAGGGTTGATGCCAATAACAAGGAAACCTCTGTATAGGTGAGCTATATCACTGGAAGATTGTTAAATTGTACTCTGAGAAAATTGTATTTACCACTATAATAAAGATAACATTTGTCACGATCAAATATGGCAAGATTTCTAGGCAATTGATCTCATTTTCTACTTTCAATCCAACTTCTGAAACATTCAACCTCATATTTCTGTAGATTGTCTGATCAAATCTTTGACTTCCATGAACATACATGTACCCGACTTTTCATATTCAAAAACTTTTTATATCCCATGGGCTAATCCTATACAATGGTAAATGCTATATAAAGCATACTCCACATCTAATATTAGACAAAGAAAAATGTGTCTTTTAGCCATGCCAGTAGAAACAGTCTCTAAAAGCATTATGTTGTTACTGTACACAGTATTTTCATTTTCTTCTTGTTATAAAGTTCTCATTTGACTTGAATATATGGAATCACCTATCAGAAAGAAACAGAGTTTGGATATCGCTTTAATAGCCAGTCATTTCTGGAATATGATTGGAACTACAGAGGTTTCACAATTATCTTCAACAGTAATCTTAAACTAGCAAGGTGACTGTTATGGCCTTTTAAAAATGGATAATTATCCGAGACTTGAAGGATGAAGAATTTTGCTCAGAGAATAATCAACTAGCAGTCTTAGAATGAAAGCAATAATGTAAGACTCTGAGGCAAGAGCAGGGCTATGGTCACTTGTTCTAATTCATCATTCTGTGGTATATTAAATAGAGACAGGATAGTTTGTAAAATATGCATTTCATTCAAGACTTTGGTGTGGATGTTTCAACTGCATGACCTGGTTTCTAGACAAATACAAAAGAGGTTGAACAGACACATGGTCAGGCATCAAAATGGCTCTTATAGTACTTGGCATTGATGTAGCTTTTATTGGAATAATTTTACCTGTGAAATTCTGTCTTTCATCTCTGAATGTCCAACCACTTCCCTGGAGCAGAGACAGGGTTTGAATTATGCAGAGGAAGGCAGGAAATTCAAAGAAGAACCTGTTTATTTCCATCCAGGTGAAGTATTTTTAAAAGTTAATTAGACCTCATATGAACAACAATGCCAAGCAACCAGAGCTTCCAGGGACTAAGCCACTACCTAAAGACTATACATGGACTGACCCTGGACTCTGACCTCATAGGTAGCAATGAATATCCTAGTAAGATCACCAGTGTAAGGGGAAGCCCTGGGTCCTGCTAAGACTGAACCCCCAGTGAACTAGACTGTTGGGGGGAGGGCGGCAATGGGGGGAGGGTGGGGAGGAACACCCGTAAGGAAGGGGAGGGGGGAGGGGGATGTTTGCCCGGAAACCGGGAAAGGGAATAACACTCGAAATGTATATAAGAAATACTCAAGTTAATAAAAAAAAAGTTAATTAGTTTAAAAGTGGACTCTTTTTTCAGGAGTACGTTAGATCAAATAATCAGTAAAGTTGACATTCCTCAGGGCAATATCAATGTCATCACAAGATCATCTTGTCATTTATAGCATTTCCATGGTATCTTTATTTTGGGCATTCTTACATTTTGTTTAGGAAACCTTTTGATCTTCTAAAATGCAGATTCAGGGCTAAACATCAGAGGAAGGAATATTAGTTTTCAGGTACTGTGCAGACGATCTCAGTGCCTCAGGAGAATTATCTAGTGTTGGGAAGTCAGTCACCATTCACATTATTTGGGTTACCTGAACTTTCTAATCATCTTTTATGGGGAACAACATTGTCCACATAAATATAAACATCAGAAATCCTACCCACAAGCTGACCATCCATTCCATTTGTCCTTTTCCCAATAAAGTGAGTTGTAGAGAGACCACATTCCAGAGAATAGTGGAGCTAGACAGGGCTATCCACAGGCATAGAGGGTTTCAGTTGATTGTGCTCTCTGAATGGTTTGTTCAGTAGAGAGAAGTGTGGCCTACCTGCATTTGAATTGAGATGGAATGTGATGCTTTGGTTCTGAAAACAATGTAAAAAAAAAAAATCATGCAATGCCTGTAACATGCACTTGCTCCACACAACTGCCCAGCTTACAAGTCTCCATTCAGGCAACTGTCTCTAAAAACGGATTTTTCTACATACTTTCAGTAATCTTATAGGTTCATTCTTGCATAGCATCTACATGGATCAGATCAAATACTAGCCTACCTTATATCTACCTGGCATTTTTGTTATTTGATACATAATTAGAATAGTATGGGATTGTTTGTAGAGACTTCAGCAAACAACTTTTCCGGTGGGGGGGGGAATGATTTAGCACTAACTTACCTTAAATTTTGTTTAAACCTGTGGAATTATGTATTCCAGATGTTCTCTGGAATCTCTTCCTTCTTCAAACATTTCTTCCTTGAATATTTAACTGATGTAATATGAGTGTTGTCTTTCAGAGCTTTGTAGTTTTCTCTTAATACAGAAAACGAAGGCATCTAGAATATAACAAAACACAAGGAAACTCAGATATGTGTCGATATCTACACAGACAAAAGCACAAATATCAAAAATTCTATTAATCTTTACATCACAGTTTTTAATATCAGGTTAACAAGGATTCACCTGAGATATAATTTTACTTGATAAATATTTGATTTTGAATGAAAGTTCTCAAAACTATCAATTTTGTGTGAAGTTATCTTAAATAATTATATATAGACACAAAACTATATTAAAATGAAATTATGAGGTAAATGGATCCAATGTTGAGCATTTAAAAATTATATAATTAATAAAAATATAGTGTGGTTAGAATTCTAATCCAAGTTTTTTATATCCTGATGTATGTTGATATTTAGTGATACAAATAAACATGTTAACTCAAAGGTAGATTTGAGACGGACATAACCAGTGATGTATTTTTATTCATGGAAATGTCATTTGCCAATGGCTGAGACTTAAACTCATTCCATATACACAGATGTTGTACAGTATATGATGAAGTTGTCTTCCAAAGGTACTCTTATATAGTTATAAAAGTAATTATGTAAACAAACAAATGATAAGACAGAAGGAGAAAGAAAAAGCAGAAAATGAATGCATTGTGGAGAAGAATCTAAAGCTTGAGAAGTAATGGAGGGCAGATAAAATGACTGGTTGAAGTTTTGTTCAACAACACAGATAAATGCTAGGTCTCACATAAGGATGAAAGAAAAGAATAGACTCAGAAAAGATGTGTCAAAGCCTAAACATGTGCATTGTGACATGGGAGCATCTTCATACACATCACACCTATGAACACGTATGTTAATAATAATAAATAATTATGAAACAGTATTAACAGAGAGTAGTAAACATATTCGGTTTGACCTTTTTCTAGGCTATGTAGTAAAACTTTCTATTGTGCCAGCTGGGTGTTCTTATGTAATCTCTTCTTTATCCCCAATAACAATTTCAAAAGACTAAGAGGAAGTACAGAAAAAAGAAAAGAATGTCAACCCATTCTTCCCTAAATTATTATTATTACAAAGAGCAAGACACCAAAATCTAAACTAAATAGACGCTTTGCTTCAGAAGATGTACTTTCACTCATCATTTTCAACAAGACACTTTGTGACCTCGGTTAGAGGCTGGCACTCCAAATTGCTTAATTGGGCTCTGCTTGAAAGCAACAACAGATACATGAGAAACAGGATGTGCTGCTGAGTGACTTAGGCAGGGAATGTGCCTTCAGCATTTGGGTGGGGACATTCATGTCATTAACCAGGAATGGGAGAACTTGGCTGTTGGAACAAACAGATATTAAAGGACATTCTCTCAGGGGCAACGCCTGGGAGCCAATCTCCTGCTCAATTTTGATGGCACCCTGGTGCTTTTGATATTGAAAGAATAAGTGGGATGTTCCTGAGGGTGTCTCTGTACTCCAGTAGGAGGTTTGAAATTCTTGACAAGGTACATCTGTGTATGAAGAACTCTACTGCCTTGCAGTCTCATCACAAGGGATCGTCCACAACTGCTAGTGCTTCTTTGATTTCATAAGAGACATTAAAAGCCCTGCTCCCATCAGTGTGTCTGCAAAGTCATTAATTTTATGTTTGAAATGGAGGGATAAAGATAAATTTTCTTAGCTTTTGAAATGTCAAGTGAATTTCACTGAACCCTGAAAGAAACAGTTCACGTTTTCTCTTTTAAGATTTCAGATGTTATGAGAGGCTGACTGATTGACTGGCATTGTTCAATGTTACAATTATAGGAACTCTTTAGTGTCATGGTCTTGAATCAATCAAAGTAATCAAGAAATGTTTAAAAAAAAGTCTCCACTCCAATAAAAGTCAAAAAGTAACCGTTCCTAATACCATGGACAAAGCATATTTCATAAAAAATTACATATTATGTGAATCAAAACCCTTTGCTAATCCACTTTTCATAAAACCTACATGTTTTAACACTCATGTGAATGCAGCAAAAGGTTTTTTTAAGCATTCATTTCCAAAGTCATTCTGCTAAATTCTTTGTATTCCTTAGATACTTTGACAAACTTTGCAAACTAAGCATGTAAGGAAGATTATCATCACCATGGTTTAAAAAATATCATTGAGACAGACATAGGGGACATATCTATTGTGTAAATGGCAAAATGAGGACCCTGTAAATTACCTATGACCACAGAGTAGCTGAATACAAGACTTGCAGTGTATGTCAGGTTCAGTTGGATAGCTCAAAATCCAAGCTTTGAACAAATGATATGTAGAGCTATTTTATTTAAGACTATTTGCAATATTACAATAAAAAATTCCTGGAGTTTGATAATCCATGTCACATTTATAATCTCTTCCTTCATTTGGATCTAGTCACATTTGAAATCATATTTCAGCAACAGTTAGGAAATATGTTTGAAAGTTGCCTCTTTTTCTTCTTCTTCTGGCTTTAAGAATAATGGCTTCATTTTTCAAAATGAGCATGGTTATCTCAGTTACAGACACAACATAGTAGATATTCCAGATTCCAATACGTCCTCTGCATTCTCTCTAAAATTTAAAAGCAGGTATGGGAATTGGGGATTACATGCTGGTTTTCCATAACTGATTCAAATTATAATTTAGAACTCTTGGGGAACAACAACAACAACAGAATAAGTAGAAAAGTGTTTCCTACAACAAATATGAAATCCCCAAATACAACTTTACATCTTTCAGGTAATTTGGGAGTGAGGCTATGTATATATTAAATGTTCAGCATCTTGCAAGCAATCCTTATATGCCAAAGCACTAGGGATATTCAATAATTGCTGAACAAAATGAGAAGCATGTTTCTAATTTAGAGTAGAAAAAGTACTGCAAATATATAGCGAAAGATAAGAAATCTTCGTAGGGCTACATACGGACATCAGGCAAAACAGCCAAACAGCAAAACACCAAGCTCAGCTCCCTCTCGGCCATTGCCTCAGTCTGCAGACTGGGAATTACGCACTCCAATCGCTAGAGCAATGAAGCCACATTTTAGAATGATGAGCTCTGTGCAGACACTTTAGAATGTTGCTCAAAGCCCTAATGCCAAAAGTGGCTGACCACTGGGGGTGGGGGAAATCCGCTTTTTTCCTGTGAACCTCTGCTTCCTATTAGTTAAAATGAAAACATTTATTTTTTTATAGATGTGGAGGAATTTCAAAAAGTAAATGAGGTTATAACACACACACACACACACACACACACAATGTGTCACCATTTTCTTCAAAGCTCGGTGGCAATTGTCAATGAGGAAAAGTCAGCGAGCGATATCATAAAGCTAATTAAAATTATGTCAGAAGATAAACTAATTAGGACACCAGTGTACAGAGATATGTCATTGTGTCATTCTAGAAAAAGAAAGAAGTAAACATTGATATGCTCAAAAATTTAATATGAAAAAGAATTTCATACAATAGCAGGGAAGCAAATTAATTACCGCCTCACTCAACACTGGCAGAGAGCATAAAAGTAAAACCTCTAGAGAAGTGGTTAAAGTTTTAAAAGTACCCATAAATAGGTACAATTTTTATGGATCAGTCAGAATTTTTTTTTAAAAGAGAAACTTTATTTTTTTTTTTTTAGCTAGTAGTTGCTTGATTCACCCTTTAGCAGACGTATGCTCTTTACCACACCGAAGCAAGTCATGTAAAATGACATCTATACACGTACATGTATGTATTTGTCTGCATATTTTTCTGCTCTAGCTTTTCTCAAATTCTTCAACTGAAGTTGACTTCCCTCCTACCTCACCTTCTGAAGGGCTTGGGGCTACAGGAACACCCGGATTCTGGCTCTAGGTCGGGGTATATGTACCAGGAGAAAAACCAGTGAAATCTTGACAGTCATTATACCTTCAAAGGTCTAATCCTTGTCATTATAAATTCATGTGCGTGAGGCACTGACAAGCTTCTCTGTGAGAAGAAAGCATAATGCAGCTCTTCAATTTCTGAAATCTGCTCTTGTGCAAAAGTTTCGGGTTGAATCTTTGCAAATATCTCCGACTTAACTACGTAAGACAAGAGAATCAGGCACCGTCATCAGAAAAGGAGCACTTTGAATACATCAGTCAGAAAACAAGCACATTTGAGAAACAGACATAGGAAAAGGTCAAACGGGAGGTTCTCAAAGCACGAGGAAAACTCTCAGGTGAATGCCTGTGTCTATTTGGAAACTGACGGAATGCTGACGAGTGCAAACCTGCCTTTTGCACTGTTTCGTCTTCTAGAACAAAACTTAATTAAATATTCCTACATTCGGCTTTCTTTATATGCTTTTAAACTTTCAAAATAATTCCCCTAAGCCCCCAAGTACTATTGGAAAAATGCATTTATGAGTATAAAAATTATGCTAGAAGTCACTCCGGTTAATTACAGTAAAACAATCTTTGTGATTGGTATCATGTATAAAGTTAATTGTCTCATTAACCTTAGGCATTTCAATCCAGTCCCATTATAAATGAGAATCAAAAGAAGGGCCAGAGAGGAAAAATAGGTAATGACTTCAAAACAGTGTACATTCCTCACTGTGATCTTGAAGACTGAAATTTATATCTCTTCAGGTTTAAAAACAAAACGTGCTTAAATGGGTTGGGAACTGACCTCCCTATGAATGGCATCACAGCCTACCCCAGCCCATCTCAGATTTTTATCGTAACATATTTTTAGCATTTCCACGTCTAGGCAAAGTGAAAATTAAGGAATTGCTTGAAAGAAACAAGTATCTTCAATATCAGACCAGTAGCTAACAGATAACTTCTGGAAATTTCTTGTGGCATGCATGTCCACTGGAGTTCCTGAGGAAGAATTTAAAATGTCTATATTTAATGTCTGGGACATAATAAAATGGCAGGCATTGAGTTATAATCAGGAGCAACATGCATATTGACAAAGTTTTTACAATCAATGTAATCAATGTTATTACAGAAAGGTATAATATGATGTCTGTGATCTTGAAGATGATCTAAAGAAAGTTATCAACAGGAAATGGAAGTCATATAGAAGAAGCAAAGTATGGTATTAGAGGAACTCTGATATCTCAAGGTAAATAGAATTATTTGTTATTACCACACTGAATGATTGTTGACTCAACATTGTCAAAAGAAAATAGCATAGCATTCAGATATCAATGTTATCATTTACTGAAGATTTATTGAATGAATAAATGCCACCTTACAATTTCTTTTAGACGGGAAGTAGTAAGTATACTCTGTTTCTGTTTGATCAGCATACTGCACAACTAGGATACAAATTTCTCCAGTCTCACAGATGGTGTTGAGACTCAGTGTCTAATTTGGCCTAGTCTTTTCTCAGGTGAAGAAAATGTAGTTTTTGGCACTTAGAAATGTATATTACTGTTGCTGAGGACTGGAGCTCAGTTCCTAGAACCTCTATCTGGAAGCTCTCAGTTACCTGTAACTCTGGGTATAGGGGATCCAATATCCTCCCTTTAGAATCCTCTATCTACACATATATGTACAGAATAACCCTAAGGCACATAAGTAAATAGCAGATATCAGTTCCCCAAAAGGAACAACAACAACAATGAAATATATTATCTTTTTGTATACTCCTACATGGGGAAAAATAGGCAGAGTAGTAAGAAAAATGTTTGAGGAGCCTGGATGTTCCCCTTTCCCAGCCTGCAAACTGGTCCTCAGTGGGTAATAGACTGGTTGCCATCCTTCCCATAAACACAGTGGCCTTAGGAAGATGAAGTACATCTGTACAGGGGATGATAAGACGGTAAAAAGGTAAACAGGAGTCCAGATAGATTACGTTTTCAGTTGGGAGAGAATACTTGATCCCCTAATGTTATGCAGGTTCTTGGTATTTATGCTCAATACAGTGAATGTGTGTGTGTGTGTGTGTGTGTGTGTGTGTGTGTGTTTTCTTTGTAGTAACAATTATTTGTGATTGCTCCTTTGAAAGGTTTTATTATTATAATAGTAATTATCATCATCACCATCATATGGTGATGAGGAAGATTTATTGATTACATGGGCTATAGAACATTTTCATCAAAAGATACTTAGAGAAAAATCCAGCTATGCATATGGACCTAAGGGGTATTGAGCCGCTGCTTGTACTTATGCTGTGGAGTCCAGGGCTGCATCAGACCTTTCTGCTCCCTGTGCTTAGGACAGAAATGTAAAGGCTGTTACATCTGGACTCGAACAAGTAAGACCTAGACAAGTAGGTGTATGCTGCTCACAGATATAATGCCCCCCAACCCAGCCCAGGCAAAGGTACTAGCATGCTTAAATTTATTAGAGGACTATCCTTCTTTTCATCCTTCTCAGTGTTTAAAATATGCTAAAATAAAACATGTTATTCTCTTGGAAATATATTTTGTTTTTTTTAGGTGTACTGGTTGATTTTGTGTGTCAACTTAACACAAGCTGGAGTTATCACAGAGAAAGGAGCCTCCCTTGAGGAAATGCCATTTTCTCAATTAGCGATCAAGGACAGGAGGTGCCACTGTGGGTGGTGCCGTCCCTGGGCTGGTGGTCTTGGGTTCTATAAGAGAGCAAGCTGAGCAAGCCAGGGGGAGCAAGCCAGTAAGAAGCATCCCTCCATGGCCTCTGCATCAGCTCCTGCTTCCTGACCTGCTTGAGTTCCAGTCCTGACTTTCTTTGGTGATGAACAGCAATGTGGAAGTGTAAGCTGAATAAATCCTTTCCTCCCCAACTTGCTTCTTGGTCATGATGTTTGTGCAGGAATAGAAACCCTGACTAAGACATTAGTTGTCACAGTATTAGGTGCTGTGGAACAGCAAGAAAAGAAGCCCACTTCCTGTAATCTTAATTGAGGCTTGAGGAAACCTAAGCCTTACTCCAGGTATTCAAATGATAATCCCAAAATGCAGCTCTTCCAAAGCAGTGTTCAAGGAATAGACTCTGGGACCCTGATCCTGTACTGGGTCATTTAATAGCAACGTAGAAGACTTTCAAAACACTAGTTGAAAGCCATTGAAATGCATCATATTGTATTTTTCAATAATCACAACCACCTACTTTTTCTAGAGAAGCAAGACAATTTCCACAAGGTATCTTGGGTGGTGGAAGAAGTACTCTTAGAAGAAAAGATGAAAAAATTCCATCAACAAAAGGTGTTCTCCAGGGACCAAGAGGGACAATCTGAGACATATTGAGGGTCCTTCCCCCAGCCCACCCCCACACTTTTTTATTATTAAAATTTCCCTCAGTTGGGGAGGGACCTTTGAGAGCAAACGTCCTGGGTGAACAGCAACAAAGCCACATTGCTTTAGACATTGATTCTGTAACATAGCAACAATTTTCCAGGTTGTAAAAGAAATTGTTTGCGAAACAACTACAGTTGTTCCCTGGTTATAAAAATCTTTCTGGTGGGGCTGGGACAGTAGTTTTAACAGTAGTTAAAAGCACTTGCTGCTGTTGTAGAGCACTCAGATTTGGTTTCCAATCCCCGTATTGGCGGTACAACACCATTCAGTATTCTAGTGCCAAAATATCTGATGCCCCCTTGACCTTTTAGGCACCAGACATGCATTGGAACATATAAGAGCATTGGCTCAAACACTACTCTATATGAATAAAATTAATAGAATCAAAACCACTGTCATTTCCTTTAATCTCCTAGTATCCCCAACTCTCCTTTTAGGTCTGAGCTATATTTTCATTCCCTTTTGCTCTTTTTCTCCTTAAAGATTCTGTAAATATTTCTTGCTTATTAACTCTGAGGTTATGAAATTGCTCACGGCACTTAGCTGATCCTGTGGGCTCTAAATACTTAAAAGATCCTCTCGTGAAAATAAAAATCTATAAAGAACCAAATGGCCCAAGGTTGCCCATGGCTCATCCCATGTGCTGAATGAGGGATCTTAATGGCTTTCGGAGACCAGCCCTTGTTGCCACCCAACTCATTGGGACTCCATTGCTGTCTCGTCACCTGTGGCTTTGAATTGGAAGTTCTTTACAGACCTACGATCAAACTGAAACCATACCCAAATCAGTCTGTGGTTTTTACTCCTTTATTATCTATTCTTTCATATATTACATGCCTACTGCAGGTTTCCTTACCTCCTCTTCTCCCAGTCTCTCCTTCCCCCCTACCCTCCAAATCAACTCCTCTCCCATTTCCTCTCCGAAAAGAGCAGGCCTCCCAGCGATAACAACCATGCATGGCGTATGAAGTTGCAGTAAGACAAGACCCCTTCCCTCGTATTAAGGCTAGATCAGGCAACCCAGCAGGAGGACCAGACTCCAAAGCTGGCAAAAGTGACAGAAATAGCCATTGCTACTTATTAGGAGTTCCATGAAAAACCAACCTATGCAGCTACAACGTATTTATGAAGAGTGACTAGGTAAGACCCATGCAGACTCCTTGCTTCTCAGTTCAGTTTAAGTGCGCCCTGTGAATCCAAGTTTGTTGATTGTGTTCTTTTTTTTTTTCCTTGTGTATGTGGTGTCCTTGGCTCTTCAAGCTCCTACCGTCCTTCCTCCACTTTTCCAAAAAATTTGCTAAGCACCACCTGAAGATTGGCTGTGTATCACTGTCAGTAATGATTTTATTAGTCTCATTAAAATAGCATGATGTGTACTTATATTTTATATATGTATTGCACATATATATTGAGCATACATATATTATCTATGTGTATATGTTATATATGTATATATAATTATATATATATTACTAAATTACAAAGGATCTTGAAAATAGTTTTAGTAAAAAGATGAAAATAATTTGTTGCAAATAACTTAAGAAAGTATATAATGCTATTATATAAACAATGCACATGTGGAGAATGACTCCTCTTATATTTTGTATACCATACTATATAGTACCTATATACAGAATTTAAAGAATTTATACATTAAAAATCAAGTTTATTTTTATAAGAAGATATCATATATATATAAGACTGCAAGTTCTATGATACTTTTGTAATATTGAGTTAGGAACAGATAGCAATAACTGGGCAATTACTTCTCCAATGTATTAAATGAATACACATATACAGAGTTACTTTTTAAAGCATGCCTCAATTTCCAATTCATTACATGAGATGGAACAGAAAAAGTAGTGTTCTATACAAGAGCTCTATTAAAATTCTTATTCTCAAATTTATCTGAACCCTATCTTTCTAAGTAATCAACATGATAATTATTTCAAGAATTCAGCCTTTTTTTGGTAATTATCTTTAGAAAGGCTGATGCTTAAAATAAATGGATAGTATTAGCCATATAAATGCTTACGGTATATTATTATACTTTAAAATTTTATTCATTGCAATTTTGTACAACCCAGTTGCTTATAATTTGCTGTAATTGCTCCTCAAATAGAGCATTAAGGTTTATGGCTTCATATTTTCCTTGACTAAAAGGCTTTATTACCATAACAATGCATAGAAAATGGAAATATTGATGCCCATAACCTCTAAGTAATGTTTGCTTATTATTTAATGTGGAGATATGCAGCTTAATCCTAAATGAATCAGAAAGTGCCAAGGCATAATTTTTCTCCTTTTAGCATATCGTTTCTGTCTTAAAAATCTTACAACTTAAGGAAAAAAACTTTTATTTTATTATGCATTTTTTATTGTAAAAAGACAGGGGTTTTTGTTAATATCTGAACTAAAGAGAATGATGTTTTAATTTAAACCCTGGTTTCTTAATTTCAAACAGACTGATGTCCTTTACATGAGTGTAGAAATTTATAGTCGAGACTGGATCTATTAAGATCAAGACATAGAGCAAAAAATGGTTTTTAGTGCAGAGGGAAATAACCTTTTACAATATTAATAAAGACTCTCTATACTTACTATATATCTTTGACCTATAATGTCAGAAATATAGATTGTGCCCTTAAATCACACAATTCTAGCTTCATACTAAGTTTGCACCATTCGGCTTTATCACAAATGTGTCCAGATTTTTACAACATCTGGCAGATTCATAGCAATTAGTTTTGGGCAGGCCACAATGCTGCCCGTCTCACTTGCAGAGTCCATGCACATGCATACATTATGATTAGTAATGATTTATTCAATGATGAAGTCATTCATCTTAATCAGTTAAAGCCCAGATTTATGAGAGTTGACAGTTGTGACTTGTGTGGCAGTTTCTTTGATAATATCTATTTTTTTCTAAAGATAAGCCAAATGGAGAGGACAACTTAGAAGCATTTGGGATAAGTACTACATTACAGTGAATCATATCCAGAAAGCCCTTTCTTGATGCCCATTGCATGAAATAATGAAGTTGTATCAAGGATTCCCATTCTTTCTCAAAACTGATGAGAAAAGGACGGTGTGTGGAATACTCTAAGGGCTCTTGTACAATTTAATATGTTCACATCTATCACTGATTGGCAGAACATAGCCAGTCATCTATAGAGTACCAATTCAAACTATCTCATAATTCACTTTTGACAAATGTTTGTGATTTTTGAAGAAAGATAAACTGTGATTCAGAGTTCACTACATCCTATATCCATAGATGTTGATTTTTTTCTCATTCTTCTAACACATGGTGTTTCCATCTCATCTCAAGGAATACATGATGTATTCCTTATCACTTTAGAGAAATTCAAGTTGACTAAGGTTTTTGCCTTTGTCTTGGCAATAAGACCAGCTTGTTAATTAAATGCACATATCTTGATCAGTATGAATTTCTCATGATGATGAATGCAACAGTAGACATTGCTTATATATTTATATAACTTCCTCTTGATTTTTACTGAAAATCGTACAGATCCCATGTTTATATTCGACACATCTACAAAAATATCATTTAATCTCATTCTCGATGCAATGGGCAGATATAAAATTCACTCTCTAAGCATTATTCATATATGCAATTGTCAAACAAATGTGTGTTATCTATGATACTCAATTCTATAGAGTGATAGCTTGCACCAATAAAGGGAAGGGTTTGTCTCCACTCTCTATCTGGGTCCAGGAGCACAGGGTGTATTTATGCTCCTAGAAAATGACTAAGTTTGAAGTGTAAGAAGAGCCGAACCAAGAATTACTTATTGAGAAGTGTGTGTGTGTGTGTGGGAGGGGGGGAGACAGACAGATCACCTCCCACTCACTACTCAGTAATGTGGGATTGCTAAAGTCCTGACTGAATATGTATTTTATATGTATTTTTGACATGGAAACAGTCATGTCAAGGATTCCAATGCTTTATGCCCAAACAAATGGCAAATCTATGATCTATGTACAGATATTAAAGAGCTCCATTCCCGTGAATGCATTTCAATACTATACACCCTACAGTATTCTCCTACTGAGATTAGCTAAACTGACTCCATGTTCAGTTGTTGAGGACAACAAATCCATCACCTCATTGAGATATAAAAATAAAGAAACAGCATTTTCCCGCTGTGTTGGTGTGTGTCTAAAAGTGTACCACCCACTCATTCACAGCTTTTTCTTGGACAAATGCATCTCAGTGTCATTCTTTTCTTCATTCTCCATTGCCCCAATTAGATCATTCTCAAATCTGTGAAGATCATCACAGGTCAGTAGCACCCACTGTGCCTTTGAGGACAACATCTCTTGTTATGTTAAATCCTGAAATATGGGAAAGTCTCTGTTCTAGAAAGAGGAATGAGTATAAAGGACAACGTATGTCATTGTGGTCACTAATTGTATGCATATACAGTCTAAGTATGGAACTGACCTACTGAAATTGAATAATATAATAAACTTTAATTGTTAAAATATTGGTAATACTTGTTTTGAACTCAATTCTCTGTGATGTTACATCTATCATAAATAATTATGATTGTGTTGGGAGTCTAGCCAAAATCCTTTAAGGCAACTAACACTTAGATATTAAGATAGATCAATATTCTTTCCTTACCAATGTTATTGAAAATTTATGGTATTTCTTCATTTTTACTTTACTTTAATATCAGTACAATTTGGTTTTAAATGATAGAAACCAAGGAAATAATTTCTGTAATCTCTGTTCTCTTCTGTATTTTCATTTATAAACATCAGATTTGTTTGATTAAGGATGTAGAGAAAGAGGAACACTCTTTCATTGTTGGCGGGATTGCAAGCTGGTACAAACACTCTGGAAATCAGTCCAGTGGTTCCCTGGAAAATTGCACATAGTACTACCTGAGAACACAGCTATATTACTCCTGGGCGTATGCCCAAATGATGCTCTAATATATAACAAGGACACTTGCTACATTATGTTCATAGCAGCCTTATTTATAATAGTCAGAAGCTTGAAAGAACCCAATGCCCTTCAACAGAGGAATGGATACAGAAAATGTGCTATATTTACACAATGGAGTACTACTAAACTATAAAAACAATGAGTTGGAGAGATGTTTCAGTTGTTAAGAGCACTAACTGCTCTTTCCAGAGTTTCTGAATTCAATTCCCTGCAACCACATGGTGGTTCACAACCATCTGTAATGGGAGCAGATGCCCTCTTCTGGTGTGGAGGTGAGACTGAAGAAAAGGCGATTCAGAGGCTGCCCTACCTGGGAATTCATCCCATATACACATACCAAACCCAAACACTAGAGCTGATGCCAAGAAGAGCTTGCTGACTATATCAGGAGCCAGATATAGTTGTCTCCTGAGATGCTCTGACAGAACCTAATGAATACAGATGAAGATGCTCACAGTCAACCATTGGACCGAGCACAGGAACCCCAATGGAGGACTTAGTGAAAGGACCAAAGAAGCTGAAGGGGTTTACAACCCATTAAGAAGAATAACAATATCAACCAACCAGATTCCCCAGAACTCCCAGGGACTAAATCACCAATCAGAGAGTACACATGGAGGGATCCATGGCTCCAGCTGCTATGTATCAAAGGACGGCCTTCTCTCGCATCCGTGAGAGGAGAGGACCTTGGTTCTGTGAAGTCTCCATACCCCAGTGTACGCGAATGCCAGGGCAGTGAGATGGGAGTGAGTGAATGCGGGAGCACCCTCATAGTAGCAGGGTGGGGGGGATAGGATAGGGGGTTTATGGAGGGGAAATTGGAAAAAGGAATAACATGTGAAATGTAAATAAATAAAATACAGTAAAAATAAAGGCAACAGAGAGATATTTATAGATCTATATGCATTTCATATAAATTAGACATGATTAACAAATGTATCTTCCTCAAAATTGCATGGAGTTATCAAATCATTAAGTCACTATAGACTCAGTTACCAGGAACAGTTTTATACCGGATGGACCAGAAATCCCCTCTTCATTTCACTTACTCAAGTGAACTTTCTTACTCATTTCTAATGTACACAAACATGTTTAAAATTCTTTCCTTCCTTCATTTTGTATATGTTCTCATAGAACATTTGGGTCTTAAATGTGACATACTTTGTTTGTGAAGACTCGACACAAAGTAGAGTTATCTCGGAAGACAGAGTATCAACTATAGAATTGCCTCCCTCACATTAGATTGTGAGCATGCTTGTGGGACATTTTCTTGACTAATGATAGATACAGGAGGTCCCACTCTACTGTACTTTTTGCTACTATTGGGCAGCAGTTTCTGAATTGTATAAGCAGGCAGTGAGAGTAAGACATAGAGAGAAGACAAGGAAGAAAAGATCCAGGCTACTCCTGATCTTGCTACTTGATGTCCTGCCTTAAATAGACTGATTGGCAAGACCAAATCAACTAAACCCTTTCCTCCCAAGTTGATTTTGTTCATGGTGTTCTGTATCAGCAAGAGAAACCTGGTTAGGACATTACTAAGTACTCTAAATGCAACCTGATTTCATTCAAAGTCTTGACAATTCTCAGCAATATATCTATCCCTTCATTGTCCATTTAGATTACTCATAATGCTGATGGTCAACTTTTGAGGCATATGGGCCTATATAAAATGTGATGCCAAAGAGTCTTGGTAATAATGTCTTTAAAGACATGTCTCCATGAGTCTATTGATTTCTACAACTTGACACTTTTTCCTAACTTGATTTGACTACTACGGCTAAACTAGTACTGCACTTATTAGCATCAATGAACAAAGAACCACATTAAAGAGGTTTGTACAAGATCGTTTTTAATCAGATCTCAATCACAGTTGTACTCTGATATCTAAAATTAAGGTCTGGAATTTGAGCTATATATACACACACTATAAATACATATGTACACACACACACACACACACACACACACACACACACACAATCTATTAAAGAGGAACCACTAATGCCCCTAGATGAACAATGCCATTATGATATATTCTTTGATTTACTTCTAGAAGGTTTTTGAATACCTCTTTCATGTGTTTTATTGAATAACAATCACTTGTATCATTGCTCACCCCACTCATTCACTATGATTGATTATTTGATATATGAACAATAGAGAAGAGAAGATGATTGATTAATACATAGGCGAATGCCAGCAGCAAACCACTGAACTGAGAACAGGACCCCCTGTTGAAGGATTCAGAGAAAGTACTGAAAGAGCTTGAAGGTGCTTGATACCCCATATGAACAACAATGACAACCAACCAGAGCTTGCAGGGACTAGGCCACTACCCAAAGACTATACATGGACTGACCCTGGGCTCCAACCTCATAGGTAGCAATGAATAGCCTAGTAAGAGCACCAGTGGAAGGGGAAGTCCTTGGTCCTGACAAGACTGAACCCCCAGTGAATGGGATTTTTGGGGGAAGGGTGGTAATGGAGGGAGGATGGAGAGGGGAACACACATATAGAAGGGGAGGGGGAGGGGTTGGGGGATGTTGGCCTGGAAACCGGGAAAGGGAATAACAATAGAAATGTAAATAAGAAATACCCATTTTAATAAAGATGGAAAAAAACTTGAACAAGAATTGAAAGAACAAATTAAAAAAATAAATGATGTGTAAATGAAAAAAAAAAAGATGATTGATCAATAGAACAAAGCAGTTTGGTGGTCCTCCGCCATAGGAGGACCCAATCTCCTTCTAGAAAAGGTTGACTGAAATGTATCTATTTTCATAGGAGATAGTGCATATACATGTCTTTGAGAATTTATTGAAACCCAGGCAAAATGTCCCAACTTGATTTTTTTTTTTCTGTTTGTAATGGTCCCATTTCTGAATCACAATTGAAAAGATCTTTCTTCCTAGTTTTGTACAGCAATGAATTTATTGTCAATAGGTGACAAAAATTCTTGCAACTCCCTTACCTTTCTATTCTTCTACCATGCAATTCATGTCAACATAGTCAGTGAATGAGACAAGTTAGACACATTACATCAGTAACCTAAATTCTCCAGGGCTGTTGGTAGCCTTAGGGCAAGGCGTTCAATATCCTGACAAGTGACTTCTTTACATTAGGCTTTTTCTGTGTGTCACATTCTCTTTATCCATCCAGAAACAGAGACAGTGGCTAAGATTGATTTTTTTTATTGCTATCAATGTAAATAACAATTGCTTCTAAATCAGCTGCTGTGAAAAATGAAATTGTAGATTTCCAATGCTTCAAAAATGAATAAAAACATATGACTTTGGTGTGAATGATGACACTGAATCAAATATCGCAACCAAATTAAATTGACAAACTCATTAAAAACCTTTACAAGTATATGAGGCAGACTTCTAATTGAAGGTCATAGTTTATCTGTGACATAGAGTTTTTTAGCATTGAAATTCGAGTGAATTAAAAAAAACAAAACTGCCTGACACAAAACTACATCTATCTATGATGTCAAAGAATAAAACTATTATTGTTTTTTTTTGTTTTTTTGTTTTTTTTGTCAGATTTTGCAAGCTACAAAATGAATGCACCGGTAACAAAAAGTAGATTAGCAAGGGAAATTTTAGAATTTTATTTAAAGAAAATCTTATGTGACTCTTGGAATTTCCAAAATCAAGGCCCAAAGACTCACATAAAGTAGACATCCTTAAATAAACATTCAGAAATATAATTAGGTACAAAGGCGATATAACCTAATCACAGTTTTCTGGGAGTAACATGGTAAATCCTACTAATTCAGATTATTCTTGGAGGTGGGGATTTAGCTCAGTGGTAGAGCGCTTGCCTAGCAAGTGCAAGGCCATGGATTGGGTCCTCAGCTCTGGAAAAAAAAAAACAGATTATTCTTGATTTTTGAGTATAGGAAACAAAATGCCACTTCTCCCATGGTATTCTATACTCCCACTTGTAGGGGAGTGAGACAGCAAATCCCTGGATACCACAAAATTGACAAATCAGATGTCATTTTTTTTAATAAGAAGCCCTTGGTCCTGTGAAGACTCGATTTTCTTAGTGTAGGGGATTTCTAGGGTAAGGAAGTGGGATGGAGAGGGTGGGTAGGAGGGAGAGTATCCGCATAGAAGCAGGGGTAAGAGGAATGGGAAAGGGAGTACCTGAGAGGAAATAGGGAAAGGGAATAATATTTAAAAAATAAATACATAAAATATCCAAAAGAAAGAAAGAAAGAGAGAGAGAGAGAGAGAGAGAGAGAGAGAGAGAGAGAGAAAGAGAGAGAAGAAAAGAAACACATGTATGATTCCTGTTTCATAAGAAAGGAATGAGATAGAGACAGATAGGGGAGTTTCCCAGGAATCAAAAGGGGTGACTTGTAGCAAACTCACAGAAGGGATATGGAACCTGAAAAGGCCATCCCTTGTAGCCAGGTAAGAATAGGGACACCAACATACCTCAAATCTTTTCACCCAAAATTTATCCAGTTTACAAGAACTGCAGGGAGAGAGGACAAAAGAGATACTGAGAGAATAGTCAACTAATAACCAACCCAACTTGAGACTCATTCAATGGTCAAACACCAACTTCGGACAGCATTAATTATACTGTGTTTTGGTTGAAGAGAGGAATCTAGAATGTCTGGCCTCTGAGAGGCTCCACTCAACAGCTGACTCAGAGGGATACAGACCAAGAGCCAAACAGTGGATGGAGCTTGGGGATTCTTGTAGAAGAGTTGGGGGAGTGATTGCAGGCTCTAAAGGAAATAGGAACTACACAGGAAGGCCAACAGAATAAATTAACCTTGATGCTTGGGGATCTCAGAGACTGAACCACCAACTAAAGAGCATACACATGCCTAGGTCCACATGTAAGTGGCAGTTGTACAGCTTTGTCTTAATGTGGGCCCGGAACAAGTGGGGCATGGGCTATCCCAAATGCTGTTGCCTGCCTATGGGATATATCCTAGCTGCTCTGCCTTGTCTCTTCTCTTATCAGTGGGAGAGGATGCACCCAGGTCCAGAAGACTTGATGTGCCATGGTGGTACGGATGCCCAAGGGGGGCTAGGAGGAGAAGGTGATAGGGCAGAAGGATTTTTGGGGTGACCTAAAGGAGGGTCAGTAAGCAGGATGTAAAGTGACAATCAATCAATCAATCAAGCAAGCAAGCAAGCAATCAAGCCAGAAAAAAAAATGTTTACAAATATTGTTTTCCTAAGTGTTTGGTTCTCTTGATGTGAATTGTCTTAGAGGATACCTGAGTAAAGATAGAAAATCAATACAGATTGTCTGTTTTGGAGGTAAGTCCATTAAACAAAAGTGAATGTGTAAGACTCAATGGGAGTCTTAAATACCAGGAGACTCCCTAAGTGAGACATGAGAACTGAGTTCGATGCAAATGCAAGAGGTTTATTTGTTCAGAGCGTTGGGGTTTGCCCTCAATTATCCCATTGCGGCGGGGGACTAAAAGGCAACTCTGAATGGCTATAACAAGCAGTGTTTATATTTTTTAGGAGTATAGGTTACATCAGCAAGATTACAGTCCAAACTTATCAGCTAAGCATATTTACCTTTAAATGTATTGGTTAGCAAGCATATGATATGCATTCGAACTCTATCCAGGACCAGAAGGTCAGGTCACTATCAGTCGGTACATTCTGCAATATTTCAAGTATGATCCTACTCCTCCTGAGAACTGTGGGTGGAGAATGGAACTTGGCCTAGCCTTGTTCCGAGGTAGGAAGCTTGTACTTGGCTTAGCCTTGACCTGAGGTAGAGTGGAAGGGGTAAGGCTGGCAAAAGCCCCTAGGGTTCTTCTAATACAGCATAAAATGAGACAGGAAATGGAAGGAGATAAGAAAACAGAAGTCAATAAATGACTTATGAGAAGCTGTAAGCTCTAATTGAGTCATCAGAGCATTAGACTATGTTCCTATGCCTATTGGCTCACCTAGAGAGCTGCAATGGAGGATACTAACTCTTCTACGGTTCGCATCTCCTTCAGCATAACTACTATACCTACAACTGTAGAAAGACAAGCAAAAATGAGAACCTATGCCACATATGATATGTACATAAAAAGTAAGAGTTTACAGAGAGATGCCTCAAATATGAGAAGACCACATATGACAAATATTGACATTCACTTAACCATAAAAAGTATGTTTCGTCATCTCATAACACTAGATAATTTGCTGCTTACGCTTTGCTCAGAGTCCTAAAAGTCACTGTGTTTCATAGCCAGGCACTTTCTCTGTTCTGATTTTGCAGTGTAGTGCACAAGACACCAAGACAATGAGCACAGTATCACATGGGAGCTTTGTTTTGAAGTTTGTAATTTGATTGGATCCTAGAAGAAAGAAATACACTATTATTTGGACTACACACAGTAAATGTATTATCAAGTAAATTATCTCTTACCAAAATGTGTTGAAGTCTTTTCTGACACATTTTCTAATGAGAAAAGAATGAATCTCACTTTCTCCTGCATAAGACACCAAAATCATACCAAATGATGTCTCAATGCAAGCTAAGTTTGAGGAATCCACCAGAATGAATCACCTACATCAGCCCCAGATGTTTACAGAGAACAGACTCCAGTAAAGATAGGATTCCTAAATTCACTTCATAAAGGAATTTCAGGATAAGTCAACTTGAAGCAGAATTATAGTTTTTTTAATTTATTTGTTTGCTTTCATTTGTTTGTTTTGTTTTCTTTTTTTTTTTAACGTGAGATTTTAGTGTGGGTTTAACCAATGGAGGTTAATAAAAGTGACCTCAGGGAATAAACAATATACAAATATTCATGTAATCTTCTAAAGAATGTCACCCTGGAATATCATTATCATTGACCATATTTGCAATTTGGGTGGCTTCTCCATTAACAGCTCAAAAGTTTACCAGAGAATTCAAATGTGTCATTTCTTGGGAGTAGTACTGATAAGGTGAAGTTTTTGATAAACAGATGGCCAGAGGAGTTAGAGAGCTCCTCTGTTTTAGTGTAAGCAAAATTGAGACTCTTGTTTCTAAATGACAGAAAGTTGGAAGTTTATAACTGACAGAGGTGTAAGTATTCTCAAGTTTCACATACCCTCAGGATGCAATCATGATTGTTGGTATGAGTCATAAATACTGTATTTACTGGCTATGAAATTGTGCGTCTCTGTGTTCTCAATTGTTAATTGCTGGGCCCGCAGAACCAGGCTGGAAGGATATGTAAATGTTTGTCTTTACCTGTCTCAAAAGAAAGAAAAGCTGCCAGGCTGGAGAAGTTTGGTTAAGTTAGAGGCTTTCTGCAAGACTGCACAGCAAACAGATGAGCAGTTTTATACTATACAGCTGTCTATGTAACAGTCTTATGTACAGATGTGTCTTTATTATTATTAAAGCTCAAGAAGCCCCAAAATACATGGTTCCTTGTATTTTATTGGAAACTACCTCTAAATTTAAAGAAGAAAGCCTCTATGCATACAATCCTACATTAATTGTGTGAACTGTGTTGGAATACCTGAAGCATAGCTGATTAAAAACTGGAACCATTCTCTAGGGTCAGTTTCTTTCTCTTTCCTTGTTCTGTTGTGTGAACTTCTCCCAAGTGTTATTTTACCTCAAGAATGAAGGAAACAATGGCACTGAGCAAGTATGGCTTGCTAAGCTATGGAAGTGAACTCAAATTATTTGCAGAAGCATCTGTATTGGGATAACTAAGAGGACATGGGCAACTTACCAATGGCTACACCACTGAAGAAAAAAAAAATCTTTCTCTTTCTCCTCAAGCTATTTGAATTCTACATATTCTTGAGGAGGGTTTAAAATTGTAAGCATATTTCATGAGTATTTCTTAAATACCTATAAAACTTATAGAGTTGGGCCTGGTGAGCCATTCCTCCCATAATTTGGGTAACCGCTAACTCCCTATAAATCTTAAAGAGCAGTGGAACCTCATAAGCCCCTTTCTGCTAGTAACCCCTAGCTATTAATCTTTCATGAAGCATAGAAAACTCTAGCCTGTGAAAGTTATTGGGTCTGATATTAAGCAGATCCCCTTCATAGCTACTGGAAGTTCAAGAGCACTCCAGCCATGTCATGTACAGAGGCCATCATTCTACAACATATCCCCTTATTCTTCCTCTGCCTTTCGATTCTGCCTCAAATCAATGCATTTGTTAGGTTTCCTTAAAAGGAACATGTGAGCATATTGCAGGTTTAGTGCAGGAATAGCTTTTGTTCCATGTGAATTCCTTCTCAGTATGGGTGATAGCTCACAGGAGCTCTATCAGTGGATTCCCACTTTCTGATAACCTTTATCTCCATTCCAGACTAGCATAGCTGGGTTCACTGCAGCTATCAGACAGAAGGCAGGAATCCCTTAACCTCCATAGCAAGTGTGAGTGCTCCATCCCCGCAGCATCACCTCGGTAACACAGACTTTCTGCCTATTTCACTGGGATGTTAACCAGGCCAAGAGTTCCACAGGTCATCACAGTAACACTAGTTCTATGACACTCATCATCGTAGTATGCCAGAGGAACCAATTTACCCCCGAAATGTCATTTCCTCCATATATCAAGTGTACTTCAATAGGAAATATTCATTATAGAATTGATTGCATAAATTCGGATGATATATTATAGTAGATTGAGCCCTCAATTCAAAGCAATTAAACTCCACATGGGAAAAGAAGGCAGAAAAAGATGAGACCTGTGGCCCTGCAAGGGAAAGACATTTTAAAGTTATAACACCACAGGCTACGAACTTTCTGAGGTTCCAACAGCTAAACAGTAAACAAACAAACAAAAAAACCCAAAAAACATATTTTCTGTAAATTTTCAGGGAATGCACTCAAACCAACATCTTGATTACAGACGTTTGGTCTCTAGAGACTCAATAGCACACATTTCTTTTGTCATACCCCACTAAGTGAGTGGTAATTTTTAGTCAGTTCTCTCACAATAACCCAGAAATTAACAATTGTATCTTGAAAGCAGTCATTCTTATTAAACAATAAACATTCCCTTGAATAGGAAAGGACTGAGCTGTGTTTGAAAACACCATGGTGTATATTTTACCTTTTAACTCCCCAACAAAGAGAAATGAACCATTTTCTAGAAAAAAAAAACAAAAACAGAAACAAAATCCTACAGCAGGTTAATAGCCAAGCAGAGATAGAGAAGCTGAGGCAAACATGTACAATACTGAGAGCAACATGTTTCCTACTCTGCTATAGGATTCTTTATACGTGGACACTGTCTAGCATCATGATTTGAATACAGTTGGAAATGCTCTCCTATACAATCAGGCTGCTGAAGGTCAGTCCAAATATTCAGTTTGTAATTATTAAAGAATAGAACATACATCCGCTTCCCCAAACACTAGAACACAAAGTCTAAGAATATTTAATGCAACAGTTACCATGGTGCTGATATAATTTAATTACTGCTCTTTTGTGAATAATTTATAAAAGAAATTGTTAAAAGATCAAACAGCACCTTCAACACATTATAGCTATAGAAATGATAAGTAGCTTTTGAACTGAAAATGTTCTCTTCCTGTAGGGAGTTGATTACCTTTTATAAGTTAAAATTTAATTATGCTATTGGGTATATAAGTGTTTCTTTAATGTACTACTTGATTTCAAAATCAAGTATATTCAAAATATTTCATCTTTTAATTTATGTCTCTGACCAGTCACTTTGCAAAAATTTCACCAACATATTTTCACATCCAAACCCTCACTTTCTCTCTCTCCCAAATATCCATGTATATATTAAAGGGAGTTTGTGGTTGAAGGATTTGAGAGTGTACACTTTCCTTGGTAGATTTAGTCCGTATGAGGAGAAGCAAGTTGCCTAACAATTACAACATATTTAGCTCTCTTTTTCTCCAGAGGAACTCTGCTCTCTTCTCCATTTAAACATAAATGCTAATATTCATTACTATTTTATTATTTTTTATCTGATACACAAATTATATAATATTGGCATTGACTGTATTCCCTAATTCTTTCTTAATTATTTCCAAACTGACAAATCCTATATGGATAAGCTTATGTATTTTTGGTATGAAACCTTACTGGGTCTTATGAACTCTGGTAATACTTATTCTTAGTAGGAATTATCAGATAGGAATAATTATACACTTAAAACACAAAGTTTTAGGTGGAAATGCATTTTCATATTTTCATCCCATAAATTATTCAAAGTAGTAGGACTCAGCTACTCATTAATCATGTTTTACAGGATTTTGGATTTTTTTTTTAATCTTGATATTCTCATTCAGCAATACTACTCTTGAAAACATGCCTTATTCTGAGACATTGTGGTTTTGAAAATTATCTAAAGAAAAAGTAATGATACAAAAAATTTTAAAGCTTACTTTTTTGAAGGTCGTTTTCTGTGCAAGAAATAGAGACACGGAATCATTTCCTTAAATATAAATCCATGCCTTTTCCTCTGGAAAAGTGGGATATCTACTATCTGAATATACCATCTCAAATCTCCTTTTCACTCTGGATTATTTCTGTTTTGAATGATATATTGCAGATAACCTTATCAATCTATCTGGAACTGAACTGGTTGAAATGAGTTGGGGTAAATTTAATTAAACCACACAGGATTAGTTATATCTTTCATGTTCCCAATCAGAAGGAAAAAGGACCTGCGTCCCCAGCTTAAAAGCTTTTTAATTTCAATCTTAGAACATGTATACAACCTATAATACCTGTGGAGCTTCACAAGAGTGTGATACTGACATAGAGAAATAAGGCAAACAGAGAATCCACTATAAACCAGAGTGTTAAGACTCTCAGGAAATTGATTATAAGTACAAGATGATATGAGGAAAGAAATATCTAAGTCAAAATAAAAGGAAGAAAGGAATCTTAAATTGTATGGGAACTGCTATAAAGAATAATTTCAAGGAAGAACTTCTAGTGGAATTGAAAAAGTCTATTTAAGTATAATACAATAAATAAAAAGTATATTAGGTAAAAACTATATGATGGCGTTCAAACATATCCAGGATGTCCAGTTTTTATAATATGAGTTCTATTGATTTGTGTGTGCATACATCAACATGCAGTCTACAGCAGCATAACACTTATCTTGTCCCCCATGAGTACAATGATTTACAAGGACCATACTAAGTGATCACATTGAAAAGAATTCTCAAGTGGTAGTGATCGATGTAGAAACTGTTGAAATTATTTTGACAAACTGCCTATAGCTTCTTCATTAATTACAGTGCATATAGAAGTAGACAGGTGGAGAGACAGGGACCCAGAATTCAATAATAATTATGTAAATAGAGATGTGAATATTGAACTGAAACAGATAATTATATGCACATACTTTATGCAGAATGCATAAAAATAGAAACATACATACATACAAACATACATGTATACATATATTTAAAATACTCCAGGGACTCTTATTCAATAGAAACTAGTATTTCTGGTGACAGTTTGTACATGTTCATTGTTGTATGAGTAAATTTAGGAATAACTACTCCAAACAGGGGTAATTATGAGAAATACGAAAAATGCCTTATTTGTGAATTAGAATTTATATGCAAACAGAAAAAACTCTCTTCTACTCACTATAATGTTATAAATAAATCTCTCAGATACAACACTGAAGGAAACAAATTAGATGTACAAATTCAAATATATATATATGTATATATATATACATATATATATACACATATATCCTTTTTCAATAATAATGTGTAGTACCATTTGGGGATCTTATTGATTAGAGACAGGAGGATTTTAAGCAGTATGATGAAAATAATTTAGATCTTCTGGTTTTGGAGCTTATAGGAACAGAAGTATGCAAGACTTAGGCTATCATCTTAAGATGAGTCCATAAGCAATATGATGTCTTGTGTATAAACAAGTCTACCATTGTGATAGGGAAATTGATTCGTTTATCCAATTGTCATTTACCCCTCCAAAAATATTGAAAAATAATGAGGATACTCTCAAATATGGCCAAAAGTTTAACTGATGGGTTCTTAATAATATTAACATGACTTGGGAAATAATAGAGGCAATGAAACCCCATTTAAGGGTAATGTTTCACATGCAGGACAGATCTCATTTCTGGTCTTCATTCAAAGGATGCACTGGTTTGACTGATTGACGAATGGATGTCAGACAGACTGGGGAGTTTGGGATTCAGAGGTAAGCAGAGACAAGGTGCAAGTGTAAACTGGAAAAAAAAAAAGTCTAATTTCACCAGCTGCTCAAAATCCTGTCAAAATGTAAGATTTTATTCCCACAGAATTAACTAAATGTGATACTATAGCCATCTGGCATACTTAAATATGTACAGAAACACTGACCTGTTAAGCTTCAGTTTGTTATGCTACCAATACAATCCACTTCTCTGTATATTTATGCTGATCGGGTTTACATTTTCAGGCAAAAAATAGTTTCCAAGGCAAAGATAGATACATTTGTAAAAGTCAATGATTGAAGGAAAGATCCAAAAGGACTGGGCTGAAAATTTTAACTATGTCTTTGTTCTGGGCATTATAGGATTCTAACAATCTAAGCATCACATGTAAATTAATGGACATATGTTCACAACTAAAAACTAACATGCATGTTATTTAAAAATTGAATGTTTTTTGATTTCCTTAAAGTATGCATCTTGAGTTTCCTCTTGTAGAGACTGTCGTTGATAGTAAAGCTTTCCATGTAATTTCAGCATGCTTCTAAAAGATCTAGGTAGCAAGAAATAATCTATAAATCCTCTGCTCTTCTCTCATGCAAACCACAGATGTCTAGAAGACCTTCTAAGCTGTCAGGAACTTCCAAATGATAAAAGGAAAAAGGATGAAAAGAAAGGAAATTTTTGAGCTGACCTTCTAAAACCCTACATTCCTCTGGGATTTCTAGATACAAAAGAGAGGTTTTAGTACTTGTCCAAGAACACCGGATTGCATTAACTTATTCAAATGTGAGGTCAGAACTCAGTGTTTAGGTTGGAAGCTGTCCCATCTGTGCCTTGATAAGAGGGAAAAAAAAGTGGCAAATCACACCTTGGAATAAATTCATTTTAATCCCTTTCTTCCTTTTGATGTAATAAAAATAGTCTTGTCATGTAGCTATGATTGCATTTAATGGTTGTCATTTACAGAAATGGAAAAATGATATCTGAGCATAATGCCTTCAAAGATGGCTAATAGCTTTTTCCCCCCTTTTTTACATAGGAAAAAATACTTTTATTTTACTTGAATGAGACCATTGCTTCATGATGATCATTATTGAAAATTCAGCAGCTCTTTTATTACAGGGTAATGATAAGAACAGCTCTGTCTCCTTAATATCATTTATGTTAAAAATGGTAATCTAAGCAAATCTGTATTTTGAATGTCTGCTGTAACCTCATTAGTACTCAGACAAATTGTCATCAAACATCATACATAATTATCACCACTTTATCTGATTTCAATCTCAGATTTTAAATAACAAAGATGTTTCGCTATGTTGTATTTTGAGATGACCTAATGAATGCTGTTTTTCGTTCTTTTCTGTTAAGCATTTCTTAAGCACATAACCTGTCAGTTCTGTACTAATTTGCTGTGATACTCATTGATAAGTGGACATTAATTAATGTTAAATTACAATGGAATTTTTAGGGAATTACAGGTGACATCCACATCAAAACCAAATGAGTTCATCATGATTAAACTTATTACCATTTTTAATTAACCTTGAGTGCCCCTGGATGTTCACTGTACACCAAGCTAGTATATAAGTAGACTGTAGCTTCGAAAGAAAGCAAAGCCTAGACTATACACAGTATTAGAAGAGTTTCTAAAAGAATGTCACAGGCCACATTTACACTTATTAAGTACACAAAGGATCACAAGTTGAGAACATCAACTGTAATCTAAAGAATTCAGGGAACAAAGGTGTTCTCAAAGTGACAGCCAGAGAGCAGGCTTTCACAATTGAATGAACTTTAGTATCACTACCAAGCATACCGAGAAGGCTTATTTCAACCCTTATAGAAAATGGAATTTAGGTTTCTGCTTTGCTCATCAGTGATATATACATTAAGTGTAGTGTAATAGGAGCTAGACAGACAGCTCATTAGTTAACTATGATAGATTTTTGTCTATCGGGCCCAATTTGGTTTCAAGAATCCACGTGGAGCAGCTCATAGGTGCTTATACTGGCAGTTCCAGGAGTCTCAACATCTTTTACTAGCTTTCACAGACACTGATAAGTGTTTATGTGAGTGCTTTCTCTGTCTCTGTCTCTCTTTCCCCACACCCCTTGTTCGGTTTCCCGTATGTGTGTGTATGTGTTGTATACATGTATGTAAACATGTATGTATATGATATATATGATATATATATATCATATATATCATATACACCAAATACATACATCCATCATTTTTTCTCTCATTAATGTTGCAAGATCACAAATATGTGTAGACTTTTTAGTTGCTCTCATTAAGCCTGGAAGAATATCAAGAGAAGAGATGTGATGTTACATGGGTCTCCTATGGATTTCCCATAGCCAATTCTGGTGAATAACATGCAAAGATAAAATGCAGTAACAGACATCACCTGTGCTGGAGAGCAGCATTTCCCATCCTTGAACACACTGCTGCAGGAGATTTATTTGACTGGCAGACTCAATGATTTATCCTTTAGAGTGTCTGTTACATTTGTTCCAAACTCCAACTTTAGATTGAGCAAAGTCTTTACAGAAACATGTGAGACTTTTCCAAGAGGCAGCTTCAAGACACACACATTGTTTAAGACAAACTTACATTGAATAACTAGGGTCCTCAAAATGTCTGGCCACCAGTGTTATCACAAGCCTGTAAATGGATCTCCAGTTTCACAACACATCATGAGATGTAGGAGTTTATTATTGATGGGACCTCGAGAGAGGAAGTAAGTTATCAGAGATAGGACAACTACAGGGTCTAGTTGCCTCCTCTCAGTTTCAGTTAAGTCAAAAAACAAACAAGAACAACAAAACAAAAAAAAGCCAAAGAAAAAAAACAAAACAAAAAGAAAAACAAAAGCAAACAAAGAAAAAAAAACCCTTCTATGGATAAGAGAACGAAAATCCAAGAATCGGACCTTTCTCCTAGTGTTCCTCCTTTACAGCAAGAACATTTTTGGTCCTGCTCTGAAATTTGGCTCACATGAAACCCATGGAAAATATTATTTATATAGATATAAAAGAGTCACACTCTAACTAAAACGTGTCCCATAAATGGTAAATGAATGATTATAAGGACATTTCCAAATTCTGTTGAACATATAAATAAATATTTCAAGTAACACTTCCTGACAATCCCCAAACAATAAAAAACTAATGTATGATTGAACAACCATTTTAAAATTTAGTCTCTCATAGTTGATATACTAGAAACTTAGCTTGAATTTTGCCTTGGTTCTTATGTCAAATCCTTGTTGTTTCTTGAGAAACCATGGGACCAAACTAATGAAATATGCAATTAGACTAGAATCATGACTCATTCTTTGTCGGTTAGATAACTCTTAAATATTATAAAATAGTATATGCACCTTTAAGAGATCAGTACACATAGCTATGCACACTAGCTGAATTCCAGTAACCAAATATTTAGACACAATAGCATCTCTCCTAAGACATAGGCTCTTAACCTCTCCACTCCACACCTTAGTGATTGCTTCTTCTCTCTTATTTCTTACTTCAGGGGTGACAGCTTATAGGATCCCACCTTCTTTTCTACATTCATCTTACTCTGACAGAAACTCTTGTTAGGTCTTTCAACAAATAATTCTATGCTAACATGACACTTTGTCCATTGCAATAGATAAATAAATAAATAAGTCTTTCATTAAAATGTGTCCTTAGCACGTGGCCAGTGAACCTCTTTTTCTGAAACATTGTCTTTGTTCTCATAATCATTTATGTGCAGACTTATTTTCATGTCAATTCCTTGATTGGATTATCGTCAATTTCACACCACAGGGTCATGAGGGCATAAGAAAACTTCAGCCACAGTCTTTTGTAATAGAGTCTGTACCTCTTCAGACTGCTGAAACAGGATAAAGGGATTTGCTTTTCATTACAGGACAAATTAAATTTTAATTGCCTGTTAAAACACAAATGTCAAAAGCAAATCTTAAAGGCAGGGTTGCAGTCCTCTCATAGATCATGTTTTATTCTAATTTGCATGCAAATTAATTCTTTTCTTCATTTTAAATATGTTTTCCGCAGAATATATTAAAGCTTTATTTCAAAACATTATATGATACAATCAGAATATAAATAAATATATGTACTTACATATAGAGGAAAGCCAAATAATCAACTCTAAATTTTAAAAATTAAAACTTATTTCATGTTATTTTTCATATAGCTCACATAATCATCTTAGGTCAATTTTAACTCTTTTAAAAAGAAACACTAGTAAAATTCATATCCTATTAACCAGTTTTCAAATATTTTTTGATTTTAGTTTCTGAATCTCTTTTACAACAAAATACTATATGTTTCTGCTGGCTAAACCTCACCTCTCTCACAACTCTTGTATATTTTGAAAAGATAACAAGGTATTATATTAAATACTTGTGTCCTGCTGACTCCTAGTTGGGAAGATGTACGATTGAAAAGGCAAAGATATATTCATAAAATTCAAAGAATATTGATGTGAACTTAATTACTTAGTTTCATTCAATTATCATTCAAATATGGCATGTAATTGTGAAACTTATGGAACTATGAAAGTGGAAATTTATAATGATGCAGACTTAATTTCATTAATTTAATGCATAAAGCACATATTACACAGAGACAGACGTCAAATTAAAACTCTCAGACTCTAATTAGCTTTAGAAATCTCTTATGTCTAATTGATATGGCTGTCATAATTAATTTAAAGAGTGATTTCAACCTGGCTACAATGCAGGAAAATGCTTTATTAATAATGCTTAAAGAGAAATAGCATAAGATGTGGACAGAACTATAAATGTCAAGATTCAGTCATAGATTTAAATATAGATAAATAACCTATTCATTGCAAGCACTACTCCATAAGAAATTAAGTTTTAAAATTTGATATTTATGCCAAATTATCATTGTCATATTGGAAAGTCCTATGATTAATTTAACTTTTTAAAATTCATAGAATATTCAGAATATTTATTTTAATCATAAGCTCTGAGTCTTTTCTACCCAAATTATGCAAGTGAGGCATCTGATGGACTGGGTAGAATTTTATAGAATTCTATATTTCACAGATATTTTAACAAGCGAGAGACGTGATAGATGAATGATAGGCAGACGGATAGTGTTGACAAAAAATGAACGGGTTAGTTAAGAAAAGAAGTGACAAATCGGACATAAACTATGATGTTTCAGAGTAATTTAAAAATGCATTTACGTGAATTTTGTCAATGATAGAAATACATATTCTATTATTTGATCATATACATATCACAAAATTTACGGAAATAAATTTTACTTTCTAATTATAGATTGGCCTAGAGTTACAAAATACTATTCAACTGTATATATTTTGATTAAAACTGCATGTATATATTAAGTCTTGGGAGATACACAAGTAAAATAACAATTGCGATTTAAATGTTCATTAAAAACAAACAAACAAACAAACAAAGGCAAGTAGGCATCTTAAGTAACTTGGTGCTACATTCTAAGCACATCACTTCCTTGAATCATGGCTGTGTTACAGTGAAGATGGAGGGCAGTGCATGGACTTCAGAGACCTCACCAAACCATAAGTCAGCTATTTTTCAAATGTACTAAAACGAATAGTGTTTCAATACCACTTCCTTTCTTCCTTTAAGATGCCCATATCTGATAGGAATCTTCGAGAAAAGTCTGGAAGGATGCATTATCAATTGACTGAACCACTAAGTTGATTAAATTTGTAAGTCTGATTGAAAACGTTACTATCAATAAATTATGAAATGTTAGAAAATATTGTCACGGGTAACTTAATCATAAATTATTATTGTTCTATTTATAAATGAGGACTTCTACAAAAACCTGGATCTGGACAAATGAGTTATCGGAATTTCAATATGCTGTATACACTAGAACAATACAATGATTGCATTATCTCTGGCTACCTTGAACCCTTGAAACATCCATTTCTTTCCTACTTATGTATCAGACGTAACATCTTGTGACAATAGATAAAAATGTTAACATATTGCTAGCTGCTACCAAGACCAAAGCTATGAATGGCATAACCTATAGCATCTTAGACTATAGAATAGGTTCTGCCATTTTGCTGTAACAGACAATACACTCACCAAAGTATTTAACCTTCCATTGATTTATGGGCGTGTTCTATAAAACTACAAAAGTTTATGACACTATTTCCACACTGGCACATGAGATTTGGAGTAACTGAAATCTATATTCCCAAGCCAAACTCACTCAAAATGGCTCCACTTTAAACTATCTCTTCTTCCTCTGTTTAAGAGGAGAGCTATGTTTTATATAAAGACACATTTAAGTTTGGCTTTCCAAGGTCTTGCTCCCATTGAAAACTTTTGTAATTTAGCTAATGTTAACTGTTGAAGCTAAAATATCAGATATATACTCTGTCATATAACCTAAAGGAAAATGTGGCCAGTTCAATTATTTTTTATAAATTATTTTATGAATTACACATTACAAATTATAAATATTTTATGAATTAATTAATGAATATATAAGTAAATATTTATTACAATTATGAAAATTGTTTAAAGTGTGAAGTTTCCTAAGCTGACAGTGTTTCCTTATCGTGTTGGTTTTCTGTTCCAATCATGAGAGTATGTTTGGCATAGAGCAGCAAAAATGTACACAGTTCTGAAAGTACTGAACCCATTCTCAGCCAGAGGGCCATCAAGAAGAAACCTGGGAATACACGTGAGCCATCGCGTTAGAAGCAACTAGCTAAATTTTACAAAATATAAAAATTCAAATATTATATTCTCACTTCCAAGCATCTCATAAATATGGTGGAATTTGAGCTATACCCCTATTACAACTCTGTGTTTGGAGAAGGCCTTGTTGGTAGAAGTATATTACAGAACCTGTGGGCTTTAAGACCCTCCTTCTAACCACTAACCATTTGGCAGTCTCCTAGCAGCCTGCAGATAAAGGCACAGAACCCTCAGCTCCTCCAGCACCAATGCCTACCTGGATGCTGTCATGCACCCACTTTAGTGACAATAGACTGAATCTCTGAACGTGTATGCCAACCCAATCAAATGCTGTTCTTATAAGACTTGCCTTGGTCATGATGTCTGTTCAAAGCAGTAATACTAAGACAATGAGGAACTCAGATTCTAAGGAATTCCAAGATTTCACTTGTGTAAGCAGCTTTCAGTGCAGTCTCTCTCTTTTTTTTTTTTTGAAATTTCTTGTTTACTTAATTTAATGTTGACTTCTGCTACCATGCCCATACTTGAACCCAGCAGTACACTGGGTGGGGACATAGTTATTAGTTTTATTTATCATGTATGTTAATCTGTCAGTTCCTTAAATGGATCTCAGATTCCTTTGAATCCTTTTGAATTAGATGTCTCTTTATTATTACATCTTATAGGATTCTTTTTTATCTTTATTAACTTGAGTATTTCTTATTTACATTTCAATTGTTATTCCCTTTCCTGGTTTCCAGGCAAGCATCCCTCCCCCTCCCCTTCTAAATAGCTGTTCCCCTCCCCATCCTCCCCCCATTACCACCCACCCCCCAAAAATCACTTTCACTGGGGGTTCAGTCTTGGCAGGACCAAGGGCTTCCCCTTCCACTGGTGATCTTACTAGGCTATTCATTGCTACATATGAGGTTGGAGCCCAGGGTCAGTCCATGTATAGTCTTTGAGTAGTGGCTTAGTCCCTGGAAGCTCTGGTTGGTTGGCATTGTTGTTCATATGGGGTCTCGAACCCCTTTCAAGCTCTTCCAGTCCTTTCTCTGATTCCTTTAACAGGGGTCCTGTTCTCAGTTCAGTGGTTTGCTGCTGGCATTCGCCTATGTATTTGCCGTATTCTGGCTGTGTCTCTCAGGAGAGATCTACATCTGGTTCCTGTCGGCCTGCACTTCTTTGCTTCATCCATCTTATCTAGTTTGGTGGCTGTATATGTATGGGCCACATGAGGGGCAGGCTCTGAATGTGTTCCTTCGGCCTCTGTTTTAAACTTTGCCTCCCTATTCCCTGCCAAGGGTATTCTTGTTCCCCTTTTAAAGGAGGAGTGAAGCAGTCACATTTTGATCATCCGTCTTGAGTTTCATATGTTCTAAGCATCTAGGGTAATTCAAGCATTTGGGCTAATAGCCACTTATCAATGAGTGCATACCATGTGTGTCTTTTTTCTGTGATTGGTTACCTCACTCATATGATATTTTCACTTCTATCCATTTGCCTATGAATTTCATAAAGTCATTGTTTTTTTTTCCTTCCCCCCACCCCCAAGTCATTGTTTTTGATAGCTGAGTAATATTCCATTGTGTAGATGTACCACATTTTCTGTATCCATTCTCTGTTGAAGGGCATCTGGGTTCTTTCCAGCTTCTGGCTATTATAAATAAGGCTGCTATGAAAATAGTGGAGCACGTGTCTTTTTATATGTTGGGGCATCTTTTGGGTACATGCCCAAGAGAGGTATAGCTAGGTCCTCAGGTAGTTCAATGTCCAATTTTCTGAGGAACCTCCAGACTGATTTCCAGAATGGTTGTACCAGTCCAGTGCAGTCTCTATTTAATTATACACATGTATAATTAGCAATCAGCTGTACTCTTCCCATCAAACAGTAAATACTAACCAAAGTATTAAATATCATGATAATTGCATGTGATTTGATGTTTCTAAAGCTTGGAACTTTTAAAAACAAAAGAAATTGCAAAAATCAGGCTGTCAGAAAGCACATGCCACATCAAGAAGATGCATCAGCAATGTATAACCCTGTTGATAATTTGTCTATAAATTATGAGCATACCTTAAAAATCTATCTGTAATATGGCATTATGATGTTTCTCTATGAATACATGTTTATATATGTATACATGTGTGTATGTATGTGTATGAGTATTACTAAACAGAAAAACTTCATCTAGAAAAATATTGAATGGGTTATGATGAATCAAACAATAATAGAATTTAAGGGTACTATCACAAAATTAAAAACTATAGAGAATAATAATGTCTTGGTTTATTTTAATTTAAACCATATCACTTCTCTACTTTAACTGAATAGGAAAGTAACTTCACTTTTCTCAGCAATTCACCTGTGAAATTTGTATTTCATACAAAATATTATAAGATTTAAATGAAACTATACTAATTGAACAAATATGTCAGTATGTTGATAAAATTAATCAGCAGAGGTTAGATAAATAAACACTATATTGGATATGTCAAGGGAATATTAAAAATAGACAAAACTATTTTAAATATACTGACACTCAGACTCTGCTTCTCCACTTCCCCCTTTTTTCCCTTTAAGAAAGAAAATGTTTCATTGTCAAATACTGGTGTGGGGCACACGGAGATTACTCAGTAGGAGTGAGGCCCTTATAACCAAAATTGGTAGCATTAAGTTAAGTTAATCCCATGTACTCTGTTTTGGCAAAAAACCGCCACCTAAATGTTTTCTTCAGATCTCAGTGTGCACTGCATGGGAAGTAGAGGCACGCAAATAAACACATGGATGTGAACACATCATTCTCTCTCTCTCTTTGTCTCTCTCTCTCTCTCTCTCTCTCTCTCTCTCTCTCTCTTTCTCACACACACACACAAACACACACTTTTAGTAATAAGTTTTAGAAGGTTTTCTCCTAAACTTGACTATTAAATTTTAAAAAGTACTATTTTACCACAAAATAGAAAATGACTGGGAAATTATCAACTCCATGATATAAAAGCAATCAAAATTATTATGCTTGATTTTTCACTTCTGTTTAAGCAATGCTTCAGTAATGTTAAAGCTCCTTACCATTACAAATGTAAAGTCAGAGCTAAGAGAAAGGGGAGAGAGAGAGAGAGAAAGAGAGAGAGAGAGAGAGAGAGAGAGAGAGAGAGAGATCATTTGCACAATCTTTAATAATCAGAATTTGAAAAAGAAAACATTTTATATCATTTCCTAAAGATTTTATACTATCCATGAATATACAATTTTACAAAAGGAGGAAAATTATGTGTGTATGTTTATATGACTCCGATTACATCTGACCCTGCCAACCACATTTCTTCATGTGTTTTTTTTTTAACAATTACATGCAAATTTTCAGGTTGAATATGGCCTTCCAGTTGTGAATTTGATAATTGTATGAAAATGAAGGGTTTTAATAAGCTGTGGGAACATAATAAACTGTCATATAAGACTAATTATCACTGGAGGAATTCACAATAGCTGTCATCTTTTCATAGTAGAGAATGAAAACTCTAAACAACCACACAAAAAGGAAAAACAATCAACTTCTTCGGGAGTATGCAAAGGAGCTATTTTCTGCCTGGCTAGAAGTAATAAAAGAACTGACTGAATAGTCATTCACCATGCAAATGGATGAAGTCATTCTTTAGATTTCTATTTTATGGAACTGAAAGACACTTAGAAAATCTCTTTGTTAAAATTTAAAACAAAGGGGCTTTTCTTCTTCTCAAAGTTACTCATAAAATAAAGTTTGCTACTTCCCAGAAACACCTCTGGTCATTCAAAATGAGTCCAGCTATAATTTGTTTTAATTGTTTCTTATGTTACTATTATCTTTTAATATTGATAGAAAGGTAAAAATGTTACAGTACCATGAGATATATAGAAAGATTGATAGGAGTAAGATACAGCAAGAAAACTTAAAACTTGAAAATACATGGCAACAATTAATCTTTAATATTCAAAATTAAAAAGACAGAATTTTAAGTTTAGAAGTCAAAATCTTTATTCATCTCACTCACTCTGAAATCAAATTTACAACTTTCAAATAAAATAGATGGACATCTTATCTGACCTTGTATCTTGGGCCCAGCTACAATTTGTTTATGTTCATTCCTGAAGAAATTCAAAAGCAAGAATTATATTTGAAATTGAGAACATGACAAAAAGAATGTATTTCTTTAATAACCTCATAAGAAAAGCATAAAGGAAAGCAAATAAATCTAAATTAATCAAAAGGGCAAAACTATGTTGATAAGGCAAGCTTCTACAGAGAAGAAGCTCTGGGTCATCCTTCAGACAAACAAAGGTGGTTCCTTGTTGGTAAACAGAGATTTTATTTAGGGTTTCTGGTTTCCTACTTCCTTCCTGACTACCATATAATCCTCTCTGGCTGAAGAGAGTTTTAGGGAAATCGAGATGGGAATACCTTTTCTTTTGTTCAACTCTTCACAGTTTTGCAAATCAGAAATTATACACCTCAACAATGACAGGTTCATATATGACAAAAATATTATCTGAGTGATCTGAGTAGATCTTCAACTTGTACATTAGGCTGACCCTTCACACAAAAATAGCATGAAACTAAGTAATATAATAAAAATAAAGAAAGTACAATAAAGGAAAAACACCTAAACAGCCAAATCCTATGTATTAAACAAAATCTGTTGTTTACTTTCCCTACATTATTAGATTTACATTTCTGGTTAAAAAGCAATAACAACAAGAACAAATCAATTATGAATTACAAAAATATGCAGTAAATGCTTATCTGGTCTTTTGAAACATTAAGTCAATGGAAGTTATACCAGGAATGAGATGTATATTGAAGAAATATATAGATGGCAGATATAATGAATACATTTTGAGCTAACTGTCTTACTGATGCATACAGAACTATGAAAATGTTAGAAATACGATGTTTGAACAAAGTAAAATCATGGAAAGGGAAAAATTCAAAAACCTAAAATGCAACCCAAAGAAATTCTGGAGCTGAAAAATGTAATAACTGAAATGGAAACCTCTTGAAAGGGACACAAAATGGATCTGAGCGACAGCATTAACACCCATGAGGGAAAAGTGATAGAAATTATTGAGCCCACAAACAATGACACATCATAACCAGGCAGTGATCACAGGTCTAGTGGAGCAAGATCAAATATACTAACACACTTAGGGTTGAAATCTGAAAGGAATAAAAACAGGAAAAAAATTAAGCAGAAGTAAGATGTAATACTTACGTAGTGTTTAAACATTTCAAAATTGAAAATGGAACCTAATAAATTAAAGGTGTTCAAACCAACTCCAGCAATACACAGGGAAAGAAAAACTCAAGAAATGGCAACAAAATCTGGCAAGCATTGGAAAGTAATATATTATCTACAGCTATCATGTACAGTTTTATTATAAATTCTCATAAGAAATTTTAGACTACAACATTATGGCATAATAGAAGCACTAAAAGAGAAAACCAGAACAAAACACAAAATCCAAGAAAACCACCACCACCACCACAACCACCACTACCACCACCACTACCACCACCAACAACAAAAACAAAAACCCCACTGAATTAACAATTATATAATGATAAAAATGCCCTTGGAAATATGGAGGAAATTTATATTTCTGTATTGGCCAGATCTGAATAATTTATGATTTACTAATACTCCTACAAGAAATACTTATATGGTTCATGTATTATTACACTAAGGAGTATTATGGAGGAACTCAAAAGTCAGTAATGAAATAAGAGGTCATGAAAGCCCTATTGATCCACAGCTAGGAAGGAAAGAATTTCTGCTGAGGACAGCTCATACCACATCTAGCAACAGTGATCACCTAGAAAATTCCTGATATAAGGAACCTGCCAGCAGGGCAGATAGGCTCCTTTATGTCATTCTAAAATTCGTTTTCTTGCCAAGAGAAAGCACAGCCCAGTGAGCTCAGCACTTACAAGGCCAGAACGAGCCACACAATCTCGTGGGAAGAGAGCTGGATTCTCAGAAGTATGGTCAATTCTGAGAGCACAGGTGAGACTACTACTTCTGCTCACATTCCTGGCCCAAGAGGAACCCACATGGAGCTCTATGGACACAGGAATCAAGGAACAGTCTGGGACAGGATCCTTCTAGTGTGTGCCTGTGCCTAGAGCTGATCTTATGACACAGCTTTCTGTACACAGATCCTGCTGGGAGAAAGCTGGTTTCCAGGAATGCTGACACACAGGCTTAATGGAGAGTCAAGCCACTGAAAGAGACAGCAAGACGAGCTAACACCAGAGATAAGCAGATGGCAAGAGGCAAGGGCAAGAACCTTAGAACAGAAACCAAGGCCACTTGGCATCATCAGAACCCAAATCCCCAACATAGAAAGCTCTAGAATACCAACACACTGGAAAAGCAAGATTTTGATTTAAAATCACAACTCATGATGATGTTAGATGATGTTATGTCTTGAAGAAGAACATAAATAGCTCCCTTAAGAAAATACAGGACAACACAGGTAAACAGGTAGAAGCCCTTAAAGAGTAAACACAATCTTGATATTTCAGGGGAGTCTGCCACTTATGCTTACATTCATGGCCTAAAAGGGAAACTGCATAGTGGCCTCTGGATATAGGAATATAGGAACAGTCAGCTGCAGGAACCTGTTACTTTCTGCCTGCACTGTGGAACTGAACTGAACCGGTCCCACAGCTCCCTGCACCTAAATCTCTTGGGGGTAACAGATGAACCCTCAGAAGTGCAGACAATCCAAAGTACTCAGAGGAGACAACTACTTTCTTCCCACAATCCTAATTCAAGAGGAAACAGCCTAGTGCCATCTGTGCCCTCTGAGGCAGAACCATTTTCGTTTCTGCCTGTGCCGAAAGCTGAAAGCCAGTCACCAGGAGCGCCTACACATCTGAGAGAATAGGTAAGACCAACTGCTCTGTGGCAAGAAACCCACCTGGATGCTTCAGGTCACACAAACCCAGAAGAAGGTCTCTGTTCCCTGATATGGCTGAAAGAAAACAGGTCTACAGGAGTGCTGACACACAGGCCTACAGGAGGGTCAAGCCACTGTCAGAGACAGCAATAAAAGCAAACACCAGAGGTGGCAAGAGGCAAGCACAGAAACATAAGCAATAGATATCAATACTACTTGGCGTTATCAGAGACCAGTTGTTCCACCAAAGCAAATAATGGATATTCTAACACACCAGAAAAGCAAGATGTGGATTTAAAATCGCATCTCATGATGATTATAGAGGAATTAAAGAAGGACTTAAATAACTCCCTTAAAGAAATACAGGACAACACAGGTAAACAAGTAGAAGCCTTTGAAGAGGAAACACAAAACTCCCTTAAAGAATTATAGGAAAACACAACCAAATAGTTGAAGGAATTGAACAAAAACATCCAGGATCTAAAAATGGAAATAGAAACAATAACAAAATCACAAAGGGAGAAAACCATGGACGTGGAAAACCTAGGAAAGAGATTAGGAGTCATAGATGCAAGTATCACAAACAGAATATAAGAGGTAGAAGAAAGAATCTCAGGGGCAGAAGATATTTTTAAAAAAAAATGACACAAACATCAAAGATAATGCAAAACACAAAAAGCTCCTAAACCAAAACATCCAGGAAATCCATGACACAATGAAAATATCAAACCTAAGGATAATAGGTATAGAAGAGAATGAAGATTCCCAACTTCAAGAGACAGTAATATCTTCAACAAAATTATAGAAGTAAACTTTACTAACTTAAACAAATATACCCATAAACATACAACAAGCCTGAATAACTCGAAATAGATTGGAGCAGAAAAGAAATTCCTCCTGTCACATAATAATCAAAACAAAAATGCATAAAAACAAGAAAGAATATTAAAAACCTTAATAAGAAGGTAGACCTATAAGAATTACACCAGACTTTTCACCAGAGACTATGAAAGCAAGAAGATCCTGGACAGATGTCATATAGACCCTAGGAGAACACAGATACCACACAAAAATAATTCCACATCTAAGAACAAAAATAACAGAAAACAACAATCACTATTCCTTAATATCTCTCAACATCAAGGAACTCAATTCCCCAATAAAAGACATAGACTAACAGAATGGATACATAAAGAAGACCCAGCATTTTACTGCATACAGGAAACATACCTCAGTGACAAAGACAGACACTACCTCAGAGTAAAAGGCTGGAAAAAATTTTCCAAGCAAATAGTTCCAAGAGACAAGCTGGAGTAGACATTCTAATATCGCATAAAATTGGCATTCAAACAAAAGTTATCAAAAAGGAAAAATCTTTTTCTTATTCATCAAAGGAAAGATCCTCCAAGATGAACTCTCAATCCTGAATATCTGTGCTCCAAATTCAAGAGCACCTGCATTCATAAAAGAACCTTACGAAAGCTCAAACACACACTGTACCTCACACAATAATTTTGGGAGACTTCAACAACCCACTGTCATCAATGGACATATTGTGGAAAAGAAACTGAACAGAGACACAGTGAAACTGACAAAAGTTATGAACCAAATGAATTTAAAAGCTATCTATAGAATGTTTCATCCTAATGGTACCTTAACCACAACGGACCATATAATCAATCGGTCACAAAACAGGACTCAACAGATACAAGAAGATTGAAAAAATCCCATGCATCCTATCAGATAACCATGAACTAAGGGTGTTCTTCAATACCAACAATGACTGAAAGCCCACAAACACATGGAAGTTAAACAATGCTCTACTCAATGATAATGTGGTCAAGGAAAAAATAAATAAAAGACATTTTAGAATTTAATGAAAATGAAAACACAACGTAACAAAACATACAGGACTCAGTAAAATCAGTCATAATAGGAAAACCCATAACTCTGATTGCCTCCAAAAAGAAACTGGAGAGAGCATATATTAGCAGCTTGACGGAAAAACTAAAGGCTCTAGAACAAAAAGAAGCAAACACACTGAAGAGAAGTAGAAGGCAGGACATAATCAAACTCAATGCTGAAATCCACAAGTAGAAACAAAAAGAACTTTACAAAGAATAAACAAAACCAGTACATGGTTCTTTACGAGGATCAATATAATATATAAACACATAGCCAGACTAACCAGAGGGCGCAGACAGCGTATCTAAATGCATAAAATCAGAAATGAAAAAGGAAACATAACAACAGAATCTGAGGAAATTCAAAAAATCATCAGATCCTACTATAAAATCCTATATTCACAAAAACTGGAAAATCTGAATGAAATGCACAATTTTCTAAACAGATATCAGGTCCAAAGTTAAATCAGGGTCAGATAAACCATTTAAACAGTCCCATAACTTGTAAAGAAATAGAAACAGTCATTAAAACTCTCCACACCAAAAAAAAAAAAAAAAAAAAAGCCAAAGACCAGGCAGAAATAGTGCAGAATCCTATCAGACATTCATAGAAGACCTAATACTGATATTATTCTATCTATTCTACAAAATAGAAACAGAAGGAACACTCCTCAATTCCTTCTATAAAGCCACAATTGCACTTAAACCTGAACAACACAAAGACCAAACAGAGAGAATTTCAAACCAATTTTTATTATGAATATCAATTCAAAAATACTCAATGAAATTCTCACAAGCCGAATCCAAGAACACATAAAAACGATCATCCATCATAATCAAGTAGGCTTCATCCCTGGGTGCAGGGATGATTCAATATATGGAAGTTCATCAATGTAATCCATTATATAAACAAACTCAAAGACAAAAAACACATGATCATCTCTTGGATGCTGAGAAAACATTTGACAAAATTCAACACTCCTTCCTGTTAAAAATCTTGAAAACATCAGGAATTCAAGGTCCATACCTAAACATAGTAAAAGCAATATATAGCAATCCATTAGCCAACATCAAACTAAATGTAGAAAAACTTGAACCAATCCCACTAAAATCAGGGACTGCCTACTCTCTTCCTACATATTCTATGTAGTACTCGATGTCATAGCAAGAGCAATCAGACAACAGAAGGAGATCAAAGGGATACAAATTGGAAAGGAAGATATGATATGATATGATATGATATGATAGCATACTTAAGTGACCTCCAAAGTTCCACCAGAGAACTTGTAAACCTGATAAACAATGTCAGGAAAGTGGCTGGATATAAAATTAACTCAAACAAATCATTAGCCTTCCACTGCTCAAAGAATAAACAGGCTGAGAAAGAAATTAGGGAAATGACATCCTTCAAAATAGTCACAAATAATATAAACAACCTTGGTGTGACTCTAACCAAGCAAATGAAAGATCTGTATGACAAGCACTTCAAGTCTCTGAAGAAAGTAATGAAGAAGATCTCAGAAGATGGAAAGATCTCCCATGCTCATGTATTGACAGGATTAATATTATAAAATATTGGCCATTTTGCTAAAAGTAATCTACAGATTCAATGCAATTCCCTTCAAAATTCCAACCCATTCTTCATAGAGTTAGAAAGAGCAATTTGCGAATTCATTTGAAGTAAGAAAAACCCAGGATATCAAAAAACCATCCTTAACAATAAAGCAAATTCTGTGGGACTTACCATCCTTGACCTCACAGAGTAGTATCAATAAAAACTGTACGTTATTGGTACAGTGGCAGGCAGGTAGATCAATGGAATTGAAATGAAGACCCAGAAATGAACCCATACACCAATCATCACATAATCTTTGACTAAGGAGCTAAAAGTATCCAGTGGGAAAAAAATAGCATTTTCAAGAAATGGTGTTGGTTCAACTGGAGGTCAGCATGTAGAAGATTGCAAATTGATCCATTCTTATCGCCCTATCCTATCTGTTAAGTCCAAATGGATCAAGGACCTCCATATAAAACCAAATACACTCAAACAAATAAAACAAAAAGTGGAAAAGAGCCTCCAACATGTGGGCACAGGCGAAAATTTCCTGAACAGAACGCCAATGGTTTACGCTCTAAGAACAACAAATGAGACTTCATAAACTTGCAAAGCGTCTGTAAGGCAAAGGACACTGTCATTAAGACAAAATGTCAACCAACAGATTGGAAAAAGATCTTTATCAATTCTTCATTGTATGGAGGACTAATACCCAATATATACAAAGAACTGAAGAAGTTGGACTCTAGAGAATCAAAAAAGCCTATTAAAAATGTGTACAGAGCTAAACAAAGAATTCTCAGCTGAGGAATATCGAATGGCTGAGAAGTACCTAAAGAAGTGCTCAACATCCTTAATTATCAGGGAAATGCAAATCAAAACAGCCCTGAGATTTCCCCCTCACACCAGTCACAATGGCTCAGATCAAAACCTCAGGTGACAGCAGATGCTGGTGAGGATGTGGAGAAAGAGGAACACTTCTCCATTGTTGTTGGGATTGCAAGCTGGTAAAACCACTCTGGGAATCAATTTTCCTCAGCAAATTGGACATAGTACTATCTGAGGACCCAGCTATACCACTCCTGGGTATATATATCCAAAAGAAGCCCCAATGTATAACAAGGACATATGCTCCACTTTGTTCATAGCAGCCTTATTTATAATAATCAGAAGCTAGAAAGGACCTAGATATCCCTCAACCGAAGAATGGATACAGAAATATTGTACATTACAAATAGGAGTACTACCCAACTATTAAAAACAATACTTCATGAAATTCATAGGCAAATGGATGTAACTAGAAAATATCATACTAAGGGTGGTAACCTAAATACAAAAAGCACACATGGTATGCACTCCCTGATAAGGGGATTCCCATGATACAATCCACAGACTAAATGAAGCTCAAAAAGGTACATGACCAAAGTGAGGATGCTTTAGTCCTTCTTAGAAGGAGGCACAAAGATATGAAGAGAAGGAAATATGGAGACAAAGTATGGAACAGAGACTGAAGGAAAGGTCAGTTAGAGACTATCCTACTTCGGGGTCCAACCCATATACATACCGCCACCAAACCTAGAGAATATTGCTTATGCCAAGAAGTACATTCTGATAGAAACCTGATATAGCTGTCTCCTGAGAGGTTCTGACAAACCATGAAAGATACAGAGGTGGATGCTGGCAGCCAACAATTGAACTGAGAAAGGGGTCCCAATTGAAGGAGTTAGCAGGAGGATTGAAGAAGCTGAACGGGTTTCCAAACCCATAAGAACAACAATACCAACCAACTAGAGCTCCCAGGGACTAAACCACCACCCAAAGAGTACACATGGACAGATTCATGGCTCCAACTGCATGTGAAGCAGAGGATGGCCTTATTGGGCACAAATGGGTAGAGATGCCCTTGGTTCCGGCAAGACTAGAGTCCACAAAGTAGGGGAATTTCAGGGCAGCGGGGCTGGTAGGGGTTGTTGAATGGGTGGGGCACCACCCTCATAGAAAATGGAGGAGGGGGGATGTGATAAGGGCTTTATGGACAGGAACCTGGGAAAGGGATTAAATTTGAAATGTAAATAAAAATATCTGATAAAAAAGAAAGAAATAGGAGATCATTACATGCAAATATGTAGAAAATGAAGATTGGTTGTAATGATACTTTGTAACCGAACAGTTTCTTTTCAATATAATTAAGAAATTAATGCACTAGAAGGAATTGCAGCTACACATTTTGTAAATAGAAACTTATCTATATGTTACTCTATGACATCAGTAGCAAAAGATGGATTTGTAATGTAACAGTTTTTGCCTCTAATTGAAAATAAGCTGTTAAGAATTTTAACTACAGCATTGTAAACATTGAAATATAAAATGTTTTCCTTGGTAGCATAAGAAAAATAGGTTTATTATTTGGAACAAATGACGTGGATATGCAAAGTCATATGAGAAAATAATTTTAAAATGTTTTGCTACACAATTCAACAAATGACATAAAAGCACTTTTTCCTCAATCTAGAAAGAATATGAAAATAAATAGCAATTAGCAGGAGTAAGCACCTATCAACCAATAATTATTTGAAATACAAATGCAATGAACTTTTCAACCAAAAGACAGATATTGGCAGGACATATTTAATAAAAAAGTGATAGAACTGAGTGTTGTGTAGAAGAAGACAAGTTAGATTATGGAACACAAATGTTGAGATAAAATACCATAGTAATAGTAACCACAGGAAGACTATCTACTATCTTTATTCAAAAATAATATATTACCAAATACATTTGAATAAAAACTTGAAAATGAATAAATGACTTTAGCTTTAAAAGCAAATTTTTTGATATAGATAACACAGTTACAAATATGGGAACATAATTGTAGATGATCCAAATACATATGAAACAATAACCAACAAAATTGAAAGATAGTATAGTTCTGAAAAGCACCTAAACATTTAAATAGCTTCTTATAGAAATAGTTTGAAGAAACTGAGAAAAATATTTGAGACGGAGGTTTTAAAAAACAGAGACTTGGAACACATTAAATAGCAGCACATTAAAAAAACAATGAGAAGAGAAAGTGGGAAAGTACACAATGGCACAGTGGAAAATGCTCTGAGATCAAGAATTAACAAATGGTACCTCATAAAATTGAAAAGCTAAGGATACTGTCTATAGGACAAAACAGCAGTCCAAAGACTAGGAAAACATCTTTACTAACCCTACATCTGATAGAGGGCTAATATCCAAAATACACAAAGAACTCAAGAAGTTAGACATCAGAGAACCAAATAACCCTGTTAAAAAATGGAGTACAGAGCTAAACAGAGAATCTTCAGCTGAGGAATCTCAAATGGCTGAGAAACACCTAAAGAAATGTTCAACATCCTTAGTCATCACGGAAATGCAAATCAAAACAACCCTGAGATTTCATCTCATACCAGTGACAATGGCTAAGATAAAAAACTCAGGTGACAGCATATGCTGGTGAGGATGTGGAGAAAGAGGACCACTCTGTTGGTGGGACTGCAAACTGGTACAACCACTCTAGAAATCAATCTAGAGGTTCCTCAGAAAATTGTACATTGCACTACCTGAGGATCCAGCTATACCTCTCCTGGGCATATACCCAAAATATGATCAACATATAACGAGGACATATTCTCCACTATGTTCACAGCAGCCTTATTTATAGTAACCAGAAGTTGCAAACTACACAGATGTCCCTTAACAGGGGGGAGGGGAACATTTGAAATGTAAGTAAATAAAATAACAAATAAAAAATGAAAACAAAATGTATATACATTTTGCATTTTTTATTCTTTTCCATCTTTTCAGACCTTTACTGGATTTCATGAAACCCAGCCATGCTGAAGATAGCATTCTGCTTTATTAATGTTTTAATCCAAAACTCAATCTTGTAAAAATTCTCAAAGACATAGCCACGGTTATGCTTACCAGAGTGACTGGGCATTTCACGAAACAATAATGGCGATGTGTAAAGAGGAAATCCCTCTCTCTCTGTCTCTGTCTCTGTTTCTCTTTCTCTCCCTCCCCCACCAACACACACACACTGATAGCCTGGATGCAGTGAAAAAAAATTCATGCTTTCTGACCTATGCTCTAATAGACTAGGTTCTTGGCCTTCATTGACACAAGAAGAGTAATGAAATAGAAAAATTTTACGGGAGTACAGAAAAAATAGATTTAAAGAATTGAGATTTTTATTGTTAAAAAAACTAAATTTTATATGCTGGGATTATAAAACCCAAGTAAGAAGAGGAAAGCAAAATAACAATAACAACAACAACAACAACAATAATAATAATAGTAATAATAATACTTTTTATCTAATTGAGCAGAAAGTCCATCATTAAAATTATGGCTCACCCCATAAATTATCTGAGTTATCTTTTCTGGCCTCAGTGGAAGAAAATGCACATGGTCCTGCAGTGACTTGATATATAGGGGTGGGGTTGGGGGCTAGGGAGTCGTCTTCTTAGAAGAGAAGGGGAAAGGAAATGGGGGATGATCTATATGAGATGCTACTGAAAGAAGAGGAGGGTTGATATTTGGGTGCAAAATGAATAAATAAATTAATTAATAAAAATAAAACAGTAAATAATATTGTGTATCAGATTATATGAATATGCCTTTTATTCGTGTTGTTGAGCATTAATTGCATCTGAAATGTCATTCAACTCAATGGTGGAATGCGTTCTTAGCATCAGAAGCATTCACATTTCTATTCCAATACTGTAAAAAAGAAAACAAATGATACTTTGTTATAGTTCCATTTGAAGTTGACAAATATCCTTAAAAAGGCAACTTGGGAGGGGGAATGTTTATTTGTCTCACCAGTCCAAGTTATCATCTACATTTCTAAAGGAGCCAAGGCAAGACTTCAGAATTCATACTTTCAGTCAAGAGCCCAGAAATAATAAGCACTACTACTGGCCATATACCCAAAAGATGCTCCCACATATAACAAGGACTAGTGTTCCACCATGTTCATAACAGCTTTATTTATAATAGCCAGAAGCTGGAAAGAACCCAGATGCCCTCCAACAGAGGAATGGATACAGAAAATGTGGTACATTTACAAAATGAAATACTACTCAGCCATTAGAAATGACAACTTCATGAATTTTGCACGTAAGTGGATAGCAGTTGAAAATATCATCCTGAGTGAGATAACACAGACTCAAAAGGACATATGTGGTATGTATTCACTGATAAGTGGGTATTAGCCCAAAAGCTCAAAATACTCTTGATACAACTCACAGACCATAATGTTGTTCTTGCTTAGCTATTTTTTTCATTCTTAAAATGTACCAGTTCCAGCCTATAACATGGTGTGGCAAGTTAATTAACAAGCAAAGCATTTGCATACAAATATACAGGCTAACTGAATATAAATATTAGAGTCTAATCATGTGTTTTGTTTTTAATGAAAACAAACTCCATAGGCTCATATATTTGACACATTGGTCCCCAGTTGGTGAACTATATGGGAAGGAATAGAAGGTATGGTCTTGTTTGAAGAAATGTGCCACTAGGGGTAAATTTTGAGTTCCAATGCCAATCCCTTTGTGATCTCTGCCTCCTGCATATGAACCAAGATGTATGATCTCAATTATTCCTGTCACAATGCCTTTCTCCACTATTATGAATGCTACGTCTCTGACAACATATGTTAAATTAAATATTTTCCCATATTACTTGCCTTAGTTATAGTGTTTTGTCATAGCAATAGAAATGTAGTAGGGTACCACCTACTGGCTATTTCTGTGAGAAGCCTGATCAAACTGCCCCACCACAAGGAAAGTGTTTGATAAGCTTAATAGGACATCTTAGTAAGCTTTTCAGAAAACAGGAGTGTTGAGCTTTACAGAACCGGGAGGCCTAACTCTAGGTGTTTCAGAGGAGTGTTGCAATTGGGCAAGTGTCCACTCCTGAAATGCTTTGGCAAAAGCAATATCTGACTTCTACACTTATCCTACGGATTTGGCTGTATTGGTCAAGGTTCTCTAGATGAACATCACCGATAGATCATGTCATGTGGTTATTGTGCACATCCTTAAGCAGGTGTACAATGAAAAAGGTGAAAGTTAGACAAAGGAAATCCAAAACCTCAAGCTTGAAGAGGGGAAAAAAGAACATGAAGTTTAATGTTGGAACCAAGGATTGTACTGAAAAATATAGGGAGATATTAAGGAGACATCTGAGCTGTAGCTGAATAAGGGGCAGCCTGCGACATGACTGGAGACCCTCCCCACAAACTAAGCTTCCACTTCTAGAAATAGTTTCTTGAAAGGAGCAAGAAGGCTAGTAAAAAAAAATGTGGTTCTTGATGACCACATTCCATTCAGAACTGGCAGATAACCTGGCAGCATACTTCATATGTGTCTGGCCTTAGGTTCCTAGAGGATGCCTTCCAAGGATAGCTGTACACAGGGAGTGAAAGAGACCAAGAATGAGAAGTATGGTATCAGTAGCAAGGCCGTAGGGACAGAGCCATCTAAGCCCTTTGAGACTGGACAGGGAACTCCAGGATTAGAAGCTCCACCTCCTAGATTTCAGTCTTGCGTTGGTCCAGTAATTCCTCACTATGACCCCACTTCTTTGTTTTGGAATAGTAATGTATTTCCTGTACCAATGTATGTTGGAAATATGTGTAGTTTACCTTTTGATCTATGGAATTACTTTTATGCAACTGTCATGAGTCTCAGAAATGACCTTGGACTATGGAATTTAAACAGTTTAAATACTTGAGGACTGTGAAGACTTTTGAAGGTCAAGTAAATATATTCTTCCCTCTGATATGGCTATATATCTATGAGAGCCAGGAAATCAAATACGAATGAGGATGGTTCCTATCAGCTCAAATAATTAGTGGACTGCTTGGGAAGAGTTAGGAGATTTAGGAGTGATGGACCTGTTCCTGGAGATCCATCACTTGGTTGGCTTGGAAATTTAAAAAGATTTGTCATTTTCAAATTTCCTCTCTGCCTCCTGCTTGAAGATCACAGTGTGGTCTCTCAGCTGCTCCTGAAGCCACGCTTTGTCTCTCCTATCATGGACTCTAACTCTGTGAAACGTTCAATCCAATGAAACATTTTCTTATATACGTTACTGTGTTCATCGAATTTTTTTCACAGCGACAGAAAAGTAGCTAATATACTAGGTGATTCAAAGCTGTGTTAAATTAACAATAAAGTCTAGTAGCATAGTATGCAAACATGTATGAAAAAATTACTAAATTTATAAGTTCTGCATTCTTATGTAATTGGTTTTGAGGTATGACTATCTAACTGAATTTATTTTTAAATTTAGGGAAAACTTTACTGTCTGAAAGGTGAGTTGTGAGGCTTTAATTATCTTAATATATTGAACATTAAAATTTCGAATTTCTTTCATTTGTTTTAATGAAAGAAATTCAGCTGGGTTATAAGAGTAGGAACCAGATAGATGCCATGATTGTATTTGGATTTCTGGATATTTCTAGGAAGTTTACCAATACTCTCTCTCTCTGTGTGTCTGCCTGTCTGTCTGTCTGTCTTTCTCACTCTGTCTCTCTCTCTGTCTCTGTCTCTGTCTCATACACACACACACACACACACACACACACACACACACTCACACACATACTCCAGTTCAAATTAAATGAGCTTTTCTGGGGTGGAGAACATTGGGTACATTTTTCCTTGCTTTAAACTTCTCATCAAACAAAATTGTACTCATAAAGTTGGCTGCCATAGATCTGTGGCATATATCAAAATTCCTGGGTAGCTCTCTGGTGGCTTCCTGACTAGAGTGAATTTGACAGACTGCCTTGTTACGGTTGTCGTGATATACACTGGAATACTCTGTGTGGGGTCATTGGGGGGTCATGGCATTTGTATCTTTAGAATAGGAAAGTAGAGAGAAATGTCACATTTGGAAAATCGTTGAAGAAAGGCAGCATCAAGCTTAATTCCAAGAGGAATTAGGATTTTAAAAAACTTGTAAAGACAGTTTATAAAATGTAGTTTTGAAGCAAAATTAGTGATTGCATGTATTATACTTTTAACAAATATTTTATTGTATAAAATAAATGCTTGCTTGGATTAAAGATTAAATTTATAACAAGGCAAGGGCTTAGAAATTTCAGAAATTTGTTATGAATTATGTGAAGTAGACAAAATAAATAAGCTTACATGAATTAAGCTGATGTTAGTGATGATGTTAAGGAGATATATTATATGTACATAATATCTATATCTTATCTATAAAGATTGGTATTGTAAAAACTGGTAAGCCAACGTGTTATTCTTTTTAATCTATGGAATTTATGATAACCAAAACAATAAAATTTCCAATATTTGAATGCTATTCCCTAGAGTCTGTTTTGGAAATACAGTATAAGTATGATTTCTTCAATTCAGACTCCCATCTGTATCTCTGTCATTGCTAGTTCTTTGGTTCCCAGTTGCCAGCAAGGGAATACTGATTTGCTGTAAGCATCTAAATATTCAGCTTTCTTATAACCATATTCCCTCTGTATCTCCCATAGCACTTTTGCCTATGCTACTGCTCTTGTTTTGAATATTTTGACATTTGACTCTTTGAATACTTTTAGAATTGTGGATATCAATATTATCAATTGATAATGATGTTCAATGCAAGGAACATGGTATCTGCCTCACCCTGTTATGACCACGATTGCTGCTACTGGTATCTAGTGAGAGCAGAGAGAGACACTGCTGAAGAGATTCTACAACATATGATCAAGTATCCCTCTTTCTGCTGCCCAATGTTGTTTATTTCAATTCATAAATAAGGACAAGGTTGAAGAATATTGCTATGGAATCGTTATATCGTTCTGCTGAACCATATGTTACTTTTCTTGTCATTTCAGATTCAATATTATTGTCACTTTTTACATAAAGCGTCCTTAATCTCCCTGATCTTATACATTGACGTAAAAAGCTAATTGTTCACATAATATGTGTAATATTACTCTCAAATTGTGTTTATGTATAGTGACTCTAATTAGGGTGAATAACATAAGAAAAGATCCCCGGTCTTATTTCAGTGATCAGTACATGGTTTGCAATAAAGTAGTCATTAATATTGTTAGTGGTTGTCCACTGCAGAGTGGTCATTCTTAAAAAAGTATACACACAAAAAACACACATGAACTCAACATTTTTCATTTATAAATAGTTATGCATATACACAAATATATAAGTACATATGATAGCAATACATAAAAGATATTTTCAACTTGTGAATGAAGTACACATGGGACAGGTTTGAGAGAGGATTGCTGGGAATGCCTAAAGCAAGTAAGAAAGGAAAATAGTATAATTCAATTTCAATGAAAAACAGGTTTTACAAGCTACAATCCATAGACCCAGAGAGGTTAGGCATAGAGTAAGGCACGGTGGTAGTGCTGGGGCACATGTATCTTCCTGGGAGGGAAAAATAGAGTAGACTTTATGGATGGACTAGAGCTAAGAGGATAAGAAATGGGAAGAACTTCTGGGAAGGTAAGGAGGATGGAAGGAAGAGACAGCTATGATTGAAGAGATTTAAAGGATTGAATGGAAATCTAGTGCAGTGGAAACTTCCAATAATATATGTTGACAATGTTAGTGAAGTCTCCAAATGATGAGGGATGTGTAACCCCTACAATCTCTTTTCATTAAACAAATATTCCATTCTGAGGACCGAATTCCATCCAATTAAATTGACTAAAGTGTCCTGTGGAAATCTCCAGACAACCCAGTCTATTGCCAAGACAATAGGATGTTCTGTATCTAACCCAAGCACAAAGCCTTCCATCAGCAATCAATCCTGCCTGCAGAATAGGCTAGGGCAATGGTGGCATAAACATTGTGACAGTAGCCAATTGATATCTGCTTTGATATAAGGCTCACCCCATGAAATAGAACCCATACCTCATGCCGCCTGGGGGACTTTGTTCAAAGCAGGTATAAATCGTTTTTACTTGCTAGTGCTTAATATCCTGAGATTTGTTTTTATTGGAAATTTTTATTTATATTTCAAATGCAATAGCATTTCCCAGTTTCCTAGCCATAAGTCCCCTATCCCATCCACCTCCCCTTCTTCTATAAGGGTGTTCCCCTCCCCAACCACCCTTTTCCAACACCCAGCCCCCAGACATTCTCCTACACTGGCGGGTCCAGCCTTGGCAGGATCAAAGGCTTCTCCTCCCATTGGTGCCCAACAAGGCCATCCTCTGCTACATATGAATCTGGAACCATGGGTCAGTCCATGTATCGTCTTTGGGTAGTGGTTTAGTCCCTGGGAGCTCTGGTCAGTTGGTGTTGTTGTTCTTAAGGAGTTGCAGCCCCTTGAGCTCCTTGAATCCTTTGTCTAATTCCTCTACCAGGGACCCTGTTTTCAGTTCAGTGGTTTGTTGCAAGCGTTTGGCTCTGTATTTGACATGCTCTGCCTGTGACTCTCAGGAGACACCTATATCAGGAGCCTGTCAGTATGCACTACTTAGCTTCATCAATATTATCTAGTATTGGCTATATATGCTGGATCCGCAAGTGGGTCAGGCTCTGAATCATTTCTTCAGTCTCTACTCCAAACTTTGTCTCATATTGCTTACTATGAATATTTTTGTTCCCCCTTTTAAGAAGGACTGAAGCATCCGCACTTTGGTCGTCCTTCTTCTTGAGCTTCATGTGGTCTGTGGATTGTATCTTGGGTAATTCGAACCTTTGGGCTAATATTCACTTACCAGTGAGTGTAAATGATGTGCGTTTTTCTGTGAGTGGGTTATCTCACTCAGGATGACATTTTCTAGTCCCCTCCATTTGCCTATGAATTTCATAAAGTCATTGTTTTTGATAGCTGAGTAATATTCCATTGTGTAGATGTACCACATTTTCTGTATCCATTCCTCTGTTGAAGGGCATCTGGGTTCTTTCCAGCTTCTGGCTATTATAAATAAGGCTGCGATGAACATAGTGGAGCATGTGTCTTTGTTGTATGGTGTGCGTTTTTTGGGTATATGCCCAAGAGAGGTACAGCTGGGTCCTCAGGTAATGCAATGTCCAGTTTTCTGAGGAACCTCCATACTGATTTCCAGATTTTATGTTATGAATTAAATGAGTTCCTGCATGTAAGAAATCCTGTCCCAGAGTAGTGACTGCTGCATTCATTTGATTTATTATTTATAAGCAGTGGTAAATATTACTTTTATTGATATTATTTAAAATATTTATACTGAAAACTATCATTAATAAAGTAGAGCCACAAAAATCATATTTCCATGTGATATTTATTGCTTTTGCCATCCTCTAGTTATTTGTTTCCAGTACATGCTAAAATGTCATGCAAATTGTTTTCTATATATAATTACAAATAATACTTTCTTTTTTTTTTCAGTCTTAGGTACTAAAAGTAGATATATGACAAATTTGGCTTTATTTAAGCTTTCCAGAATTGTGCTTACTTAAAAGTTTCAAATCTTGGAAGACAAATGGGTCTAAATAATACATTATTGCCTAAAATTCAATACTTTTATTTTCTACATATTTGGCACTGGTTATTGTATTTGACACTTTGACACCTGTGTTTACATGGTATTGCACAAACATAAATAAGAATTCACTTTTATTTTTCTTTCTGAAATTATTTCAATAAATATTTAAAGAAATACAATTTGAATGTATCCTTTCCTTCACTTAAATAAAACGTTAAATCTATTTATTCTTTCTGTAGAACTTTGGAAGCTTGTTCTTGTTGCAAGCAGAGTCAAGTTCCTAGAGGTTCTGTCAGTAAATATTTATGGTCACATGATTTGGTGTTATAATAATGGGTTCTACATGGTTAGGTAAATATGCACAATCTGACAATAGTTTATTAAATTAATAGTTTGTGACATGAGGAAAGGGTTTCCTTAAATGAGTTCATTTCTTTCTGGCAATCACTTCAATATCTCAGAAGCCCCCAACCTTATCAGAATTGTGAATTACGTGAGTCTAAAAATTTTAGGCAAAAAAAATGTAATAACCACTCTCTCAAGCTGACTGCTTCTTCCCAGTTCAGTTATGAAAAAAGAAAATAAAACAGGTGACTCAAGTGAATAAAAGAGATAATCAAATTCCATGTGTCAGTAAATTCTCAAATCCATTCTTATGTTATCATAATTGCATTATCTAGACTCTGTGTGTGAGTAACTGTGCAGAAATTCTCCTGTCTTAAATCCTATTACCTAACACAGAAAAGTAAGACAAGAAACAAAGTGAGAAATAAATATGGAAATAGTTGTTTAGATGAAAGACTGAAAGAGATTGCCATGAATAGCTTCATTATTTGTTCTTTCACTCTGTTGCTCTTCCTTTTTATCTTTCTCCAGTTTCCTTCCCTCCTTCTGTGTTTTTTAAACTCTCCCTAGTTCATTATTTTCCACAAATACATAGGTGTGCAATAAGAAAAGCCTTTAGGCGAATTACTGAATGTGCATGTAGGATTCATAGATGGTCATGAAATCATGATCATTTTTTTCTAAAGCAATGGTCAAGGCAAAGATATTTAGGTATGTGCTACAGAATCCACCTCTCATGAAAGAGGTGTTTTCAGATGTATCTTAGCTTGGTAAAACTGCTTCTCCTTGACTTCAAGGGATCTGTCATTCCATACCTTTCCAAATGTTTCAGCCTAAGACTGAAAAAATGACAGTCACCAAACCCCAAACCCTACTGCAGATGCCAAGAAGTGCAAGCTGACAGCAGCTTGATATAGCTGTCTCCTGAGAGGCTATGCCAAAGCCTGACAAATACAGAGGTGGGTGCCTGCAGCCAACCATTGAATTGAGCACAGGGACCCCCAATGGAGGAGTTAGAGAAAGGACTGAATGAGCTGAAGGGGTTTGCAACTCCATAGGAAGAACAACAATATCGGCCAACCAGACCCCTGCCCCCACAACTCCCAGGGACTAAACCACCAACCAAAGAGTACAGATGGAGTGACCCATGGCTCCAGCTATATATGTACCAGAGGATGGCCTTGTAGGAGCATCAATGGGAAGAGGCCCTTGGTCCTCTGAAGGCTTGATGCCTCTGTGTAGGGTAATACCAGAGCGAGGAGGCAGGAGGGAGGTAGCAGGTGGATGGGGTAGCACCATCAGAGAAGCAGGGGAAGGGAGGAGGGGATAGGGGGTCTCCGGAGGGGAAACCTGGAAAGGGGATAACATTTGAAATGTAAATAAAGAAAATATCCAATAAAAGAAAGGAAAAATAAAAGAACTGCCACTGTCTGCTGAGTGAACTGGACATTTAATACACAGGACTGATGATCGTGAACCTTTCATCTCTAAATAAATCAAAGGTTACGCTACCTTCCATGTAAATCTACTAGGTAGAGTGACTAACCAAAGAATTTTCTTTATCTTCAAAACCAGATAAAAGTTTGCTTTCTATGATTTGGATTTGGCTTAAACCCTTGACTAAAAATCTTCTATTTCTTCCTTCTTTTGTCCTACTTGTTGATTTGAAATGAAGATGCCTTTCCTAAACTTGTCTACCTTCATGCAAGGTAGCAGATCTAACACAGGTTCTTAGATTTACTGCTGGCTGGGACTTCTGCCTAAAGATGACTTATCATGCAGGCTTCATCGGCTCCTGACTTAGATGACATTGGGGAAAGATCTAGGATTCAGTGCTGTCGTTGCAATAGATTAAGCTTCTAGTAGCAGGTAAGATTAGGAAAAACATATTTTGCATTGGAGAAGGGCAGAAAATCTAGAGTTATGGAGGGGGAAAACATAGGTTTCACCCCATATTCTATGTTGAAGCTTTAAATCTCAGTATGTCAGTATGGAGACAGCATTCAAGGAAATAATTAATGAGCTGATGATGTGGTTCAGCTGCTAGAAGCATAAGACACCGTCTGTGATGAATGTTACATACTACACAATTATGACAAACAAATGATACAACAATGTCTAGAAGGATAAGCAAACACTGAGGTAGGTTTTATCTGGTTTTCAGTATTTAGATGGGGCTACAGGTTAACGAGGTTATATTTAAAACTACATATGTAAAATATATGTGTATGCAGTTAATGAAAATTATGCATTAAATGGAAGAAATGAGGAGTGTATGGGAGATTTTTGAGGGAGGATGTTTCAAAAGGGATATATTTTATCATGCTTTCAAATGAGATCAGGCATGCTTAGGATGGTATGGTCATAGACATATTTTCAAACGGAACAAAAAAAAAGAAAAGAAAGACTATGTGTTTGTTGAATTTGTTCAAGTAAAAATTGTGTAACGGTTTATAGCAACATACGAGTGTAGAGACAGTGAAGAAAGTATGAACACATGCTATGGTAAATTTGTCCCACTCTAATATTCAGCTGTTGAAATACAATAGCTTCGGAGTGATAAGGGCAAACATTGTTCATACAGCATTTGGCTTGCTTGATCATCTTTCTATCTTCTAAAATGTGAGAGTACAACATTATTCCTTTAAAAAAAAGGCCATGTAAGGCACCATGCTGTAAATCAAGAGAAGATCTTGTTACACCACAGAACCTTTTCTTACTTCTCACCTGTCCATTGGCCTTCTCAGCTCTGGAACTGTGAGGCACAAATTCTGTTGTTTATATACTGTTTAGTCCTTTTACTTGTTGCTCTTAGACAAATTGTCCCAATCCTTCCATTCAGGCATAGATCTCACCCTGCTCCTGATCAAGGCTTCTATTTCTTCAGTTTCAAAGATTCAGACAAACTGCTGGTTACCAGCTCTGGCATCTTTGTAGTGAATAAACTGAGTCAGGCAGCCATTGGCTGTCAGTGCTTAGAACTGCTGACAGGGGTAGATCGAGATACCTACAGGGACTGCTGCCGAAGGCAAGCAGCAATTAGACAAGTTCTGCGTCAGATTTTCTCCCAGGGATCAAAGTTTAACTTACTGGGTGTGACACACTCTGTGGCCAAGGGAAAAACTCCAAACACTTAACATCTAAGGACAGGCATACAAGAGAAGAAAAGAGATAAAATTCATTCACACACACACACACACACACACACACACACACACACACACACACAAACACACACACACACTATTCAGTGGATAAAACATAAGGAAAAGTCCAGCACCTTCATCCACACAAATATATATATATGGTTTTATGTAATTCTTATATTAAGAGGGTTGTCAAGGAAGGGAGCAGAATAGAACTCCTTAACAGCATGAAATCCACAGGACATGTGGTATTCAGGGTCGTGCCACACTGGAGGGTCAACTATGTGGGTATGGGAAGCTGTGGGCCTCATTCCATGAGTTCTAAAGCCATTTATCATTCTGCCTTCATGGTCCTTGGCACACAATCAGGCTGTAGTAATCTATGTTCTCTTTCCCCTAGATTACTCCCAGAAAAGGCAAAACAGTGGGCACCTTCTGAGACGAGACGTTAGCCTGCTTTGCTAATGTCTACCTCATATTTGTCTCCTCCTTTAGATTGCTTTATTGTACAGTAAAAAAAAAAAAAGAATAGAATACTTGTTATTACGAAGTGTTCCTTAGTAGTAGCTTATAAAACATATTCATTCAAATGACCTCTAGGTAACATAGCTGTCTTCCACCAACATTTCTACAATAACATTCTATGTTGTCATTCCTCATTCATGAAAATCAGTAACAAAGCTATGTAGGAGGGGCTCTCGCTATTCATTAAGATCGTCTCTGATAATACCAGGTTCAGGGTCTTGTCCACAATTGCTCTGAACTACTACAGTGCTCATGTAGGGATTTCTGATGGTTTATTTTTAAAGATACAGTCATTTAATACTAGTTTCTTAGCACAATCCACTCAGTGTAGTGGAAACCAATAGGTGGTTTTAGCCTGAACAACAGGTTGCAATTCTAGTTACATTTTACTGTATAATTACTGGGTTCTCTCAATTTTGACAAGTGCTTTATTGTGCTACCACTCTTGTCACGGTTCTGTAAGTAACTGATGTTATTATCATAGCATTTTTAACAGTTAAGGGGAGGGATTTTTCATAGGGATGAATTATATTTATAGCCTTTTATCACTATTGATTGTAGAACGTCAGATTCAAATGAGGTGGCTTACAGATTCCTAGGAATGCTAACTGGACTACTGTGCTGCACTGTCAATTTAAACTTCCCCTTACTGGTTTGCTGCTAATAAAATTCTGCACTCTCAGGCATCCACAGTTTCTTCTTTGTCCTCAGTAGGAAGCATGATGTTTCACTCTTTTGCTCTATTAGCATCACTCCTCCATCATCAACTGTTTTCTACCTCTTGCAACCATAGGTTTGTTTCTCTCGCATGGTCATGGTTTTCCAGTCAAATGGACTGCGTGACTTGAAACAAACTCCCCTTTTCAATGATTAGATGAACATATAAGAAGAACTAAATATTGCAAATCAGCTTACAGGAATCTATATGTAAGGAATACATATACATTCTGAAGTGTGCATCCACTCTTAGACAGTCTAGCTGCTGGTCAGATGCAGGACAAAGCGTAGATGCTTTGAAAGCCTATAATGCGGACATCCCCTAGATCATTACATTCAAATACAATTAATATAAACAATTATGTTTCTGATGATCAGAAGGAGGGGGAAGACCAACATCTGTAAGGAAATGTTGGCATTATATTCTGAGTGTATGTGAGCCTTAAGTGATGAGCCTGTCTTACTACTACAACTGCTGATTCAGAGAGGACTTTGAGAGACTTAATTTGGGTTCAAATGAAGTTCTATACGCGGTGTTGCATCTTTCAATTAGATGTTAAATCATTAACTAAGAATGAACTTTGATGTTTTTTTAAAGGACTTTAAGCTATCATTCCTTATTTCCTTTTCACTTTGTTATTAATGTGTTCTATTGAAAATGTTTGTATTTTCTAAGAATTTTGTTGGTTTTGCCTTTTTCTGAACTGTACGTGGCGATGCTATTTAAGCCATATCCTTATTTCATTGATGAAGAAAGTACAGAGTTCAGTGTTCTCTGATAATTTTCTCTCGGGTTTTGAAGTAAAAGGCATAATATTGACTGCCACTGTACATATGTGCAGTTGAAGCCAGTCAAGTCTGTCACAGCTTAAGCATTCTGCTCTTGAGTGCAGTTTTAGCAGGTTGCACTGTGTAAATCCTACCTTTCACAACCAACCTATAGAATATCTCAAAAAGGAAAATAGGTTAACGCAAATAACTCAAATTTTGACACAAACAAAAACATTAAGTAAATTTATAGGATACATTGCTCCTAAGAAAGAGTCTAATTTTAAAATAACAAACTTGACAAATACATTATGAGACTCACATGATGTTAAGCACTGATGCCATTTGCATATTACTATACATATTAATATGCCTGTCTTGGCAATGACAATTCAGACATGCATATATTACCGAGAAAACATCTTTAGACTTGGAGGGACTTCTCTTCCTGTAGCAGTATTTTCCTGGGTTAGGCTGTTTTTTTTTTTTTTTAATAAACAATAATTGCTTGAAGAGAAAAGTAAGACCAGCTTTATAAGTGTACTTGTGGATGATAACATGTTTTCGGCATGGATTTGTCTTATTCAGTTCCCAATATGAATGCCTAGTAATTCCATTATCTTCTGTAATTTCATTCTGGATCTAGCAGAACTAGGCCAACTCTGAAATGATCTAAATCCTTATATAGCATTTTCTGCTCTACAAGGTGGGAAATTGTTTTTTTAAATTTCGGTTTGCTGAAACCAGTTGGCTTTAACCATGGGTAACTGCATAGATAAATGACTTCTAGCTGTACCTAAATAAAAGACCACAAAGCTTTATGTAATCAATAGAAATACATGCATCCAAGCTGAACAACAAAAGGGGAGAAGGAAATATTAGGTCACTAGATGGTGCCATAATGTTATTTTTTACTTTATTGTCAGGGCTGCTGGAGCTTTCCACAACAATCCGTTTTGAGAAGCATAACTCCAGGCATTAGTAGCATAAAAAATAGGCCTAATGTTAACAGCATGGATAATTTACAGAGGGAATGCCACTAATGCTAAAAATTTAGTTATATTCCATTGTGCTGCGTTAAACAGAGGAACATCAAGAAGCTGTGGATAAATGTTCAAGCTATAACCTAAAAACCTTTACCACGAAGCAAAAATAGTTTATTCTTATTTTAGACATTTCCTTAAGTTCGTTTCTAAAAAACAACGTGTAATTAGAAGATACACAGATCAGTGGGAAAGACCATCACGGTTTTGAATCTGCTTCATAGGCACATTTCATCTTTTCAATAGGGAAACGCGTTCTTTATACATTGATTTTTACATTTAGAGAATACTGAAAGAATTGTGTTGAGCTGAAAAGCTCCTCAGGACCTGGGTCAGCACCCAGGTTTTAACTGGTCTTCAAGCTTTTGCGGCAAGCACGTTACCCACCAAGCTATCTCCCCGGCCCCCAGGGATAAGCTTTTCTAAATTTAATTTATATTAAGGTCCATCTTATTTCTGACTTAGGTGAAGACTTAGTAAAAATTCATCATTTCCAGGACTGCCTGATACTCTTTACAGCGTGAGTCCCTAGGGATACCCGTTTGCATCAACCGTTCTTCCTTGATGGTTATTAATGACATTTGTAGTCACTTTACTTAACAGACTGCAAACAATTAAATACGGGCTTTGACATTTTGTCTGTGCCTTGGCTGAAATGGTACATAGGAATTTTGACAGTCTTATCTTGCTTTTCAAGATTTGTACTTGATGGGCAAAGGTGCTAAAAGAAATAAAATGTCCCGTAGTTCTGCTGAAAATATAAATTCACAATTCAAAGTCATTGCTTAACTTTAATCAACTTGTTTAACAGGAATTTGCCCCAAGAGTTGAGTGCCTTGTTTTACTTTCTGTAATGCAAATGGATTTATAAAGAATTATGAGTGGGACATTATTTACTTGAAACAATGTTTTATGCTTTTGGTACATTGTCTCCCTACCTCTCCTTATTATTGTTGAGCTAAAAAAGAATATTATGTGCTCTATTTTTGAGTGAAAGATTGGATGATTGAAGGAGCTTAGGACCCCGAATACTAAAGGCAAAAGCAGAAGCTCTGCCTTGATCTCTTGAACAGCGTACCCTATGGGGTTCAGAAGGAAGGCAAGTAGGAAATACTAAGGCTTTGTGTGTGTGTGTGTGTGTGTGTGTGTGTGTGTGTGTGTGTGTGTGTGTGTGTGTGTGAGAGAGAGAGAGAGATTTGAAAATGAACTAATTTTGAAAATGCAAATTGAAAGGTTTTCTACTTCAATAATTACAGTTGACTTTATCTGAACATTACTTCCTATCAAAGGAACTACTCCCCTGAGTCAAGTTTGTCCACTGCTTGTCTTCACTAACACCATGTTCTCTTCCCTTTATGACTATCAGTGTTAAGCTGGTGATGGTGGCAAATGCCTCCATCGCTCTTCTCAATTTACAATTTCATCTTCTGATTCAAAAGAAATAGATTCAAAGGAAGTAGAAAGGCAGTAAATATCCTCACTACTGTGTTCCTAGGAAACTTCTGTAAGTTTCTGACACATGATACCATTCTACCCTCTTCATCTGCCTCAGGTTTCACAGGCAGTTCATGCTATTTATGAAGTTAAGACTCCTTGTATATTGTTGGTAACCATCATTTCATTAAAATTCCAAATAATTTTAATGAAATTCTATTAATTCCAACAGTTTTCTAACAAATGAAATAGAAACCACAAACAATGTCTTCAATTCACAATATTTTACAAAACAATCAATTCCAAACTACAACATGTGAAAAGATGATTCCAAAATATCCATGCAGGTTTGACCTTAATTACCAAAATAAAATTCCCAGTACTTCAAATTCACTATGTGGTATATGGTAATATGATGCCACGTTGTAAATTTCATAACATAATTTTTTTCAACACAAGATTAAGAATATTATATAAAATTCTCTTCATTTTATGAATGTTAGATACAAATAGAACAAAAGAATTTCATATTTACATGTGGTTTTCATTCCCAAGATATATCAGAACATATGCAACTAGTTTATAAATTTTAAGTGCTCACAGATAAAATCTTCCTGTTCACCATTCATTCAAGATTAAGAGAAAGTCATTCTATATCCTTTCCAGTCTAACACGGACACCTAACACAGATTGGACTCTTGAAACAGCCACCTTCTAAGAATGTTGCCCAGCTACCTCTGTAGTGAATTGTTTTTTCTCTGCCTCTGGTGCAAGACTCTGTTGATTTCTACCTCTCTAGTTCATCAGTCATTTATTTTTCAACCATACTGGATTAACTCTGTATTTCTATCCCTTTTTGTCACTATTGCTGTTGTTAATAAAAAGGCTCTCAAACCTTATGGATGATAATGTCATCCTGGCTCTTATAGTAATGAAAAGTGGAGGTTTGTATGTAAGGAGAAAAGGAAAAAACGAGGAAGTTGGTGAAGGCTACAGCATGTTCATACTTTATCAGAATTTAATTGAAACATGCTCTGAAGGGCGCCATTTGAGTTTGTACACGGCTCTTTAAAAAAAGGATTGAAAGTTACAAGACAGAGATTAGCTGCAGACATTCTTGTAACTCTGCAACACACATGCTGATCAATGAGGCATAGAGATATAATTGGGTTGTAGACACAGTTGTTGGAATATATTTACCAGGTTCTTAAACATCGCATGGACGTTTTTAGTCTAAATTATCAACAAATGAGGACTTTCTCTGAGATACCAGTTTAATTTATTTGTTGATTAATTTCAAAAGTGTCAGTCATTCCATTGTAAAACATTTTAAGGAAAAGTAAGAAGAAAAAAATCATTATATAATTTGACAGTGAAATATGTTCTTGAAAAATTTCAGGAAGTTCATGTGTAGAAATGGTCAGACACATAAACTATTTATGTAAGTTGTCTGTTCATATGTGTGAGCCTATAGAAAGTTTCATCAGGTCTTAACTAGATGAGCAAATATTCAAATGTGGCAGCAGATCGAGACCAAGTATCCTGAGTCCCCAAATCATATTCTCAGGAATATTTTAAAACATTTGTATTTGGGTTCATGACATGGGCATCAAATTAAATTAGTCATTGGTTGGCCACTTCCACACTATGGGGACTTTTGCCTTGTCTGATCGTATCTTGTTCTCTCTCTCTCTCTCTCTCTCTCTCTCTCTCTCTCTCTCTCTCTCTCTCTCCTCTTTCTCTCTCTCTCTGTTTTTCTCTTTCTCTGTTTCTCTCTGTGCATCTCTCTCTCTTTCTCTTGGTGATATTGTATAAGAAAAGAATGTATTTTCGATTAAATAAATAAAAACAGAACATTATTTATTTTTTCAAAAGATAAGTACTTGATGATCCTTGTTGGACCTAAATGTCTTCTGGTGATTTTGTCTTCAGCCCTATTGGCAGACAAATCATGCTTTACAATTTAAGATTAATAAATATGGATTATTACTAAAACATGGAAAATGTGGGGACACCAGGGCCTGTTTTCAACATGGACCCTCAAAATCACTGAAGACTGATCTTGAGCCATAGAATGGATTTGACTTGCCATTCAAAAGCAAATGTACTAAGTAAAAACATTTAAATACTTTATGAGCACTAACCATAAACCTATATGTGTCCTATGAGACAACAAATAAGCATACAAAATCATCTTAAAAATTGAAAAGTATATATTTTATCAATTAATCATTATGTTTATTATTTTGTAAGAATTTATGAAAGCATTCACTGTTACTGTGTCAATCTCATAGTCTAATCTCATAATCACTATGTTATCAACATTATCTCTTCAACTTAAAAACAGACACTTGGAGAGTAGTATACATAAGTATATATGAGTATGTATATATAAGCAATGTAAAGTAAACATTACGATCTCAAATCTAAGTTTCTATATTATATACCATGTTTTATAAATAAACCTTACTCTAAGTATAAACAATAATACTGTTAAATTTGGAATCACATGTTTGCTTCTAATTATACTTAGAATAATCACATTTAATTTTTGTGTGCTGAATGAATCAAATGATTTCTAGAATATCATGACATCCAACAATAATTATAGTATCTAAATCATAAATTTCCCATCATCTAAACAGAGTGCTATGTGAAACCACTTTGGTAGTCCCTAAAAGATTGCCCATTATGTACTTAACAGCAAAAGTAAATGCTAGGATTATTGTATTTTACAGATAGAAAAATAAGATGTTGTAAAGGAGGTTCAGTATGTTAAAACAGCACAGAATGTTAAAATGGGGTACACATATTGTCTCCTGTGTCTATAACCATAAAAATAAAACTTTTCAAGTATTTAATGCCTGAGTGTTTAAGTATGTTACAAAGGATTTAATATCCAAATGGTTTTGCATTAGTAATGGATATATTAATTTTCTAAGCCACTCATCTAATATCTAAATGAAAATATATAGAGAAATGGTAAAAATCATGTTTCTGTAGTAAGTGCTTTATACATGTGGAGTTGAACACAAAACAAAGTTTCAAAATATAGTGCAAAAAAAGTGATAAAAATGTCTTGCAGTCTTCAGAACTTGTTAAAGCACTTGAGAATGATCACAGTAATTCATTCCTGAAATTACAGATAAATCACCCTAACTATAGAAACCATCAAGGGAACCCTAAAGTGCCTCAGAAAAACATTATAATAATTAGAAGCACTCTGCTCACCTATGCATTTGAAACTGTAGTGGGATTTGAATGACCACAATCCTCTGAAGAGAATGGCCAAATACATACATACTTTGATAATATATATGAGTGTGTTTGTGGATGAGTCGCCTTTCTGTATTTGTTTTTGTCTCAGTCTCTATCTCTGTGTCTCTGTGTCTCTCTGCCTGTCTCTGTCTCTGTCTCTGTCTCTCTCTTTCTGTGTGTGTGTGTGTGTGTGTGTGTGTGTGTGTGTGTGTGTGCGTGTGTGTGTGTTTTAGGCACACATTTACAGGTTTACATTTTGCATGAACGATTTAATACCTACTGAAAATATTATTTCATCAATATAATCTATTAAGATGGCTAAAACTGATTCTTCAAACCGAAGATTCTAGAATATTTATCTTCCTCCCTAGAAGTTGCTGAAAATAAATCAAAATTGGGAGAGATCACTAAGTTTTATTAGAAGTGATAACAGAAGATGTTTTTCTTCATTTTCTTTTGAGATGGGGTATCCTGTGGTCTAGGCTGTCCCCAAACTGGCTCTGATAACAAATGTGCTACCATGCCAGGACCTCAGACACAGTAAGTAAATACCCTGTCTTCTGTCCCTGAGCCACTTCCTTAGTCACACAAGACATTTCTTAAGTATTTTCTATAACCAGAACATGCTCTGTCTGCACATCCAGATATGCAAATCATCTCCGGTTTTATGGTTAAATAAAATTTGCTCAATGCAATACCTACAAAATGTGGCAAAGCTCCAACCACATATACCTAGCATACTCCAGATTTTATGCTTTTAATGATTTCATTCTAGGAGCTGAAGAGATATATCTCAGTACTTGCTGCTCCTGCAGAGGACTGGGGTTCAGTTCCCACCACCTATATGGTGTCTCAGGACCATCTCCAGTTCCACTGACTGATATGAGAAAAGGGGGGCTATTTCAAGGATGCCAGAGCAGGAAATGTTTTTTTGTAATGAAACTTTAGGGGAGAAAAGGCATGAGAAATGAGAAGAGATTGGAAGTAAAAGACTGATTGGGGAGGAACTTGGGTATCTCATTTGACTGTAACATTGTGTTCTATTTATTGATCTCTCCAGTGTTTATTGAGCGCCTTTTACACATCAATGGTAAATGAAAGAAATAGAATTGCAGTCCTGTTGGACAGGTAAAAGAAAGTAACACACAAAGAAATAGAGAAATGAGAATAGAGAATGAATCATACACTTAAATGAAGAAGCAGCCCTATGTTCTTGACATATAAGGAGCCTTCTCAGCAAGATAAAGCAATTCCAATGAGAGAAAAGGGAATGAGAATGACTGACAAAAAGTTCTGGAAAGGAAGGTGAATTCCACCCCTACCAGCTTCAGTGATCTTTTGTGTCTGAGGAACCAGATGTGTGGCTCTACGGAAACCTACTTTAGGCTGAAGAAAGGGCTTTTCCTATACTCAGAAGAAGAAGAAAGGATTGTAGTAACAAGAGGGGTCAAGGACTCACAAGAGAACCTACATAATCAGCCAATGTAGTCCCACAGAGGCCCACAGAGACTAACACAGCAACCAAGGACATACATAGAACTGACCTAGGCCCTCTACAGCTATGCAATACTTGTGTAACTTGGAGACTCCTAACAGGGGGAGCATGGCCTGTCTCTGACTCTGTTGCTAGCCTTTGGGACGCTTTCCCTCTATTTGGCTGCCTCTTTTAGCCTCTACAGGAGAAGGTGTGCCTAATTTTATTGCAACTTGATATGACAAAACCAGTAGATAGCCATAGGGAGGACTCCCATTTTCAAAGAGAAAGGGAGGAAGCATGGATGGGGCAAAAGGAGTCAAGTAGAAGCATGGTTAGGAGAGGAGTTAGAAGCAATCAATTAATTAATTTTTTTCTATTTTTTATTGGATTTTTTTAAATTTTCATTTCAAACATTATTCCCTTTCCTCTGTTTCCAGTCCATAAGCCCCCATCCCCTTCCGCTCCCCATTTTTCTATGAGGGTGTTCCTCCTCCCCAAACTCCCCCTTCTTGCCCTGACATTCCCCTATACTGCAGGGTCCAAAATGAAAATTTTAAATATCGTGAAATTTTAAAAAATTTGCCCTTCTCACACCTGCCAAAAGGCTACCTGGTAGCCTTTGATGAAGGAAACCATAGAAGTCCATAGCATTACAAAAATACAAATCCTTCGCCTCTATTGGCCAATTAATTAAATTAATTATTTAACTAACCTTTGTTTCAGAATCAGAATGTAACTTGTGTTTTAGATCTCATGTACATGATTACCTTTAGGCTACGTCTATACATTTGCTTACTTTGATACCTTTCCTCTTCTGTTTCCCTAACAAAACCGTAAGAAATATCTTGAAATCACTTCTCTAATAAATGTATTAGAACTTACTAATGAGTTTATTCACAATGGTGGGAAGAGGAAAATGCTTGTATATCTATCCCACAAATTGGATCCAAGGAGTCTAACTTAAAGCATTAGAGAAAACCTCTTTGACGAATGCTGCTTATTCTGAAGAGGCAATCATGTGTGGCACTGGAAAGAGTCTTTTCTAGGCAAAGAAAAGAGCAAATAGAAAAGGCAGAAGAGACAATGACATGGGTAGGTAAACCATGCAGTTGGTCCAACCTGTGGAAGGGCAAGTCTGTGAGACTGTGAGGTCAACAGTGTACGAATGGAAACACTATACAAGGGTTGAAGGGACATTCCAAGTGCAAATGTAGGTCTCTAAAATCTGGCTTTGTTATTTTGTTTTTGTTTTTGTTTTAACCAAGGCTTATATAGTACTGCCAATAGGCTCAACCACCAAGCCACCAATGGACTATACAAAAGGTCATTTGTTTAAAATAAACTTTCAATCCATCCCTTCTCCAAAAATGAGGGTAACACTGCTAAACCCTCTACAAAGAAACCCCACGTGTTTTGGAGGTTGTTTTCTAGAATATATTCAAGTCAAATGTAAAGTTTTCCCTAGAGGCAGTTTCTCTGGAATTTGAAGAGGAATAATTTAGGCTAAAATCCTGGCTGTAGCATTTCTTTGACCCTTTCTTCCTTTCGGTTTCTGACCTTCATAGTCTTCATACTCACACGGCTGACCTGTGCTGATCAGAGAGGACTGTCGAGCAGGAATCTCTGGGAGAGCATCTGTTAAGCACTCAGAGAGAAGAGTGAAGTATTTTCCTTACCCTCTTTTGCTGGTAGGGATACAAAAGGAGTGGCAGGAAATGCCACATAAGGATAAGACTGCATCTGTTGAACTGAAAGAGAGAAGTTCCAAGAAAGAAAGAAAACAAATTTTTAAAAAAGTTCTAAAGCATCCTTTGGACTTCAGAATAGTTTTTCCAAGAACACATTTTCTTATTTTTTGAATCTTTTAAATAAATAAGATTTTACCTAAGAAAAAAACCCCAGGGGTAGAAGGGAACTTGAATAATTTTACATTGTTACAATAACAAGGAGGAGCACCTGAGAGGTCTTATTTGTTGGAAATTTCAATGCTTTTATTATAATTGTTAGGCGTGCAATGTATTCTTACACCTCAGGAAACACGAAGAGTCAAATTATCTTATTGATGCTGCCACATCGCTTCCATTAACTTGAATACCAGTAAATTTGTGAGAAATTAACCCTCTTCATACCTACGTGGGAAGTCTCCTTGCGATTTTCTGAAAGCTTTTGCAATTAATTCTCCTCTGGAGAGCCTATCAGCTCATTTTAAATGTTTCATTTTTTAAAGGTGAAAAAGATAAATGAAAAAAATACCCTCTGAGTTAAAATATCCACTCATTTATATTGTACTTACCTCAAACATAATTTATAAAAATATACTTTTTTGAAATTTGTTTATAATCTTTGTCCTGACAGTAGTTAAATGTAGTTGATATAAAAATCCATAGAGAATAGAATAAATGGGAGATTGAAGACAGATAAATCAATTTTATACAAACAAATCTATCAGGACACTATATTTGAAAATTAGTCATTTGCAAAGATCTATAACTCTTTTGATAATGCATAGAAAACACAATGTCATTTTATAAACTCTGCTGGCAAATTTATTTTGTCATTCATGACTGACTTAGATAATTATACTTTCAGAATAGAAGTATATTCATTAACAGATTTAATTCTTGGTTGGTTGTTTACTGTTAGGTATGTCGCTGCCTTATTTGTTCTTATTATGGTTCCTCTGCTGTTGAGTTAGACAAGTTTTCATTGGAGACGTTGTGTAGTCTAGGTTTGCTATGTAGACCAAGCCTGGTTTAAACTCACAGCAGTTTGCCTCCTAAGCACTGGTAATAAAGGCCTAGCCTATCATATCCAGCCTGATTTAATCCTTAAAGAAATGCTTCATTCAAAACAAAGACAAAATCAGATGAAGAAGATTGGAGGGATATTTACACTTGGAGATTTCTCATCCAGTTCTTCTTGTTCTTCATAAACACCTAATACATAGTGAAATAACTGTATAAATCAATGGACAATATCCACTGCGTGGCATTTGGGTATATTTGCGAGGTCATACATATAATGTCAAAATGCATGTGTGTTAGTTTTAGAATTTAATACTCACAAATTTAGCAATAAAAATGATCCTTAGTTTTGGAAAATCTAAGTCCAGATTTTTATGCTTTGTGATGTTAAATTGACATCGTGTCCTTTTCTTCAGGCTTAAATTAATTAATGATAATTTAAGAAACTTGCAACTACACACACAAATGAAATTAAAGATACATGTGTATAGATACTGAATTTCACTCATACTTATGTGATAATTATGTGTCTTACAAATTATGTTTGAAAAAATATATGCTGGAATTAAGCAAAATTAATGTATTGTTTTCTTTGTTCTCTGAACGTGCTACTTCCAGATCTCTATTCCCCTGTCATCCTGCACTCCCCTGAGGACAAAAAGACATTCTAATGTCCTCTCCTATATAGACATTAGTTTCTTTCATTACTAGTTAATTTTGATTATGTGTGTGTGTCTTGTATTTTGATCTCTTTCTTTCCCCAAATGCTCCCATATCCCTCCTCTTTCACTAAATAAATCCTCCCTATTTACTAATTTTAATTTTGTTTAGTGTCCCATAGAGTTTAATCAAGCTATGCATGAGGTCTTGTGCTGGGAAAAATCCATCACATCTTGGTGAGTTTACCAGTTGGATACATAACTGAATACCATGCCCCTGTCTCTCCCAGGATCTGTTGCCAACAGCTCAGCAGGACAGGGAAGGGAACAGCAAGTCCCTTCTCACTTTGTAGCTTTCATTTAGTAGAGCCTAGTTTCTGTGGACCTAGGGAGAAACGCATTGCTGCTATTTCTCTATTTTTGTCCTGACCAAAGTGTTAGGCGTTTATCTAAGCTCCACCCCACAGTTACCTGGCAACAGCCAACTCTGTCTGTCTCACTTTAAGAGGGGCTGCTTGCCCCTCATTCTCTTGCTCTTTCTCTTCCCTTCTTCCTCCTGCTCTGTCCCCTCATCCCTTACTCTCTCTCTTCTTATTCCCTCACCCACCCCCTGTCAGTGTGCTCAAGGCTGGTCTCTACTCCTCTACTTCTGTATTCCCCTCTCCCCTTTTCCTCCCCCTCCTCCTCTCCATGTCTCTAGTTCTCAGCCTTTCTCTGCCTCTACTACCCTCTCAACACTCCTCCCCGTGCACCCTCCCCATGCCCCGAATACACTCTATTCTATACTATACCTTTGTGTGGCTGGTCCATCAGGGGAAAGGGATGCCTCAGCTTGGGCCCACCAAGGCATCCCCTTCCCCATACTTTAATACATCTCCACGAAAACATCGTCTCCTCTCTCTTTATCTTTTTATAAACACAACACAAAGGATGATATTTCTCAACCACTTTCTGACCCTCTGGCTTGTATATTCTTCCTAACACTGACCTTGGATAATATAATATGTCTTTATCAAATGTGGCTAATGATTATTCTAGTGTCTTGCTCTACACAACCAAGACGTCGCAACCAGTTTTAGTATCTTCCTTTCAGCTTACAAGGTCTAGCATCTCTTATACTAGATCCAAGTGCTCCCCAGTTTTTAACCTTTTGAGCCTAGATGAGTTGTAAAGACATTTCATTGATGTTTCTGTGGTTGCCCTGGAACCACATGGGAAAGTTTCCCCTTTCTGGAGATCACTAAACTTCACAGGTGAAATGACATGTATCCTGGTTGTGTTTTCTTTACAGACTTCTGGTTTCCTTTTACTTGCTCAATTTCATTTCCATTCTGCCTACAGTCAAGATTACCTTTGAAGTGTTTCCGGTGTGTACTTTCTGGCTTATGAGTGAGTACATTCCATGCTTGTCATTTTGGGTTTGGGTTACCTCTCTTAGGATGATATTTTCCACTTCCACCTATTTGCCTGTAAAATTCATGATATATTGTTTATAATATCTGAATAATATTCCATTGTGTAATGAACCACATTTTCTATACACTTTCTTTGATTGAGGCACATCTGTGTTGCTTCCACTTTCTGAATGCTATGAATAAGGTTGCTATGAACAAGATGAATTACGTGTCCTTGTGATATTGTGGAGCTTCCTTTGCATATCTGCCCAGGAGCAGTGTAGCTAGGCCTTCAGGTGAAACTTTTTCCAATATTCTGAGGAACTGCCAGATTGATTTCCAGAATGGTTGTTACAGTTTGTAATACCACCAGGTGTGGCGAGGTGTTTCTCTTTATCCATACCCTTGCCAGCATATGCTGTCACTTGATCTTAGTCATTCTGGTTGATATAAAGTAGAATCTCAAGGTTGCTTTGATTTATGTGGGTGACTTTAGGCAAAATTTGAACAGTGGGGGATATGGAACTTGAAGAGATGACCTCCAGTAGTTAGACTGGGCCCCAAGTGAAGGAATGGGGAGACCAACCCACCTTCAAAAATTCAAAATTGTTCCTGTCTAGAAGCAATGCAGGGAGAAAAATGGGGGGAGAATCTAAATGAATGGGTGATCAGTGAGCAGCCCATTCGCCGGATGGGCACCAAATCATGACAGTATTATTGACAGTAATTTAACGGCAGACAAGTTGCCCACCATGGCTCTCATCTGAGAGTCTTGACCAGCAACTGACTTAGATATAGACATTCACAGCCAACCATTAGACTGATGTTGGGGACCCTGATGGAAGAGTTGGGGGAAGAAGTGAAGGAACTGAAGAGGATGAAAACCCCATAGGAAGACCAGCACTGCCAATTCACCTGAACCTTACAGGAACTCCCAGAGACTGAACCACCAACCAAAGAACATACAGGGGCTGGTCTGAGACCTTCTGGCAAGCTTGTAGCAAAAGACTGCCTTGTCTGGCCTCAGTGGGAGAGGATGTGCCTAATCCTGTAGATACTTGATGCCTCTGGTAGGTGGGATGGAGGAAGGGGCACTCTCTCAGAGGCAAAGGGGAGAGGGTATAGGGGTAAGAACACTGCTGGAGGTAACATTTAGAAGGAGTTCAAAATCTGGGATGTAAATAAATAAAAAACTAATTAATAATAAAATGAATAAAATAAATCTGAATAGAAGGAGAAGTATTTCTTATCTAGGCAATAGTCAAACAAATTTTGTTTTTATATCTTGTCATAGACCTAGAGGCTGAGAAAACAGCCGTCCTATTTTTCTTTTAGTGCCTTTCACTGAAATATTTTAGGTTTGTCTCATGTCCATAAAGAAGCCCAAAATTTTTCTGTCTTTATTTTATTTCCACTCTTTGCAATCTTGACAATAACAAAACAAAGAAAAAACACAGAAAAGAAAATTCATTATGTACTGATCATTTTTCCAAAATATACTGTGAAATTCATTTTTGAGTTTAAGCTTTATAATGATGGTGCTCTCTGTCAGCTTTAGTATTGTACTTGAATTTATAGAGTGATTCAAAGCTCTCCTTGTATGTTTCAATCTCAACTGGACACTTCCAATGTCAAGCTAAGTATATAAGTTTTTTTAGTGACAAATGGATCTGTTTGTTTGTTTGTCAACAGTGAGATTGGGATGTCTATTCATAATGTTGCTCAGGCCAGTATTCTATTTATTTATGTATTTCTTTATTTATTTACATTTAGGATGGGGTATTAAGCCTCTATGTTGCTCCGGGTCTCATGGAAGTCCCAGTATCAATGAACCTTCTGGCCTCTAGAAAAGGTGAATCTGTAATCTGATAGCATTTCACCTGTTTCCAAAAATGTTTTCTCTGAAATAATGAAACAAGCTTTTAAAGAAGCAAGAGTCTCAGAGAAAATAGGTATTTCAGATTGCCAACCATTTTCCAAGGATGAGAATAATTAAATTTCTTGGTAAGGGGAAATCATGGGTCAGAAGTTTTCCTAGAGAATTAAATATTAAAGTAGATTTAGGGTTTTTATAAGCCTAGTGGCTTAGCAGTGGTTTGCAACTCAGGACGGTGACAAATTTTATGACTGTGATGAATGAAGTGTCTTTGGTTTTAAGTCAGTTTATTTCATAGACTATATTATTTTTGTATATATATTTGTGTGCCATGTATCTGTTCATATGTGTATGTATATGCATGTTGAGGCAGAAAGTTGTCCCCTGGTATGTGTCTTCCTATTTGCCCTCCACTTTATATACTGAGTCAAGGTCTTTCTTTTGAATTGTATTTATGTTAGCCTATTTGCTCTAGGATCCCTTATCTATGCCTCTAAAGTACAGAAAATATTATAGGTGGTCTGGAACATCCATCAGGATCCTGGATATAAATTTGGGCTCTCATGTTTGCACACTCAGACAATTTATTCTTTTAATCATCTCCTAGCACCCAGTATTTTATTCCTTATTAATTCATACTTTATTATTTGTTCTCTTTCTATCAGCCCCTTCAAGTTATATGTAATGCAACATGTACTTCTTTGCAGGGATTCACTAAACACTTATTGGTAAATGAAGTTTATAATACAGTGTTTACTGAAGCATGTAGCATATATGTGGCTTTCTAGTTATCATACTGTATAGAAATCTTCCACATCACAGCAGTGTTTGAATAAAACGTTCAAGATCATTTCTTATTTTCATTTTTAAGAGGGGGAACTTGGGCCCACACTGATAAAGTCAATGAAAGCATGTGTGATTTTGCTACAAAAATGTAACAGGTATCAAGGTCATGCCAGGCAGAGGCCACTTTAAAGAGATCATTCATTCTCAAATCAGAGTATTTCCATTTGAAAATATTGAAAATATGAAACAAATATAATCCATAGCTACAGCAGAGTTTAAAAAATATGAGGTAAAACAAGTGAGTGACTAACCTCATGAATCCAGCCATTGAATCTAACCTCATCAGACAAGGATTTTGATTGTTTCTATCATTTAAATTATATGTTTGTAAGAATTGCTACATTTAGGAGCTGCTTATAAGCCACCAGTATTGCTGGGATTTGCTTTTAGAACTGTTAACAAGAGCTTGCTGGTGTTTTCCTAACTTTTAATGTTTTCTTTTGTATGATCAGAAAAAAATTGTTTCGCAGAAGGGCAAGTGTCTTCTACATGATTCTAATAAACAAGAAAGCAAGGTATTGCCAGCTGGTGGCCATTCAAGGGGCACCAAGAAGACAAATTTACATCGTAAAAATCAAATGCTTCCGCTGTTTGCTCATCTATTAAAACCATTCAGTCAAATCTTGCTGCATGCCTAAGCCCTCTTCCAAGATGTGGAAACACAATGGGAATGTCAAACAGATCTACTTCCTACTGATATGGAATAGGTCAATGCAAGAGAATAATCACAATAATAAATGAACAAAGACAAATCATGATCTTGAATTATTAATGATAGCATTATCATTGTTGAGTTCATGAACACATAGATGAAAACAGGACAAAAATAATTGGAGTGAAAGAAAGAAAAAGAGAAACAAAGGAAGAATGAAGGGAGGAAAAGAAGAAATCATTGAGTCATGCTTTTTGGTAGTTATACTAGAAGTAAAATTTAAATGAAGGATATCAATTAATTTGGTGGAAAACAAGATGCATTTGTGACGTGCATATGCTCAAGTGGGTTTAGCTTGTAATATCAGCATAGCAAACAGATATGTTTCTCTTTTGCATTCAGAATGAAATCAATTATTTTAATAAGAAAGAATAGTAAGTGTTTATATGGAGACTTCCAATTCCACGTTTAACCCACATGCTGAGTTAATGGGATTGCTTTGGAATCAATAACCTTTCAGTGTTGCTAGGTGTATATGTTTAGCAAGAGACGCTCAAAGTTGCTCTCAACTCCAAGAAGTTACTTTAAAGCTAAATCTGAGGTTACAGGGGGAAACCATTAAAACTTACATAGTAGGAACAGAAGAAGAAATATATTACCTCACAAGACACCATTTTATCTTCCGTAAATATAATACATAGTCAGAAAGCAACATGCAGTTTAAGTAAAATGGGACTTCTGAAAGTTTTAAGCACTCCAATGACTGAAATATTTCATACATGTTAGAGTTCACATTCTAAAATCATTTGAATACTTCTTAATCCATAATATAAGCAGCCAAAATTAGTAGTTGCAATGTAAAGAGAGGAATGTAGTAAAAGTATCCTCGTTATTGGTCCTGCGGAAAGACCAACATTCTTGAAATAAATAAATAAATTACTTATTTGCTTGAAAAAAATGGGGCATCATTACAAATAAAAAGGCAGGTGAGACCTTGCTCATTAGGCTGAACTGTTAGGTGCAGGGGCAAGCATTTTGTAGACAGAGTGCTGGACAGAAAGGATTATGGGAAATCCTGTGAGACCAGTAGGGTTAAACAAAAACATGTTTTTTCATACATATTTACGGTAAACTTTCTTACTAGGAGAGCACATATTGTAAAAATGACTAATATTCAGTGCTAAGAAATTCAGTCTAGTTGAACACAAAAAAAGTGATTTTTAAGTAGAAGTTGTTGCTTTATATTTGTTTTTGAAGGAAAGATTCATATATGAAAATGATTCTCCCCAAAATAGAGGCAATCACATAAATGGCAGATGAATAAGAGACTTATATTTGGTAAGCATAAATTCACACTAAATGCTATTTCCCTAATAACCACTTTAGTTGTTATTCTTGTTTGCCCTAGAAATACTAATATGGTGGTAATAAGAAAGCACACTAATTTTCCACCAAATTTAGAATTTTAGTAATTGAAACACAGATGTAGTGGGAGTCACAGGAAATTCCTTTGATGTTAAGTGCCTTGTTGGTGTTAGTTATGCACAAGTACTAAGCATGCACATGCCACTCACAATGACTGGCAATATGCAAATATTAGATTCTTCTTTCTCTCTCACGTGTGCTCTCTCTTTCTCTGTCTCTCTCTCTCTCTCCTCTCTGTCTCTTTCTCTCTGTCTCTCTCTGTCTCTGTCTCTCTCTGTCTCTGTCATATATATATATATATATGTGTGTGTGTGTGTGTGTGTGTGTATCACTAATAAAATTAGAGGCCATAAAATAAGTGTTGATGAAAATGGAAGTAAAATATTTATGTAAAATTTAATGTGTATTCAAAAGATCATCAAAGTTTACATAATGGAGGTTTTTACACAAATATTCTCTAATTATTAAAGAACACATTTACTGCTATAGTAAGTGCCAGCCAAATTCACTCTCCAGTGTTCATAAATTTAAAGTGTTTTCTTAACAATCTAAAAGTTTGCATTTCTCTTAGTTAACAAAAATTAGACATGGATTAAATAATTGTCATTTTTTTCCATTTGTGTACATGAACTCGCACATTGCTTAGTATATTAGTCACTCAAGTTCAATCCACCCATCATCTTTTCTTTCAGTATGTATGTATGAATGTATGCATGTATGTATGTATGTATATGTGTATGTATATAATGTATGTGATATAATATCTATATAATATACAATGTCTATGTAATACATAGTGTCTATATATAGTGTTCGTTTCTTTCCCTCACATTCTCACACACATATAAGTGTGTGTGTGCATGCATATCTGTGTGTGTGTGTGTGTGTGTGTGCAGTTGAGTGTATATATGAATCTACAAAAAACACAAAGATTAGGAATTTAAAGAAATGACTAATGAAATGAGACAAAATCCCTAGATAGTAATGCTATAAAAATAAAGTAGTTATTAGTTAATTATAATGCTACAACTAAACTCCAGAAAAATTGAAAATGATCCAGTTTCATAGTTTATGCTGGAGATTTTTAGAGAAGACAGCCCAATATACTGAGATATTTCCTGGAAAGAGTATGTTTGGGTCAAGGTGTTCTTGAAAGTAGAAATAACTGAAGGATGAACTAAATGTCAAAATGCTTGGCACATTTTGAGATATGAAGGAAATCTCAAAGGTAAATGTTAGGGATACAGAAAAACAGATGTGGAATAAAACTACAAAGGGTGAACACTGACAAGATCTCAGCTCATGTGAAAGGTTGTGTGCATATTCTAAAATGCAAAACAAATATTTTTGAAGACTTCACTTCATAATATATATATATATATAATATTTGTAAGAGTAGGCAGGTGAGTGTGTATATATATGTATATATATACATATTTTACACACACACACACATATATATATATGAAGAAAACACATAAATGAAATGAATATTTGGATTTTAAAAGTAGGTTTGTTAGGAAGAAACAAACACAGAAACGCAGTACACAGATGATTTTTAAAACAAAAGTTTCTTCTATCTGTTCTGTGGAAAACAGATTCCGGACAATAGAAATGAATTCCAAGTTCCAGTGCTGTTCAGAACCAGGTTAAAAGCAGTGGTTGTGTTAGAGAGGGAATGGGATATGCAAAGAAGAGGGTGGATACCCCCAGCACTGTTGATGTAAAAACCATGGCAATTATTGACAGATGAAATAAAGAGATGTGACAAGACACAACTTACCAAATCTTCTTACATCATGGGTAAATTCCTGAAGCTTGTGGTGGTTTTATTAGCAGTAGTGGTGTCAATATGGATACATCAAAATGTTTGAGAATATCAAGAACGTAAGCAAAAAATTGAGAATAAAATTAAAAGTTTCAATTAAGAATGGGTACCTGAAGTTATGGGAATAACTGATTTAAGAAAAATAAAGGGGCTGGGGATTTAGCTCAGTGGTAGAACGCTTACCTAGGAAGCGCAAGGCCCTGGGTTGGGTCCCCAGCTCCGAAAAAAGAACCAAAAAAAAAAAAAAAAAAAAAAAAGAAAAGAAAAGCAGAATGCGTGTTTCCTTGGTTAAACTCTGTGATTGTTTTTTTTTCCTTTTTCTTTATTGGATACTTTTTTAACATTTCAAATGTTATTCACTATCCTCTTTTCTCCTCCGGAAACCCCCTTTCCCATTCTTCCCTCCCCCTGTTTCTGTGAGGTGCTCACCCACTCACCCACCTAATCCCTCTCGACTCCCAGCCCTGGCATTCCACTACACTGGGACATCAAGCCTTCACAGGGCCAAGGACATCTCCTACCATTGATACCCAAGACCATCCTCTGATACATACGCTGCTGGAGCCATGGGTTGCTCCATGTGTACCCTTTGGTTAGTGGTTTTAATCCCTGAGTTCTCTGGGGGTCTGGTTGGTTAATATGGTTGTTTTTCCTAACAAACCTACTTGTAAAAACCAAATTTTCATTTCATATATGTGTTTTTTCTATATATATATATATATATATATATATATATATATATATATATATATATATATATATATATATATGTGTGTGTGTGTGTGTGTGTGTGTGTGTGTGTGTGAAATATATATATTCTCACTTGCCTAATCTTACACACACACACTTATATATGTATATATTACAAAGATTCAAAATATAAAAATATGCATATATATTTGTAAGAGTAGGCAGATGAGTATATGAATATCTTTCCTTTTACTTTACATATTATGCTTGTTTGAGCTGTCCAGTTGCAGCCTTTATCTTGTTGGTGGTGTTGTTTGGTTGGTTTTCCTGTAACAAGGCAAATAGAAGTGTCACTGTTTTGTAAATTAAAAAACAAAAAACAAACAAACAAAAAAACCAAACTCAAATTAGGGAGATAAATTGTTCCTCCAGGAAATAGTTAGTGGTGCCAGATGTGTTGCATAATGATATAGTCATCAAACAGTACCTGCTGTCTTATATCAGAAAATTGACCTGCACTTAACAATTGGTCTTTCACGATATAAACATCTTTAGACCTATTTCAATTTTCCGTAATTGCAGCTTCTCCTAGACATCATGTCAGCCATTTTAATTCTTAGTAGAAAATTCTCTTCGGGGTAGCCCAGATATTTAAAATCAGTCTTACATAAGGTGAGTGTATTCCATAGTTACTATTGATTCTCTAAGTGATTGAGATCTTGTATTTTCACAGAATTTCAGACTGACTAATCATTTTGTGAGTTTCTAGGATTTTTCTGGCATTTGTTTCCAGGTAACTGGGAAACCTAGTAGAGGTGCTCATCTTTCCTCAATTTCATTAAGAGATGGCAGTGTAGGTTCTATGGGTTCTCTGTCTTGATCCTTACTTTCATTAGGTGTAATAAATTCACATTTATCACTTCTTGTTTCCTTAATTCTTCTGCTTCTGTCTCTCAAGCATTTGTACTATCATAGCTAATTTTTCTTGTTCTATGGCCAATTTTCATCCCGTATTTTGGAGAGGAAATTAACGGTAGGGATTGCAGTTAAAAGTAGGGAGAGTTTTGCTCTGATACGCATGCTTGCAATTCATAATGCAATGGCTTTTTCAAGTAACATTTCTATCCCCTTAATTTCTATCCTTGGTCTTAAGGGCACTGAAATCAAGTTTCCCAGTTTTTAGTGCAACAAGAGTCATAGTACATAATTAAAATTGTTGGGATTGCTTACTGTGATTCTCTGTTTCAGAGACTCCTGCTTCATTTCATGTTGCTGGGCTGCTTTCTTCTTCTCCAATAACATTGGACACCAGACATAAATTTAACATTTATTCACCAGATATAATTATCACCACACCCTATCTCAACCTATCTAGCTCTTTCTGAACTCTGGCTGTTGAGTTATACTGAGATGTTTTGGCTGAAACTCCTCTCCAAGCTGACTTATTTAATCTAGTTTCTCTTGGCTTCTGACTGAATTGTTATGCTTGGCCTCACACTGCCTTTGGCCATTTCTTCTAATCTTCTGGCTCCCTCTCATACTCTGGCTCATTCTTGTTTGTTAGCTCTACAATCTGTCTCTTTAAAAAGTCAAAATCAACTGAAAAAACTCTCTCTCTCTCTCTCTCTCTCTCTCTCTCTCTCTCTCTCTCTCTCTCTCTCTCTCATACTGTTCTCTTAAGTCTTCTCTTTCCTGTCTGTTCTCTTGAGAGTTGGGTATATCCCATCTCTGACTCATTCTGTCAAACCTTCCTTTAATGCAACACTTTCTCTCCCCCTCAATTAGCTACTACTTTCAAACATGGCTGCTTCCTTGTACAAGTTAACTTTGTCTTCATTTTATGAGGTTAAACATATGTACTAAGGATGTATCTGCATTCCTGCAACTGTGATTAAAGTTGTGTGGGGTATCTGCATTCCAGCCAGATCACACATACCTAGAAGGTCTTTGGATGTGATCCTTTGCCAGTTTCAGGATTAAAATTCCTCCACACATATGATACTTTTATAGTCACAACTACTAAAAGTAGCACAGGATTCTAGTGGATATTGGTGAGAATACACAGCCACTGTGGAACAGCACTTCTGATCTAATGCTCCCTCAGAACATCCTGGTTTTCTATGTCCCTAGCATAATCAAAATTGAGGACCCCTTGCTATCTGTGCTACAGGAACATACAATATGAGCTTATAACAAAGACAAAGACTGTTCTTCCATGTTTGATTTGAAAATAATAAAAGTATTTGTTTTGCTTTTGGCACAGTTATTACATGCTGTCTTGGTTACTTTTCTTGTCCTCTTGACAAAGGAGCTCCACAAAAACAACATGAGAGTAAGTGTTTAATTTGGGTTACAATTCAATTCTGCTGTCCTGTCTATTATGATGGAGAAATAAGGGCATGAAGACTTGATACAGATGGTTTTATATTATTTGTAATAAAAAAGACAGAAATGTTAAAAGAATGAATGCTACTGCTGAACTGTCTTTCTTCATTTATGCAGTCCAGTACCCCGCCTGTTGAAAAGGTTCCAGCCAAAGTGAGTGGATCAACACCATCAAGATAATCTTTTAAGGCATGCCCAGACTCCTTTCCATGTGGTTTTTCTTTATATGAAGTTGGCAATTAACATTATTCATTACACATAGTCTGCCTAAATCCAAGGCCGGGAGGAGAGGTGGCTAATAGGCTCTGCAAGTACCATTTTTATCTCTTTGTTACAAAGCAGTATATTCATGTAACTGAACCCTTTTCTTGTGAAATTAAAGTAGCAGAGTAGGGGACATGAGCATGTTTGACATCTAATCCAAATTCTGGGAGGATAAATGTGAGTCTGCTGTGACTTTTGGCTGAATCTAGCCTTCATATTGAAGTACTCAGTGAAACCTAGCAAAGGCAATATATTAACTTTCCAATGTAATTTTCTCAGATATGTGTGAAAATGGAATTCATTATACTTCAGAATTGAATATTAAGGATAATTAAAGAGTTTGGCAGCTCTTTTATTCTTAGCAATAGCTGGGAAAATTCCAGTGTTCACCAAATGTAGCAGGTTTACTGGTTTCACAACCAAATCTTCAAGTGGAACAGGAGACTGGGTAACTATATTGTTTTTAATTCCATGAGAGAATCTCAGTTTCTAATCTGAGAAATAAAATAATTTGATAAAAGCTCATAATATGATGGAGTTCATCATCCAATTTTCCCCTTTCTTAGAAGACATGACTTAGAAATAAATAGACCGTAAATAAATAAATACCTTAATCATTATTATGTAAACATTGTTAAAAACAGTACCGGGAAATTTTCAAGTGATCAAACTCTGTTGTCCTGCCAAAGAGGACTGTTGGGATCAGAAGCATATACATTGCTTTTAATATTTTAAAGCGGGGGTTGGGGATTTAGCTCAGTGGTAGAGCACTTGCCTAGCAAGTGCAACGCCCTGGGTTCGGTCCCCAGCTCCGAAAAAAAGAAAAGAAAAAAAATATTTTAAAGTGATTATCACTTCAGAGACATAAGGATAATTTATTTTTTTGGTTCTTGGAAACTTCTTTGCATATAATAACTACTTAATGATAATTATTGTTATTGACATTATTAACTTCATATTTAACAACTCATTCCCTCATGGGAGAATGATACATGGCAATCAGAATGGCTTTCTTTAGTCTTTGGATATGAGAGGAGGATTTTTTTGTCAGTTGGGACATACATACTTATTTTTACTTGTACAGATATTTTATTTAGCTCTGCTATCAATAAATAACCATAAACATGACAAAAACCACAGAATATATTTATATATGTTGTGATGCATTTGGCCAAATATTAAAAGAGGGAACAGTACATAGAGAAAACTATATATTGCAGAAAATAAATGTAGGCTGAAGAAAATTGATCAAGGATCCAAAAATCAGAAGTCGGCCATCTCACCATCACCTAAGACTCAGATGTGTTCACTGTAGATAGAAAGTTGATTCTATTTACCAGTTAGGCTATTGATGCCAACAGGACAGCACAGGGTGTAAATGTGATGTAGTATGATAGAGTATGAGAACTATAAACTTTGCTTACATACACTGTGCATGGTGGAACAAGGCATAGTAGAACTAGAGAAAAGTTGCATCATGATCTCCTACTGCCTTGTCCCCATCCACAGAATCTAATATTGATAAAAGGAGACTTATTAATAGGAGGCAGCCTCAGGAGGGGACCTACATTGCCATTGACTACTGGATCTAGCTATGCCAGCTTGCTTCAGAATGTTATGTTCATGTACATTTCATCAGCTACAAAAATAGTGACCATGCACTGAGCAGACAATTAGCCATAATAGGAATATCTAAACCAGAGAAACCATCAAACATCTATAATTAAGTGCTTCTGTGGCTATGGTTCTTGTACTAGAGCAAGTCTCAGTTCTACAACTGAGACAGAAATAGAATAACTTCTCAAGGAGTTCGTGAGAAGCAAGTGAAATGATAAATTTGTATACAACAAGGGACTATTTGCATAATGATAAAGTTGGCATTAACAGTCAATTAATACATTCCGTGAAATGTGTACCTTATTCGAATGCAGAAAGTATACATTTTAGTGACTCAATCTTTTAAATAAATTTAAAGAAAACTCTCTAAATGTTCATGTTCTTAAACCATACTTGGTATTGTGATGCAGGACTGAAATCATAGGAACATTATTTCTATGCATGGGGGATTTCAGATATTTTAATTCCCACCAGTGTCACCGAATCAGCCTGCTAGGCCAGTTCCATTTTTACAGGTGTACATGACTAAACTTGTGTATCTACACAATGTTCATTTTAACATGGTCTCCTGATAATAATTATCCTGAAATCATCAGCTCCAAACTATAAAACAAAAACAAAAGGAGACACTTCTCAAAAACATTTCAGAATTTTATTGAAAAACATGTGTATGTAAATGCTTAAAAATTATTATGTGAGGGTTTGGGATTTAGCTCAGTGGTAGAGCACTTGCCTAGCAAGCGCAAGGCCCTGGGTTCGGTCCCCAGCTCCGAAAAAAAAAGAAAAAAAATTATTATGTGAATACATATAGAAAGTACATGTAACAAAATATATGTATATATATGTATATGTATATAAAATTAATATACTTAGGTTTGCTGTATCATTTATAGACCTCATATTTCCCATTTGCTAAGCCTGAGATAAAGTCACTATCTACCAATCCAAAACTATTTTAGTTGTATAGGATCATAGTGAACTTTATTCTTTATTTTTCAGTTTTTATTTAAATATTCATTTTTACTTTTAATGTGCTGTGTGTGTGTATGTGTGTGTGTGTGTGTGTGTGTGTGTGTGTGTGTGTGTGTGTGTTTGTATGAGTGTAGCTGTCAACAGATGCCAGAAAATGGTGTCAGGTTGCTTGTGGCTGGAATTACAGATGGTTGCAAGCTGTCCAATATGGGTGCTGTGAACAAGTCTTGGGTCCCTGGAAGATCTGTATGCTTTCATAGCTACTCACTCATATCTTCAGCTTGATGTTGTTAGTGGTAAATGTCAACTTGACACCACCAATTGAATCACCTAGGAAGAGAAGTCAATGCGAGATAGACTACTATATTGTAGTTTATATTGTAGTATATCTGTGTGGGTAATTATTTTAAGTAAGCTAAGGAACTCCTATCCCACTCGGAGTGGCAAGACACCTGGATTACTTGATTCAACTTAGGTGGAATCCTGCATTGGCTTGCCATTTGAGTCCTTGGAAGAAGAGAGTAGACATTGCTTACACATCTTCAGGAAAGAAAATTTCCCAACTGCATATTATGATACAAAACAAGTGTCAGTATACATGAAATAAGATTTTGACTGCATTGGAATAAGTCTAGAAATTAACAACAGTACAGAAACTCAAGAGATTAAGCATCACATAAATGCATGAAAATTATGTGACAAAGTGAAAGCATTCCCAGACAAAAAATGTACAGTGTTAGTGATTACATCAAAATATCTGAGCAATCTCAAACAGGTAAATGATAAGCTTTTCGAAGAACAAGAACAAATCAAAAATGTGTGATAAAATATCAATTTCTCTGTTTCAAAGTGCTTTCCAATTTTCCTAATGCATGGGTTAGACAACTATAGCCTAGAGACTAAACAAAATCATGGGTTATAATTTTGTAAATTTTAACAAATGTTCATAGTTCAAGTTTTATTAGAAGAAAAGATAAGCCCACTCCTACATGTATTTTCTTTGGTTCACTCCTTTAACAAAACAAAGACAGTGCATTGCTGATAGTTCTTGTGATAGAGAATATGAAATTTACAAATGCTAAAATATTTAGTATCAATTCCCTTATGGGGTAACAGTGGTCATCTCTGGTCTAAAGACACAAGACCAAACTGGTTTATGACCTAGGCATTACTATCCATACTACTGAAATCATTCTTCCCTTCCACTATCAAAAAGCAATCTGGAAAATAGAAAGCAGCCGATATCACTCTCTTCATGTATAAGATAGAGGAGATGATAAGCCAGTGTGGAAGCTTCTAATAGAACAAAAGCAGAACAGCAAGTTCTTTACAAGAAAAGAAGTCAACAAATATACATAAAGCCTTGGAAATATTGCCATTCTTACAAGTTATATATACAGTTTTAGTAGAAATAGATGTTTTCTTTTTCCTAAACTCTGGGCTTTTTCTTTAGTCTAAGACTCTACTTGGAAAAAGAAAGGAAAATCTGATATAGGACCTGGAAAGCTTGTCTAGTAGTTAGTAACATTTGATTGTATCCCTGAGGAACATGGTTCCTAGGACCCTGGTCAGTGGTCTCCCAAACTCCTGTAATTCCAGTTCCTGAGTGCCTCATGCCTTCTTCTGATGAACATGGCTACTTGAACTCATATACACCCCACACACACACACCATGTACAAACATATACACACACAGCATGTACATACACACATAGCATGTATACACACTTGTACATGCCCATGCACACATATACATAATATAAATATAGATATTTACAGAAAGATTTCTGAAATGGGTGAGAAATCAACTACAATTAGGCATACCAAATAAAGATAGAACTTTGAATGAATGCTATTTGGAAATACAGGACATAAATGTAAATATGTTTATGTTTCATAGAAACAAAAAATAATTTGTTATATAGAAACAATGGACTAATTAAATCAATGCATCAAAGCCTATTTTACACTTTAGTGCTTTGTATTCTTCATTAATAAGAGACATCATGAAAATCAAGAAATAATGCTTTGGGCTTTGAAGCAATTCTCTAATTCAACTGGTTAATTCTAGGAGTGCTCGTGTGTGCTGTCACTGGTATTCTTTTATTTCCCAGATTTGGGTGAATAGCAAAAGCCTGAAGAAATAGAATAAAGCAGAAAACACTTAGCCAACATCTGCACATAGACACTGATTCAAGTATTAAATCCACCACTCTGCAGTTTTTAAACAACAACAACAAGATAGTTAATTGTCCCCAGTTAATACAGACTTACAATAAAGGGTCTTAAGGGTGCCTTATACTTAAAAAAGATGAAAAATATGAACAAAATTTTTAAGAAATTTATTAAGTCGCTATCTACCTGTGCCTTTTTAGATATGAGTTGTAGCTGCAGAGGCCAACCAGATCCATATCCTAGAGAGTCTTGTCCTTCTGTGCTATACTGAGAGATATCATTAACATCTAACAACCATAAAATCAATTGACATTACCTAAGAAAATAAATTGGGGAAATATGGATATGCCTCATTCAATCAGTTCAAAGTCTCCAGAGCAAACTCAAAGCTTCTTGGACCAGGAATGCTGCCTCAAGAAGGTACTGCAGAAATGGAGTCTGAGAAGGCAGCCTGATAGTCCACAATACAGTTATCAGAATCTGGATAGCAATGATTCCTGCTTGTTTCAAACCTGATGTCCTGGAGTCCCAGATTTGCCAGTACCTGTCCTCAATAGAACCAATTTGTCTCTCTGTCTTTCTGTCTGCCAGATTCTGTCTGTCTGCCTGATTCTGTTTATCTCTTTCTCTGTCTCTGTCTCCCTCTCTCTCACACACACACACACACACTATTCTGTATTGTAATAAACTATATCATATATACAATAAATTTTATCTATACCTAACTAATAATATACTATAATATACATATAAAGTGTACTATAAGAAACATTATTTACTATATACAATATAGTAAATTCTACTCATTTTCTTCCAGGCTCATTTCAGGCATCGGCATCCCTCTACTTACCTCTCATTCTATAAATACCTTGTACTACATATATTGTTTCTCAAACATTTGAAGAATGTAACAGCCTTAATTGATCTGACCTTGAATTGCTCTTGTTCCAGTACGTAAAGTGTTTATTGCTGGGGGCAGACTAACATATCATTTCACAGACTATCAGAAAGAATTAACGTCTTTTTATGCTATAGCATACAGTTCTGTATTAATTTTCTTCCTCTATGAGTCATGCAACATAATTGTTATTTCAGTGGCTACTAACTACTGTTTCTGAATGGATACACACATCTGCCCCTGAGAAAAGTCCCTCATCATCCTCTCTAAGCCTGGCAAATCTCTCCAGAGGCTTCCAGCACCATCTTGACAGTCAGAGGGAGGCTGCTGCAATGTCAAGATCAAAGATGCTGCTTCCCTGGAAGCCAGGATCAATCATATGTTTAAGCAGTGCTGGCTCCCTCCAACCCATATGGAAAGGAAATATCTAGAAATACAAGTGGGGAGATGGATCTAATTTTGATGGGAGTAGAACGGAGGGTGAATTCAACCATCCACTGCATTTCAGTCAACAAACAGGAATGAAAACGCTTGGAAAGACTGTGACTGTACTGTAGAGACTGATTGATTAGAATTTCAGTCCTGTGGAGAGATTGGACTGTTGCAGTCCAGGCCTTAATTACTTTGTCTTAGGCTAGTTCCACATCCCGCTCTGGAACAGCAATTCCTTTCCTACTTCTGTTTCTGAACTTACATCTTGTTACTGGTAGATTGAAACTTGGTGTCACTTTTTTAAACACAAAAGAATACTATTTTCCACCAACTCAAAAACTAAGAATGTCATCAAATAGAATATTAAGGCTTTATAAAAGCTACTCCTGGTACTCAGATGTACCCGAAAAATGTGTTTTGAGATTACCTTGATTAATGGCTTCCTCTCTTCTTTCAAACTACAAAAAAAAAACCTCATGAAACTGATTCCATATTATTACATGAAATTTGAGGCAACCTAAGCCTCTGTACCTGGCTTATAGTCATTCAAAAGGGCTCCAGAGAAAACTGTCTTATTCCCTTTAAGTTGTGAACTGTGGTTTGTGTTAACAGTGACATGCAGCATTTTGAATAAAAAGAAAAGAACATTTTCATTGGGGCACTATCAAAATTTATATTATACCTGCATGAAGCTCTTTTAAAAATAAATACTTAAGTATTTTTAGGATTACCTGTTTATACCTCATCCTTTCCTCGGATTAAAGCTAGATACATTTTTACTTTTGTATCCTGGCTTTCATAATATTTTCCCATACTGAAACCCTAGTCTTTCGTGAGCTGAGAATTTTGCTTAGATCACTCAAAGCTTCAGTGTTGATACTTGAATGGCATTTTACAAGCTAAACAAATTTCAGCTGGAGAGATGACTCAGCTGTTAAAGCTCCCCTGGCTTAGGTAAGAGAGGCAGCATTTGGATACCCAGTCAATAATTGCGATCTGGCAATGCATAGACTGCGGATGTCCAGAGCAAACTACCCAGGGAGGCTAATCAAATAAGTGAACTCTGGATTTTATTGGCAGACCTTATCTTTAAAAATTAGACAGGAGAAAAATGAACAGTCCCAATATCAACCATAAGCCAGGCATACACTGCCCACACATACAATCATATTCTCAGACATGTGGGTCCACATTCTTCATACAGATATAAATACAAACGCATAAGCAAATGAAAGGAGGAAAGAAAACTTTTTTCTTTTCTTTTTAAAATTTTAATATGAATACCTAATTTAACTTTTTTTCTTTCCTTTCTCTGAGCTGTCCCATATACACTTCCTTGATCTTTGACAGATTTATGGCTTCCTCATTCATTAACTACATGAACACATTTATATTCCAAATATAACTTACTCAGTTTGCATAATGTTACTTATATGTGTGTTTTCAGGTCTAACTATTTGGCATTGTATAACCCTTGAGGATGTTTTTCCCTAGAGAAGACAATTTCTCTCACTTGGCTTTCCTTAGTCAATAGAACTTTTGATTGAGGACTTGTTAACTCCCTCAAGACCACTTTGACATGTCTATTGGTGTCGTCCTTGTTAATACCATCTTGTAACAACCATGTTGATGAGACCTTATGGGTCTCATCATTATCAATTAATAATGACATTATTAATAAGTACAATGTCACAGCAAGCTCCCTGTTCTACCGCCATTTACAATCTTTCCATTCCTTTTGCATTTTCCACTGAGCCGTTTTATGGGTGTACTTTTTGGATATGGACTTCAAAGCTCTGCATACTGAATGGTAATACATGCGAAAAGTTTTCTTGATGAGGACTGAGGACTACATTGATCCGGAAGTATACGGATGAATATTTAGATTGTAGTTAGCTATTTTATTAGTTTTGAAAAAGTAGTAGTTGTTGGGTTTTGTTCAAGATCCTGGTTTTACTCACTTTGAATAGTTCGATAGGTTTCCAGTCTCAGGCATGGTTTAACTCCGGTTTGGTAGTCTTGAGTTCAATCAGAGAGCTGCTGGTTACTGCTAACGTGTTTGCCACTATTTTATTTTCAGGGTATTGTGTCGTGCAGGTTACTGTGGTTCATGGGAACTACAGCTGCACAGAAGTGCTGATTGGTGTCTTCCCTGGAAAACTTTTATGGTACCTTCTAGTATAATGAAGCTAGTCCTCAGGGAGTTATTCAGACCAGTTCACGGTCAGAGTCTCGGGTCCATTGTTTTTGAAGAGGACGGTGTCATCCAAAACAGGGAATTACCTTCTATTTCTTGGGGCCATCCCATGGCAACTGCAATCTGCTATACATTTTGGGAGATTCTTAGACAACCTTGGCCATCAACTCGAAAAAAGGGATTCTCATGATTGGTATTGGTAGGATCCTTGGCAACCTAGATGAGAAAGTTTATTTAAACTATGAATGTTTATTTATACACAGATTGGCATGCACTTTACAGGTTGACTTTTGGATATATAGCTAATATTATTCTTTATGCATCTTGAGACATGCATGCTAATACTTTACCTTCCTCCTTCTTCTACATTTGCCTGCATTTTCTAAACAGTCTCTCTGCTCTTATATCTCTAAATATATCACTTCTAATCTGCTATGCCCCTTTCTGTAGCTCCACAATCCTCATGCCCTGACAATTGCCCACTATTACATTCCTGGTTTTCTGCAGTTACTCAACTTAAAGTACCAAGTTTGAAGATTTGTAGCAATAAGCCTCCCATAAAGAAAACATGCAATGTTTGTCTTTGTGTGTGTGTGTTAACTTATTTAATATGATCTTATACAGTTATATCCATTTACCTGAAAAGTTCATGCTTTTATTTTTCTTTATATCTGTCTTCCATTCTGTAGTAAACATTAATGCATTTTCATTATCTATTTTTCAGTTGAAGGACACTCAAGTTTGTTTCTTTCCAAGCTATCATTAATATGTCATCCATGAACATGTATGTATCTTTAGAGTAGTATACAAAGACCTTAGGGATTTGCCAGGCAGTGGTATAATTGAGTCACGTGGCAGATTTAGTTTTAGCTTTCTGAGAAGATTGTATACCGAATTCCACAGTGGCTGTAGCAGTTTACAATTCTACCTACAATGAATGAGAGTCCCCTTTTAGGCACACCCTTTACAAGATCTGTGGTTAGCTCTTTTGTTGATCTTTGTCCTTTGTCATTCCCACTGTGCAAAGATGAAATCTCAAATTTGTTTTAATTTGACCCTAACCATAATGGTTAGGGACCATGGACATACATATATATTTTTATCTTTATTAACTTGAGTATTTCTTATTTACATTTCGATTGTTATTCCCCTTCCCGGTTTCCAGGCCAACATCCCCCTAGCTCCTCCCCCTCCTCTTCTATAAGGGCTTCCCCTCCCCATCCTCCCCCATTACCACCCTCCCCCCAACAATCACGTTCACTGGGGGTTCAGTCTTGGCAGGACCAAGGGCTTCCCCTTCCGAGGTACTTTTTTCTTCTTTTGAGATTTCTCTATTCAGGTGTCAGGTCAGTCCCATTTTTCAAATTTATCATTTGTTTTAATATTTTTCTTTTATGTTTTAGTTTTGTTTTGTTTTGTTTTTTGCTTTGTTTGGTTTTTGTTTGTTTGTTTGTTCTTTTTAAATGATCTTTAAGGTGTTTGGCCAGCATGTATGTCTGTGTGGGAAGGTTGTAACCCCTGGAACTGACATTATAGACAAAGTTTGATGTCCCTTGTGGGGACAAGTTGATGAACCTTGTGTATTGAGCCTGGATAGAGGAACTACTTTTAACCTCTGAGTCATCTTTCCAACTCCTTGAGTTCTTTTTATATTTTAGATTTAACCCATACATATATCTGAGTGAGCATCCTTTTCCCCAAGGTGATGGTTTCTTTGGACAGGCAGCAGCTTTTCTCTTGAAAAAGAGTTTTTAAAACTTGTAAAAAGGAGCTACAAACATGACTCTCAACCCACACCCATTCTCATTCTATTTAACACAGCCCTCGGAATTCTGACCGCCCTTATTTTCACTGAACCTTAATTCTTAAGGTACACTAAATTTTCATTGCTTTCCTTCCTATCTTCCTGCTTTATTCATATCTTGCTTCCCTTTCAACTTCTACTATGCATGAAATTCCCCCAAGTTTATACACGCAGCCATGTTCTGCCCTGTTATCCCCTGCACAGTTCAATGTTATAGCTCTACAACATGAGATCCCTCAGTTTATTCTCCAGTAATGCATTTCCACCCTGTATTACGACTGTGATAGGGATTTTAACTTAGATGAAGCCAGAAAAATTAATAAACAAAGAACGGATGAATAACATTCCAGTTAGGAAACGGAAATCCATATAGGGTCTTGATTTTTTTTTTATTATCATTAAATTGATGTTTTTGTGTCTAAGCCATTGATGAGTATGCATTTTTCTAAAACCATAGAACTGAGTCAGGTTCCTTTCATGACAATGAAACCAAATTCATCAACTTGCCTTACAAGTCTACAGGTTCTAACAAGAATTTTGAAATCCAGTTTTATTTGCTTGCTAATATTTTTCTTTGACAAGTCTACTCAGCAAATGTCATCCAAGGTCTGGATGAAATTAGCTCATTGTGAGCCACTACCATCTCCCCACTTACAGTAAATGGTTATAAAACTGTTCCTCATCATATAAAGTAAATATTTGAATGATGGCACTTAAGTCAATGGCAATTAGATTTGAGTGACCACATCATCACTACATGACATTTGCCTTAGAAAGGAAGGTTTTCTTTCTAAATTAATTATTTTGGGTCCTGTTTTGTTTGTGAGGGGATGTTGTCTGCTTGCTTGTTTTAATGTTTTATCTGAAATGAGACTGCGATGAATGCGGTGTTCTTTTGGACTATTAGCTATGCGTTTAAGTATGTGCTATGTGACTTTCTGTCACTGTAACAAAATACTGGAAGCAGCAACATATCAAAATATAGTTGGCTTACAATTTTGGATGCTTTTGCCTGCATTTACTAGTCTTCCCTCAATATGGGCTAATGAAAAGGAGACTTCACTCTGAAAGGAGTTAACAAACACATTTCTCATTCCTGTCCATCTGGAGGTAAAGAGATGGGACTAGGGTCCCAGTATCCCCTATGCAGCACAAATGCACAGTTCCTGCAAAAACAGAAGATCGTCAGACCTACAATCTCCTTTAAAATTCCAGCATGCACTCCTAGCATCACAGGCTGGGATCAAACCTTTGAAGCATAAATGTCCTTGAACATAGAGATGGTTAAATAATTGTTTTTACCTACATATATTATGAAACCAATGAGTATTAAAATTTAATTCCCATTTTAAACTTTTCAATAAATCTGGTTTTTATTTATTTTAATTAACTATACTAAGGATTTTTATCCCTTGAAATGATCTTTGCAGTTAAAATTCTACATAAAAGCCTTCCTCTCAATACAGAAATCTGGCAACTGCGTTGCAGACCATCCCACCTATTGGATACTTTACTGAAATTAAAGTGCAACCATTTTTGTATATGCGTTTTACACTTGCCTATGTCTTTTTTACCTGTTTCAAGTATGCACATCTATTTCAGTCTTTGGTTCATTCATTCTATGTCATCACTGACTACAGTAACAATATCTGATTGCAATCAAAAATCCCATGAAATAAAATTTGCTTTACAATGAAAAGGTCCACCATATTCAGGGCCAATGTCGAGTCTTGAGAAAAAATAGAGGAGGATTCGGGATAGACAATAAAAAACAACAGAACAAAACAAAGCAAAACAAAAACACTTCAAACAGTAGGCAAGGAGACCTCAACAGCCTGTGAAAATGTAGCTGTCTTTACTATAGAACCCTCTGGGCTACTCAGACCCAAAATTAGAAGTTATTTCAAAAGAACACAAAAGCAAGTGGTAGATTACATTGTCGCCATTGGTTCTGCTGCTACTGTGCTTGTTGTGTGGATTCCATGGTTTGATGCAATATAAGATAATTTTAGATTCAGTTATAAACTTTCTATTAAACTAAATAGTTCAGATCTTAAAGAACCCCCAAGGAGCTGGGGTTTAAAGGTAAGATCCTAGCCCATAGCACTTTTGGGATGTGGTGGAAACCTTGATGCAACATGTAAGTGCTTTGTTAGTGTAGACATGTCTTCAGTAGAACATTGGAATCTGGTCATTTCTTTCCATGCTTTGCTTACTGGCCACTACAAGGTGAGCAGCCTTGCTCCACTATGTGCTTTTTGTCCAAGGTGCTGCCTCACAGCTCTTCTAAAACATCAGTCATGGCATAGGCTCAAGACTATGAAACTCTCATCCTAAGGAACTTTTCTTTTATAAATTATTTGCTTTGGGTTTTACAGTGATAGATAGTTGAATACACACACACACACACACACACACACACACAAGAATGCACAGAGACACTCTGTGGCTTGGACTGGGAGAGGGACGGAGGGAGGACAAGAGGGAGGGAGATGAGGAAGCAGAGAGAGATTGGTGTGGAGTTTACAGAATTAAAAACATCAGAAAACAAACTCTTTTTCAATATTTCAGTATTTCTGCATAATGCTACACACTATTTCAATATGCCCAGTGCAAATACTATTTATACAATTATTATAATAGTTCGATAGTGGAATGATCCTCCTATGGTAGTACAATGAACGGCAATACATAGTCACCTAAGCATTATGACATACTTCCTTTTTCCACCATTTGGGAGACCATGATAAAACTATTTCTGAATGTTCTAGTTCATTTTCCACTATAGAGTGAGACTCAATATCGAAACACATACACGTATACACATGCAGACACACAAACACAGAGAAGGGGAGAAAGAGAGAGTGAAACACAGGGAGAGAGACAGGCAGACAGAGACAAAAATTAATATTAATCCATGTGTTGCTCTATAATTTTATCTCAAACAAACAAAAGATAGGCACTTGGAAATAATCTGGAAAACATTCTTTCAATTTCATGAACGAGCCCCACATAAAATCAAGGCTGTATATTACTTCTTGAATATTCCCCAAAGATCATGTGTCTTATCTTGATTTAGAAAATTATTCAAGGCTGATTTCGTTTGCAAAATCTAAGGAGTGGTTTCTAAAACATAGATGCTTCTTTTGGACACATATTTACAGCAGAGATTGTCAGAGTTGCTTTGGTTTTCGCTTCAGGTCACCATGTGCAAATTATTGGCAGCAGCAGAAATCTTTTTAGAGAAAGATAACCCTTATATAAAATCCAAATGCTACATGGAAATCAGCGCTATTTTTAAGTGAAATAGGAGCATTCTACTTTGAAAATGATTGAAATTCCACCTTCTTCCTTTCTAAGATGAGAACTCTAGTTCAGGCATTCTATAGGGTTCTCAGAAGTTGTATAGCACTATAAGAAGATTAGAATAGGTAAGGTCTAGCCGAAGTAATCGTGAATCTGTTGGAAGAGATCCCAAAACCAGAGCCAGCTGGTTGACCTAGAGGTCCTGAAAATACTATTCTTTCCAGAGCACTAAGTCAAATTTACTGAATCCAATAATCTGAAAGAAAAGACCAATATTCAAATGTTGACCATACAATATTAAGCAATATTGTTAAGATTCCCTTTGCCATGGAACCTAAAGTTAACTGAACAATAGTGAAGCTGCTTAAATGATTTAACAATCAGTAAATATTCACTGTAATATATTTTATGGAGAAGACACACCCAGGAATTGAGGGTTAAACTGACGTCGTTCTCTGTTGGTGTTCTCTCATCTCCACATTTTCCTGAAATATCCTGGGCTGCAGTTACATAATGATATACAAATATGGCTCATTGTATTATAGTCTTTCCACATTTTCACTTTGTGTCTCCCTCATTATTTGTTCTTTATAGCCGCCAAGAACTTCCTTTTTTTTAACCAGTAGCAGTCCATGAGTTACCATGGTAACAATGCATTTTGGGGGATAACAAAAGTAAATATGCATGTACTATGTCAGCACATCAGTTGCTAATTCCTGGCGGAGGGTTGAAATTGTGTACAGCAGGTTTTTGCTTTGAAAACGGTCCAAGTTTTTGTTTTTAAATATATTCTGCTAATTGAAAAGTTATATTTTATTAATTAGAGTCAAGACATATAATTTTAGCAGCCATTTAGGAAGGGTTAGAGGGGGAATAAAAATGTATCTTTGCAAAACAAAAATAGTTTAAGGAATCTCCTCCAAGCGGCTAAATTAGGCATGCTATAAAGTATCAAATTGACACAAAATTTTTAGTCACATATATATTAAACTTTTGCATTCCTCTCTAAAATTTAGTAAGCAAGGGGAATAGTGTCATTAGGGGAGGGATAGTATCAATGTTTATTAAAAAATGGCATATTTTTTTCAGAAAATTATACTTCAAGAATATGAAACAAAAATATTATATAGATAATGCATTGCACAGGCAGTATAATGAAATATTAGCTAAGCCCTGTCTTTTGCCGATTTTCTTTTAAGTTCTCGCTTTACTTCCACCCTGATGAAGCTTTTGGTGCTATGCTTTAGTAAAGCTGAATTCCCACTCAGCCTGGCTTCCTTCGGTACTCCCATGACTCCCATCCTCATCTGTTACCCATACTTCCTGCATACCTCTCAAATTCCTCATCCTCCTTTCTTTTCCAATCTCTCTGACAAACAAGCACATTTCTAGGTAAAAATGTCAAGTTGTCAAGACACTTAATGCCACACCGATCCATTTCTTTTAGCTTTCAGAGTCTGCTTTTGGGGACACATCTTGCTTTGTAGGAAAATCTCCCAGTATTTCTCCATGAAGCTGCACATCTCCCAACCTACTTGGGGAACTATGAGTGCTACAGTTCTTTTCAGATTTCTGTAACATCGTTGAGCTACTTTGCCATCTCCCAGAAGACAAGCAACAACAAAACAGAAACAAAAACGAAAACAAAAACAACAAAACTAAACCAACCAACCAAATCAAGCCCAGTGTCTCTGCATTAACATCTTGTGCAGAGACTAACTGTGCTGTGGTGTGCTCCCCCTGTCAGTGTGATTTTTCTTATGTTTTCCAGATAATATAGTTTTTTGAACACATGTCTACATGTTATGGTTTTGGGTTTACAAATTCATCTTTCATTCCTGACTGGGTTCAGGAGCAAGACCATGTTTGATTCATACTTCTGAAGCTTGCGTAAGTGATGAAGAATGAAGAGTAGATAACCAAAGCTTCTGTGATATAGAATTCTTTTTCTTAATGCCTACCAAATGGAAAATTAAACACCAAAAGAAACAAATAACGTTTACACTCTGGATTACAGAGGTCATGATGATGTGGAACAATTAAAGGACAGCTTCGTGGATTTTATCAACAAGTAGTTGTAGGTAATGGCTCATTCTTCCATGGAAAGTATTATTCCAGATCTTCATGAACTTCGTAATGGGTGACTAAGTTGTGTACAATGTGAATTGATTAGACAGGGTCTTCTTAAAAATTTTTCAAGTCATAGAGACATCCTTTGGGTCCTTATTATATGATTTTGAATCACAGAATAGAATTTGCTTTCCCTATCATAGAATGTTATTTTAAAAATCTCTGTTTACCTTAATTATATATATTGCCCAGGAAACATTCTAAAGAGCATCAGGTCTTTAACATAATATCAAGTTCCTGCTATCTGATAGCAGTGTCTTTGAAAGTGTTCTTTGTGTCCAATATTAGTTACAGTGGTAAGTCTTGGAGATATTTATATTTTATGGAAGGCAAGTGGAAACAATATATTAGAATGTTTATCAATGTAACATTAGTAAATATGAAAAGCACTCATGGAAGTTTTGCTATGCAGTTCTATGCTTAGTGTTATAGATGAAATATCTCTTTAAAACTTGCAACTATTTCTGGGGAACTTCCCAGCCTTACCCAAGATACAAGAATACAAAGTCTGCTTTTGTGGCTTCCTGAAAGTCATAATACTCTGAATTTCTGTCTGGTGTTAATCAGAAAAAAATATTTGTATCACATTTTTAGTATTTGACATAGAATAGTCAAATGTATCTCAAAGTAATTAAATTCCAGGTTATATCTCTGTATCCGAAGCAGAAAGGCTCACTGAATTTCAGGATAGACTTGGAAATCCAGTAACATGAGGAGAACAAAGGTTATAAATGACTAGAAAAATGAATTCTGTTGCCATTATAGGTTTGCCACAATAGTTTGCTGAAGCTATTGTCTTCAGTGGCAAATGTAGCCTCAAAAAGCATATTGAAAAAAATTATCATTTTGATTGTGCTACAAAATACATTTTTCATCGGTAGTACTATACAGGGTAACCTATGAAGCCTATTCTTGGAAGTCTGATTATTGGTTTAGATGGAAAAGTTGAAAGACAATTTTACAAACTGCAATAGCTCTAGAATTTTAAAAATTTCGAATCAACCTTATTTTCCAGGATATTTCACACCCACAGGCAAGGAAATGATGCCTTTTAAACATTGATCCTCTGCTGCAACCAGCAACTACTCCCAAGCCATCAAAAGGAAAACAGCTAATTTTTTTCTTTCACTAAGAATTTATCATATTCTTTTAGCCTCCCTGCTTTTATATTCACAAGAGCTGTCATTTACAGCAATAGGTAAGAAAACATGCAAATATATAAACAGCTACAACGGACCCAAGTTAGAAAATGAAGTTGTTTAGTCATGTGTCGATGATGGAGAAATGAGTGTAAGAATAAATAAGAATAAACTGAAGTGGACTAGCACTAAATTACCACTGAGTATGTTTGGTTATTTTCATCACAATAAAAGCCAAGGGACAGATGACGTCTGCTCTTGCACAGAGGTATGTGTAAAGATTGCTGTTCCGTTTCAGTAAATGTATGAGTTTCCTATAGCTTTCCTAGGAACTATTTGGTGTGTGTGTGTGTGTGTGTGTGTGTGTGTGTGTGTGTGTTGTTGTGCGTGTGTGTGTTTGTGTGTATGTATGTGTGTGTGTGCTGTGTGTGTGTTTCTATATGTATGTACTATGTATTATTTTCTGCAATAAAATGTATTATGTCTATTTTACACATAATCGATTGAAAAGTCTGAAACGTTTTGAAAATCATACTCAAAGGCATCTTGTCCATGAAACAGAACATTTTAATTGTATTGTATAACTTCCATCCTTACTCATAGATTATTTTTAAATGTATTTGATGTCTATAGCATTTTGTGTGTTTTTGTATGTATGTGTATGTAATATGTACACATGTATATGGTATGGGAAAATATAACATTCAATATCAAATTGGCAAATTTTTTATAATCTGCTCTTCAATAAAAATTAGCACATATAAATGGAATTTTTAAACAAGTCTCCCCAGGGTTAAAATTCTATACTCTTCCATTGCATGTTTGTAGACCTGAAAGTTCTCCATGATGAAATGGTCACAACACCCAAACACATTATAATAAAAATAACCCTTTTTGACCCATATTCCATTTGACTTAATTTTATTTCATTTTATTAAATCAATCTAATTAATTTAACTGTGTTTCAAAGTAGATAGATGACTAAGTTTAATGACTATCTCTATACCAACCAGACTATGAGAGTTAGCAAATGTGCCCTGATGTAGCAAATCTTTGAATGACTAACCACACAAAAGTATGTCAGAAGAAAAGTTAGTGAATGACGCAAGTTATTCTTATTGCTGCAAAGTATAGTGATTCAGACATGAGACATGCAAGCAATTTTCATAGTAAGATTTTATTATTTGATATATATATATATATATAATTTTAAATACAATTCATTTAATCCCCTTATTAAAGAAAAAGAAGCCATAAATTTGAGGAGGAAAAAGGAGGCATAGCAGGGAGTAGAAGAAGAAAAGTGAAAGAAATGATGTATAAATATGTTTTTGACACATTCATTAACATGTAAACCATATTGGCTTTACATGGGTACTACTCTGCTTTTAACCAAAGCAAAGGAAATCTTCATTCCTACCTAAGAACTCTACGGGAAGTTCAAGTGTTTATGGTCTTGGCATTTATACCAAGGCCATGAAGATCTTTTCAGTAATGGTGAATGGAACCTTAGAAAATATGGCTTCTCTTTCAGTGCCAAGCACTTAAGACCCATCGAAGATGAGACTAGGAGTGAGTGGCTTAGAATAACTTCTTGTCTCTTTGTTTTGTTTAATGGTTTTGATTATTTTTTCCACTCTGGCTTGCATTTCTTGTTCCCCAACCTCTCTGTTCTGGAACAATGAACTAATAAAAAAAATCACCTGTATAACTTTTGTGTCAGGCTCTGAATTCAGAGACTTGAGGTAAAAGTCTGGTATTTGAAGAGATCTATTTAAACATGTACAAATATCTGAGATTTCATCAGACTCTCTACTGCCTGATGATTGATCATATCCATTCCACGGAGGAAAACACACACAGCACTGTCTGAGGGTATGTGTTGGATTTCAGTATTGTTTCGGAATGTTGGCTTCTTATGTGTCAATACCTGTGTCTAGAATAATGACGTATTCTGTCTTGCTTTAAATGGTATACAAAAGCATATGGTTTATACATGTTACATTCTAGGAAAAGCAATGAATTTGAGAAGAATGGAGTGAATCCGTAACAGAATTTTGTTAGCATCTGTTTTATTCACTAGTATTATAAACCATCCATTAAATAAAGTATGTGTATTCAACCCATCTTAATCCAAACTACACCTTATATAAGCCCTTATTATTAATATATCCACATGATACCTTTAAATTCAGATTCAGAATTTGAACCCTTACCTCTGAGTGCCAAGAACTGTATTTGCTTTTCCATACTGCCTCTGCCTATCACTAGACTACACTTCAATAGGTCAGAGTCGAGTCAGAAGGTGTAATCAGGTCTGTAGAAGTCACAGATAAACCTAACGAATATAAAAGAAAAGGGCTGTGAACCAGACAAATTATATCACATTTCATTTGAATACCTTGTAGGTTGATACTTTATAAAGTATGTAAAAATGGTAATAAAAGATAGTGGAGAAAATAAAGGTAATTCATTTTGTCAAAGACATTGATCATTAGACGAAGTATATTTTCCCTCTTTTATACCAAATGGAGAATTTGTTCAATATTCTTAATTTACATAAAATATACAATGCAGTTAGATACTTTAAGTGCTCCTTGCATTTAGTTCATGACTATAAAATCATTTCCAGAAAGGAGAAGGTTCTCTGTGTGTTTTATTTACATTTTCCAAGCCCAACTTTGAATCCATTAAATGAATAATTCATCAGGCTTGATGTTTAACGACTTTGTAAGGGGCCTTTTTATTTCCACTTCTCACTTGGTGTGCAGGTTTGCCACAGGCTTGTCAACACTCACTGGCGTTTTTTCTGTTCTCCCCCATAATGAAGGAGGCCGAGTTATGAAGAGTTTTTCCTCATTACACACAGATGTTAGCCATTTTCTGTCACAACGAATGGACAACTAGTCAAATTTGTCACCTTCCTTTTATATGTACCATGAAAGTCAATTAAGTTTCAGTCCCAATAAACCACGATAACTGTGATCCACGTGGTCTCAGCTCAGTGGAGCGTAGCAACATGTGGAAGAAAGCAAGAACACAGCAAAATGAATTTCAAACAGAAACAATGAGTGAACTGTAGGTAAGCTCTAGGAAGAAGAACTCAGGTTTAGGGAGGAAAATGCAAACTGGGTCGAGCTTTATAAATAATACAGTTGGACTGTATTTCAGGTGCAATTCAAATAACTGTATCTAGTATTGTCTGTCACCACCCCCTTCCTCAACTAATCCAGAGCTGCTTTTTAGATTTGACTAAAATCATATCAATTTATAACACTAGAAGAAATTATTATAGGATACTAAAATACCTAGACTTGTCAGGGGTTGGTTTTGTGAGCTGTTCATTCTCACGGTGAGTTCTATGCCCAGGCATCTGCCTACAGTCTGGACAATGGCATGGTCAAGTAGCCTTAATGTTATGTAAAACTGTTTCCCATCATCTCTGATTAGTTACTAAAGAGATGATTCAGTCCATGAGTGGAAAGAGGAGACTGGATGGCTGGACTTTCAATGCCAGCCAGGTGTGCCTGGAACAGAGTAGTTAGAGAGAGAATGCAGGTACCCATGAAGCAGAGAGTCCACATAGAGAGACCAGGAGGACTTGCCATGAAGTTACCATGAGAGAGGAGAGATAAGGATACACAGGGGCTAGAGCAAGCCAAGGCAAGACCAGATTGGTTGGCAAGTAACAAGGCACTTGACTGAGTTACAAGAGATCAGAATCTACCAAACCTAGGCTCATAGCTTGATAATAAACCTAATAGGTCTCTGTGACACTTGTTTTGGAGATATACAGGAACAAATAATACTTTTCAGGATAAATTACAGTCTATGTAGACCCAACTCTTCTATTTAGCAGTTGTATTCCGTTAGGAAATTTAAATACTCTTGATCTAAATAAATTGTCCTCATCTATTACTCAGAATCCATGGAGAACAATATGTTTGCTTACTGCCAAAACCAGAATAATTTCTTTATGCAAGGTCATTTATATAGCTCAGACATATAGGAAGTAAACAGAAATTATAGCAGCAAACCTATCTCTTTTACATGTTTTTCTCAATAGTATTTAAATTAATAAGACAAGGTATTGGGGAAGAATTTGGGAAACAAAGAATGAGTTGTAGTCACTGTAGAAAGTGTGTCCAGTTATTGACCTTAGATTCTTTTGAACATTGTGAATATAGTGTAGTTTTGGGAACGGACCATTCTTGAAACACTAGTAATGTTTTGATTCATATAATCAGTTTCTTTGATGATTTTTACAATTTTTATTTAAGTTTTAATTAAAATTGCATAATTCCCACTTCCCTCTCTCCAATCCAACCTTTTTCCATGTTCTCCAGCCACATATAATACTGTGTCTTTTTAGTGTTTCCTGTATGCATGTTTTTAGGTTTTGGATAGCCAATTTGGGGGCTCTTTTCTGTAGAAGAGTAATCCTCTCTGTCTCAGGGATTTTTAATTATATGTAGTTCTTCATCATGGGTGGAATTCTACGTAAACTATTTCTTCCATCTACATTTATGTTGTCATTCTCCAGACTTGTTTAAGCAGCCATACTTTTAAGATTTCATGGGTGTAGTTGCCTGGTCATATCTAGAAGATACAGTTTTTTGCAGCAGAATGTCTGCTACTCTGGCACTTACCGTCTTTTGCCTTCTCCTGTACAATGCATTAGGAAGTTTAGGTGTGTAGGGATTGTGCTGTAGATGTGTCAACGGTGGATGTATATCTCAGGGTCAGTTGTTCACCGGTTTCGCTGCAAAGAGAAGAATCTATTTTGCTGAGGGTAAGAGCTACAGATTCCTGCTGGTATAAGAATGCATATTAAAGATACCATTCAAAATTGTGCTATTTAGAGAAAGTGGCATTTGCGAAGGTGTCCTTTAAGAGCCACAACTCCACTTTCCATGGGTATTTGTCTAGACTTTCAACATCAATCATGATTTCCGTCCTATTGAATGGGAACCTATGACCAATTACACAGCAATTGGTAACTGTCAAGCTATGAAAGCAGTTATTTCACCTTTAGGTATTAGGGCAGACATGTTGGTTTTGGGTTCATAGGTGTCTCAGCAGGGTAGAACTGTTGAGTGCTTTACTCTCTTGGCAGCTACCATAGCACCTTACAATAATAAGAAAGCCAGTCCTTAGGAAAAGAATTTCAGATCTACCATGAATCCTCTGAGTTCTGAGTCCAAAATATATGGGCACAACCCTGTCACTACTTGGGGCATTATGATATACCACATACAAGCACACACACACACACACACACACACACACACACACAAACACACACACACATACACACACACACATACATGATGAAATAATAATATATAATTTTAAGTAAATATAAAATAATTTGTTTCCTTGTGGTTTCTATTCAACATAGTTTTATTTATACCTCCTCCTTTTCCTTTCTTTCTTTTAAATGGAAATTTATATACTTCCTCTGCAAGTGTTATGATCCAGAGGGTTCTATGGAGAGACACAGGCTTCTGGTTTTCAGTAAAATATCTAAAATAATTCTTGCTTGTATCTAGAGTTGAGGAAAAATCAATAGTAGTAATTATCTTCATAGTAATTATATGTACTACTAATTGTATATATAATATTCACATGGGTGCCAACTGTTTATATTATCTCAAGTAATAGTGTTTCTGATAGCTTAACTATCGATTTATTCTTAAAAAAAATGAGGTCAAATGTTCAATAACTTGCTCAAGGCCTCAGAGCCACTGGATGACACAGATCGTATTTGAAGTCAAGTATGTATGTCCATATATGAGAGTTTTGCCCAATGCCCTTGTCCCATACAAGGGGTTTTCTTAATGTACAGTTTATTTTCAACTCTCCAAGTATACAGTGCTGAGAATTGCAACTTCAGTCTGGGCCTCACTTTTGGCAGGTTCAAAATTGACCCTTTTCCATTTAAGATACATATCCATCTCAGTCAGGTACATCCTCTGACCAAAGATAAATAAATAAATAAATAAACAAACAAACAAACGAACCTAAATATGTTGCTGTGACTCTGAAGCAGGTACTTTGATTCCTGAACTCATCAGTAGCAATGATTTTAACAGACTGTTAATAGAATTCTTTAAATGCATAAATGCCACCTGATTATCTTCTATACCTCATGTGACTCTCTCATTATACCTCCCCGTGAGTCTCTCTAGAACTTGTAAACCCTGTTGATGGTCCCATTTTCCTTCTGTAGCCTATATCTATCTGTATTATTATATGTGTCACAACACCATGTAGTCATCTGCTTCTTAAATAATTTGGAATTATTGAATTCAAGAATTGATCTCCAGCATTGCTTGGAAGTAAGAGAGAACATAACAATGGGATAAAGAAGAAAAACGAATTCATGAGCAGACTTTATTGCACAAACACACACGCATACACTGTTTCATTTTTCTTGGTAAATTGGAAATTGGGGTTAGAGATTTGGAAAATAGCATTAAATGCAAGCACTATCCTAAACAGGTGAATCTTATCATTTCTTTTGTTTTCTAATTTTCCTTTATGTGATGCATTTGGAAATAATTGTCCGTCCTTTCCCTAACTTTCAATAAACTACCAACTGTTAATAGAACCAGCTAAAAGAGAATCCAACAATTGCCCACCAAACGAAATCTTCCACCCAAACAGAAATATAGGCAACTTACTGAAATTCCTGGAAAGGTGAAATAAATGTTCCCTGGGTCACAGAGTCTTGTGTAACAGTCTTGGATGCTCCATCATGGAAATGGTATGAAGAGCATAAGTGCAGTTTTCTTTGTTTTTGGGAGATAGAGAGATGGAATCTGATATGAAAATAAAGCCTTGGGAATAAGAAATTTGAGTGCTAAAACTTTATTTTATTTCCCCTCCTTTATTTCTTTTATTTCAAGAGCATGATTACATAAGTTATTGAATTCTTCTGAAAATAAGTGGAGCAGGAGTGCATAACTCCATTTGCCTTATAAGGGCAAACAATGATGCATATTAATATTTGTGTGTGTGTGAGAAAGAGAGAGAGAGAGAGAGAGAGAGAGAGAGAGAGAGAGAGAGAGAGAGAGAGAGAGAGAGAAATGATGGTGGAGGAAGGGAAAAATTAACAGTGTCTAGGGAAATTCCAACCTATTTCACATTCATATTTTATGATAATACTACTTTGCTTTCTCTGTCTAAATACAGCATATTTCGAGAGAGCTCTGTGTGTGTGTGTGCGTGTGCGTGTGTGTGTGTGTGTGTGTGTGTGTGTGTGTGTGTCCGCGCGCGCACGCGCGTGCCTGTGTGGTATGTGCAAACTAATGATTGATGTTGAAGAAGGATTCATAAATAGTTGCTAATGGTCTAGACGTTTCACTGTTTTGTCAACAAAGCCCTATTGTTGAAAGCAGTGTTTTCTCACTATGTCAATATCTCTGCCATGTTGTGTTGATATTAATGGAACTGCCAGGAATGAAATTTAATTAATCATTTCCCAGAATAACTACCATCAGCATTCATCTTCCAGCTGAGGCATTCAGGCCAATGGAGACAGTCTCAGCTCATCTTCAGGCACCTTGATTACATAACAAACATATTTGAGTAAGTCTTACAGAGATTCTAAAATAGAACGAGATCAATAACCCAACTCTGGTTTTTGGAGAAAAAAAAAACCCTAGACTATTTCAAATAAACATGTCATCCTTGTACTTGACAATATATTGTGGCATCCTGCCTTCTCTATAATGGGTCACGGAATAGTTCCCTGAAGCCAGTATAAATAAGTGGTTTAAATATCTGCTGAATTTTTAATGATAGGTAAATGAAGGCAAAAGAAGTGAAATAAGCTTTTGTTAAATTCCTCAATATATTTTATGTTTTAAGATGTCCACAGAGATGATTAACTTGTAAAGTTGAAGCTCATCACTCCTTTGCTGGGCTCTAGTAGTCCAGGTTGGGCCACTTTTACTATTGTGTTTTGTTCTTGCATCAGTGAGGATAAAGGTAAAGATATCTTCCACCTAACATAGTCAAAGCCGAAGCTCAGGTGTGAGGAAGAATGGGTTTTCTTTAGAGCCTTAATGTTATATCACTAAGTGAATCCTTCAAGTCAATTTACCACAATTCTGGATGAGAGTCTGGGGCAGGTGCGCCTCTAACCATAAGATATTGTTTTAATTTGAAACCTCTTTTCTATATTTTCTTTCACGGGAACGTCATGAGAAAGAATGGAAATTAGGTATTTCTCAATAAATTAGATTCAGCTCCTTCACATGAGTGGCCTCGGTAACCTATCCTTGTATCCAAACCACTTGTTCTTGCAGAAACTACTCCTCATCTATTCGATCACTGTGACCCTCCTCATCATTTAACAGCAACACAAAGACTCTAACAATTCCAAGGAAGAATCTAGGTGGGATATGTTAAGATTTATGCATTTTGAGAACGAACAGTGAGAAATCAACTTTAATTATTTCCTCCTTAAATCATTGCATATGAGCACATTTTAGTCACCTAGTGACTAGCAGCAGGATGGAATAGGGAAGTTTATGCCATCTGTGAAAATAAATGCAAAGCCAGGTTCTGCAATAAATATATGTATCTCTCTGAATAAAACCAAAATATACCCTATAAAAATAGATAAATGAAAGCAGCAATTGTTTCTGTGGTGACTGCTTCACCAAAGCTGTGTATATTTTCTGTCTGGCTTCAAAATATTCAGAATAGTAATGAAAGTCGATTCTCCCAGACCCCATATTTTCTACTGTAGCTAAATCCTCCATGATGATCATATGAGTGCATTGTATCACATAGTGGACGTTCCTTGCAAAATAACTTTAATAATCTTCTTGCTAAATTACATGAAGATATAGAATGGGAACTATCTTAGAAATGTACTAATGGGAAACTACAAAACATGGGGAGAAAAAAATGAAGAAACAAAAAAGGCTCCTGAGGAGTCTTGTTTGGGATTTCTTGTATGGAAATCACCTCCTTTTATGGTTATGATTTCAGAGAGATAATGCCTTTGTAGAGAATGCATCACTTTTCAGATACTGTGGCAAAACACAAAGGTCATTCCTACCAAAAATCAAGTAACTATACCAGTGGTATTATGCTAAAGCGAGAAAGCAGAAACATAATTAAGCAGAGTGGTCAATATATGCTGTTTCCTTATGTCATTGTATATGATGGATAATGGAATATTTTACCCATTTTTTCATGTGATAACCTTTAAACATGTAAAGGTATGCTTCAAGAAGGAATGCTATCTCAACCTGTGAAGAGATTGCTGTCTAATCTTGAGAACCTAGTATTGGCACAAAAGCCAGATATACTTGTAATCCCAATGTTGAGGAGGCAGGGGCAAATTACCACCTGGGTTTGCTGGTTGACCAACTTAATGTAATAGAAAGCCCCATGTCCCACTTAGAGACATTGTGTTATCAAGAATTATAGCTTTAAAATAATGCAATCAGATTTTGTGGTTTAAAAATATCTGAATTCAAACTTAACTTGTAAAAAGAATATAAATATGGAGAAAGCACCTGATGACTGGCACTTAAGGTTGACTCTGCCCTCCAGAAGCATTCACACGATGAGCAGGTGTATCTCCACATACACGCCCCTGCAACACACACACACACACACACACACACACACACACACACACACACACACACACACACGCATGAACATATAGACACAAAATAGATTCAACAAGTAAATTTTACTTAATTTTCAGCCTTTTTTATAATGTTGTTTTTGCTGAATCCATAAATAAATAGCAAGAATAGTTATGAAAGACCACCCACTGTACATTAAATGTACAGGTCATATGTTAGATGTTGAGTGTGACTCTAATATGTAAAGAATGCCTCTCCTGTCACAGTGTTGCCAATCTGATGTTTTAAATGGCAGATATGGGAGAAGTGACTAAACAAATGATACAATATAAGTTACAATTAACACTACATGTTTGAAAGTAAGTGAGACTATTTCAGGAAGACTGTCCTGGGATAAAAAATGATGTGGCAAATGGGTGAGTAGATTATGACTTACTGAATGAGACTTATTTAAAATAAGGTGTGTTAGGAGACACAGGAGGATCTATAGGTGTCCAGGTATAAAAGAGCTAAAATAAAACTCCAGAAAAACTCCAGAAAAAGTGGCCATGGTGTATAGACACAGACTCTGTTGGACCTGTGTCCACAGAGGTGTTTAGAATGGGATAATGCTGTGAGGAATAAGAAATTGACACACATGTGTTTGTTATCTGAAGAAAAGACAATAGAAAGAAAACAAAGACGGGATAGAAGACAGAGAAAAGAAAGAGAAAGAGTCAAATAAATCACTACTACGACTTAGGGTAAAGTAGTCTGAAGAACACTGGAATGAAGCAGCCTGCAGATAGTGTTCTTGAAGATTACGTGGATTAGGACATAATCACTGCACACAGAAAGAAATGATTTCTTTGATACATGGTTTGGAGGAGGTGGATGGAATGGTGACTGGTTTGTCTATGGTTCTAACTGGAATCTTATGAAGGAGGATTTATTTCTTCAGAAATATGTGGCTGAGGCACACAAGCATTATTGATTTAGTGAATCCATATTAAAACTAAATATCTTACCGTGCAAGAATTGCAGAGACAGTTTTATTATCATGGTCAAACTTAACAAATTCATTCACAGTGGAGCTAGCTTCTGTATAACGAGATGGTTCCTTGTATCTAAGACTGCACAGTTCCACAGTGGTAGAACTAGGACTAAAAGGGTTTCCTATTGATAATGACCTTCAACCTGGTGACTTCATTTTGGTATTGTCAGTTTCTACACAAATGTCTCACTTTGTACTCACTGATGGCAACACTCATCTTTTTCTTTACAGAGACGATCATTTACAATATTTCTCCCCTGTTTCAATAATGTCTACATAAATATGCTAAATTTTCATTACATCTTCCTGAGTTTATCTAGGTCAGCTGGCTTAGCAGGTACAAGATGAAAAAAAAGAGAAGAAAATATTTAGTAAATACTTAAGGAGCAAGTATCAAATCTAATCTTTATAATATTGCATTATCTTGAATGATCACCACAGACACACACACAGACACAGAGAGACAGAGAGAGACAGAGAGAGACAGAGGGACAGAGACAGAGACAGAGACAGAGACAGAGAGAGGGGGTTATTTTAGATTTCTCAAGTGATATAAGAGACAAACAAAATGCAAAATGTAATTAGAGATAAAAAGCTTTCTCAGGGTGGAGATAAAATATTTTATAGGGAGTAAACAGCCATGTATGAGGCAGGAAAAAAGACTCAGAATGTGGGAATTTTGCAATATGTGACTCTAGTGACTGCCGTAACTGAATCTTTAAACTGAGAAATCTGTTTTTATAAGCTATTTCTCAATAATATTATTAAAAGTCCTCTTCATTGTTGAAACATCTCCCAATAATCCTGCAATATAGCAGGGTACAAGTAGGGAAGTAAACTATTTAAGGCTAACCTTGCTAGAGTTCATCCATTAGTATAGTGAATATGAGATCTCTGTAACTCTACATCCCTTCAGTTCAAGGTAAAGATATAAAGGGAAATGAGGCAGAAAATTTTTCAAAGCCAGAAATCATGGAGGACTGCCCAAAATGGTGCTTTCCAAAAATGCCAGAAGAATTGTACCCATGAACTTACGTAGATTCACAACATCAAGTCAACAAAAACCCAAGCACAAATTGCGGAAAATATTACGAAGGTCCACCCTAGCTGATGAACTAATGGTTATAGGTTCTGGAGAAGGGAGAGTCGCTTTCTAATTTTGTATTGCCCCAGATACTCTGTCCAACTCCGGTGGAGGACTTACCACTCACACATATACTAGTAACACTAAATGTGTGGTTTTGGGAGACAAATGTAGTGGAGGGTTTATGGGAAGTGTTGGAGGGTGGAAAGTTGGTGTTAGATTAGATAAAACACAAAAGATGGTGGATAAAATTGGCATGCGATAAATTAACATATATATTTAAACTTAAAATCTCTGTCAATAGAGAGTTGCACATAATGAAGTTTGAGACATTCTAAACAGTAAAATCTAAAATCATAGTTGCTAAAAGAAAAACTGGTATCCATTTTATTTCCCTATGCATTAGTTACATTTTACTCCATTATGACTAAGTATCTTCCATCAGCCAGTTAACAGGAAGAAAGACTTACTTCCATTCATGCATTTAGAAGATACATATAGTTAGAAGTGAAATTTCAGAAAGTAGAACGGAGAAATTCACATCCAGGTCATTAGAAAATTTAGTAAATAAATCGAGAAAGGGCCCTCAATGTAGTAGCCAGTGACCTATTTCTCCCTCCTATGCCTCCTCCCCCCAAACCTACTACATTGCCATTACCAAATAGTGTTATTTTTATCATGACACCATCAGGAGATACTATGCCAGAAAACTATTGATTGAATAAATTGAAACTCAATATCTTTTAAAGAAAAATTAAGTTGAAGTTAAGTCGACGGTTTTCAAGTATTTCCAAAATTGAGAGATGTATTTTAATGAAGCTGATCATGTATCCAAGTTGAGCACTTCATGAAAATAATTGAAGGCACACACACGTAGACAAGCGCGTGCGCACGCGCGCGCACACAAACACACACACACACACACACACACACAAACACACAAACACTTAGGTAGTACAGTTAATGTAGACCCTGAAATATAGACATGACTAGAACAGATAAAATCAAAAGTAAAGTCATGTTCATTTCTAAAATTCTCCTGAGTATTCAACTCAAACAGATTTCTGGGCATAAAAATACAGTATATGTTTAAGATATAATTCTGAACAGACAGTTCTTATAATTATCTTTCATATTTTTGTGATGTGCACTTAGAAAACTGTTTTCTATTGATCCCATTTTTATTATAATCTGAAAATGTGGCTGTAAGTTTGTACTCTGTAGATACAAAATATAGGACCAGTCACTTGCAGAGTCACATGGTTAGAACAAGAGAAATAGGACACAAAATTCAGCTTCCTGGTATCACAGTCAAAGCTCAAATATAGCTGTCAAAAACTGGGGATGTTGTGAGATAGTCAAGTCTCCATATCCACAAGATGCTTTTAGAATTATTTTCCTGCACAAATAAAAAAATATATGTCTGTCACTTGATATCAATAATTTCTTATTAGAAATACATAAACTATTGATCCAAATCATGGATCGGCACCAGCACTAGGAGCCTAATTTTTAGGAAGAATAATGCCTAAAATGCACTATTTTGATGAAGTTTATTTTTATTGACCATTTATCCAATTTATCTACAGATTAAGTCAGGAGCTACTCCAGTGTTTCTTGATAGAGAATAAAAAGTCACTGTATATAGAACTACAAGACAGTTTAAATAATGTTCCAATATTATTGAAATGATAGTGTGGTGACCATCTTTGGATGCTGACTCACGTGCATACTTTGTAACAATTACTTATGAGACTAGATAACGATCAAGTAAATATGCTAGTTGTGACCAAATCTCATTTTACTTGCAGTTTAGAATAAGTATTTGAAGTGTCTATTTTAAAAATTTAAAAACATTAATTTTCTTGATCACATGTGTAGCATGGAATGGAAGTCCCCATGTGTCCCAGAAGAAGGCAGCAGATTCTCTATAACTGGGGTTATCCCCAATTATTAGCAGTCGTATGTGTGCTGGGAATCTTGAAGAGCTACAAGCATTTTCAACTTTTCACCCATCTTTCCATTTTCAATTGTCCATTTATTTTAAAGAAGATATATACTATGCACAAGCTAATGAACAAAAGAAAAAGCAGGGGTGGGGGATTGATTTTGTGCAAGCCTGGGGACGAGGTTCAGTTTCTAATGTGCTTTTCACAAAATAATTCAATTTATAAGTCATAGCAGATAAAGATGTTCTAAGTCTTTCAGGACTGCAACATTGTACAAGAAATGTTACCTCCCTGTGCTAAAATGTATTTTGATTGCAATGGTGCATGTTCTTATCAGGAATAGGCTTTCCCCTCTAAACCCAGGGGTGACATCACTCACAGGTGACAGGGATCGGCGCATCTGTTGCCATGGCAATGGGCATACATTCCCAGCATACATATGGTTCAGCTCCCACCTTTACCTGGGAGCAGTTACATTACAGTTTAAATGAAAGACAGAGCCTTCCTCCCTCCTTCCTCATTTTTTCTTTCTCTCTCTCTCTCCCTTCTATGTCCATCATCTTCAATAAACTTCTTCTACATGGGACTGTATTAGCCTGGTGTGGTCCGTCCAGGTGTTAGCCACAATTCTATCACAATGACATGGAGTAATGTTTTAAAAAGCACAGTGAATGACGTGAAGTTACAATAATCTTGATTCATACTATTGTATCCACAGATCTACATAAGAATGAACTCCCAGCATGCTTTCCCTTTCATATCAGGCTGTGTATGCTCCTAGTAATGCCAAGATTGAAAAAAAAATTTATGAAGCACTTTGAATGTAGTGGCTTTTTTCTCACTCTATTATAAGACCTATGTATGACATTGTGTTGTAATTGTCTGCTTACCCTACAAAAGTAAGGGCATTGGTGGCAGAAAGATTATGAACCTCTTGGAAATATGAAATTCCCAATACATAAAGCAAGCCTCATTCATCTTTTTATCGCTAACACTATTAGCTTACCTGACAGATAGTTAAATTTAATCAATAAAACTTTGTTGAGTGAAAATGTTTTTAAAGTACATGTATAAATGAAATAAAATGGTCATAGCCAAGTTAAGATACGAAAGAAAATAAATCAGTTTTGAGGTCGAATACAACAGCATTGTTTATGAAACCCTCATTTAACATGCACAGGTCATAAAGCAGGTTCCCCATCTTTTGTTGGTAAAGTATAGTTAATTAAAAACGGATACGTTGAATGAGTAGCTGGAGCACAGAGGACATTTAGGACAGGGGAAGTACTCAGTATGTTAATATAATGGTGGACACATTATTATAAATTGTACATTTGTCAGGACTCATAGAATGTCGAACATCAAGAATGGGCACTAATGTGAGCTATGAACTTTTGTGACCATGATATGTCAGTGTAGGTTCATCAGTTGTAACAAACGCAGCACCACTGATGGGGTTGCTAATAATGAGAAAGAATGCAAAGGTGTAGACAGGGAGGAAAAGAGAGCACCCTGTACTTCCATTCCATTAGCAGTGACCCTAAAACCGATGCAAAAATAAAGCCATAAAATTAAAACATGGGGTAAATACAGCTAACGCTAAAATAGGCATGAAAAATATAGAATGATGTTGGGAAAATGTGCATGAATATATTTACATAACTTAGTTAACCTAAAAGCAGAATGTACCACAGCAAATCCGTAACCTTCCACACAAACGTTAACAAATGAGCATTGCTAGAATCACTTTTTTTTTCAAGTTCTAAAACCCTTTAGAAATTTAAAGCAACAAGTGAATGCCACATTAAGGAAAAGAAAAATTAAAACTTGTAAGACACACTTGGGGTGTGATTTCTTGCTCTAATTCTTCTCATCGAAACAACATCCTTTCCAACACCACAAGGCTCAGTGTAATTCCTGAAATTTCTATATTTCTTGAAGGAAAAGACTAGATTTGCACACAAAATATTATATATGTCTATTCTGTCTGGAGTTTTCCAGATGACTGTTATGAACCGAATATGTCCCCTTCGGCTTTTCTTTCTTTTTTTTTTTTTAAATTGGATATTTTCTTTATCTACATTTCAAATATTCCCCTTCCCGGTTCTTCCTCTGGAAACCCCCTATCCCATCTCCCTATCTCCTGCCTCCCTGAGGGTGCACCTCCACCCACCCATCCACTTCCTTTCACCACCCCACCTGGTATTCCCCTACATTAGGGCATCAAGCCTTCACAGGACCAAGGGCCTTTCCTCCCACTGATATCTGAGAAGACCACCCTTTGCTAAAAATGCGACTGGAGACGTGGGTTGCTCCATGTGTACTCCTTGGTTGGTGGTTTAATCCCTGGGAGCTCTAGGGTGAACGGTTGGTTGAAATTGTTGTTCTTCCGATGGGGTTGCAAACCCCCTTAGCTACCTCATACAAAGAAAGAGTCTGTTGGGATTTGATTCTAATACGCTGCTTTAATTCAAGTCCCAAAAGCCTCTTCCAGACCTAAGGGTACCTGTCCCGAGTTGGCATCAGCTGGCCATAAAGAATTGCTGTGCAACCAATAGCTGGGCAACAAATAAAAGTGGAACTTCCAGATTGTGCTTGCCAGGGACTGAGAGGGAGGAGAACAGGAAAATAACCATGACTCTGTGGCAGACAGGTCAGATTTAAGAGCTACCTGAGGAGGAGAAACCATCCAGCAATGTAGGTGGTAATGTGACTCTATGGTTCAGGAGAAGGAGGTGCTGCTAAGACGGTAACAGGGCAGCAAAGATAAAATATAGATTTAGGAGGTGTTAAGCCAGGAATAACAGAGGGAAGTGTGTGCAAGCCACACACAGAGGTTTAAACATGCCCAACCATTGAGCTAGTCAAGGCATATCAAAATTAGCTGGTGTGTGTGTGTGTGTGTGTGTGTGTGTGTGTGTGTGTGTGTGTGTGTGTTTATCTTTCATTTGCGAATAGGGAGCTCTTGGGCAGGTGCAGTATACATGCAAATTCACCACTACAAGAGTCCACCAGATTAATTATGCACTTTTGTATGAAAAACAGTGAAGGACACAGGTGAGGAAATAACTCAGTGGGCAAAGTTCTTGATCAGTGAGAATTTGGGCCTCTATTTGCATCCTAGAATCCATATAAAACATGAGCAAGGTGGAATTTGCCTGTAGGACCTGTATAGGAAGGAGGTAAAGGTGAAAGGATCCTGGTGTCCTATGGAACAACCAGCCTAGCCCAAATGACAACCTCTAGGTTTTGAAAATGATATTGTCTTTTAAAAACACACAGAAAACAAATTGAAGATATGGTTCAATGGTTAAGAGCATGCACTGCTCTTGCAAAATAATCAATTTTGATTCCCAGAATACCACAGTAGCTGACAACTTCCTCTAACTCCAGTTCCAGGGGATCCAATTTCCCTTTACACACAAGAACCTTTGCGTGTACACACAACACACACACACACACACAAATATAACAACAATAATAATATTATTGAAGAAGAGGTCATAAGTCTGAGAAGGAGTAGACACAGAGAATGGGGGAATAAATACAGTGTTAATGTATGAAAGTCTAAAGAAAAATAAAAGTTTTAGACCATACTTAACAATGTGTACTCTCTCAGAATTGCAACAAAATAAATTTTCATTACATCAAAAGAAATTCCTGAGTAACTTCCTCCTCATATCTTAATGCTCACACTACATATATATGATAACTGCATATGTATATTCCCTGTACATATTTTTCCACGTGATTTCCTATACATAAACAATATCATATGTAACATAGCTGTGTATTTTGTTCCTCTCCATATTGTGTGTTAAAGACACAGCCATATTCATATATTTGTAGCTTGAGTTCCTGTTTTGTCATATTGCATACTTATTCAGTATTGTCATAACAGATGTGTCCCCGTTGTTTAGAAATAAGAATATTATTTCCCATAGAAATTCACACTTGTATCTTCTATGCATTGTCCACACTTAGACACCATGGAAAACATTACTATAAATTGTTAGGTTTATGGACTTCTAAGCACACTGTTGCTCTAAATTTACAAAACACTAAGAGTTTACTCCATTGACTAAGTGTCCAATAATGTGTAAAGGATGATGGGCTTGCAGTTCTTATCTACTATACCCAGAATGCATTGTTTTCTGGAAGCCATTACAGTGAAAAGAGGAAGGTACAACCTGCAAGTGTAAAAGGACCTGAAAGAGGTGACCGTGTATGATGCAGCAACGAGAATGCTTGATATGAAAGTCACTATAAAACATCACGAACCCTATTTCACAATAAGAGCACTAGAGATAGATTAATGAAGCCAAAGTAGTTTGTATATTATTTTACCAAGTTGTATGTCATCTAATAAAAAAAGCAGAAATGAGGAGAGGGAACTTGTAGAGCCTACCTCCAGCAGAAAGACAAGGCATCAAGTGAGGGATGGGGTTGCTATCTCACAGTCAAAACTCTGACTCATAATTGTTCTGGTCTGAAAGAATTACCGGGATGGAAATGGACAAGAGCCTGAGGAAAAGAAGGTCCAGTGACCAGCGCAAAGTGGGATCTAGCTCAAGGGGAAGCCCCAAGGCCTGACACTATTACTGAGGCTATGCAGTGCTCACCGAAAGGGATCTATCATGACTGCCCGCCAAAAGACTGAAAAGGCAGCTTAAAGAGTCAGATGCAGATATTTGCTCCCAACCAATGAACAGAGGTGCTGCCCCCTGTGGTTGAATTATGGAAAAGCTGTAAGAAGCTGAGCAGAGCAACCCTGTAAGAGGACCAGCAGACTCAATTAACCTGGACCCCCGAGATCTTTCAGACACTGGATTACCAACCAGGCAGCATACACCAGCTGATATGAGGACACCAACACATATACAGCAGAGGACTGCCTGGTCTGGATTCAGTCAGAGAAGATGTACCTGTCCCTCAAGAGACTGAAGGCCACAGGGAGTTTAAAGGTCTTATGGTGTGGGTGGGGTGGGAACATCCTCATGGAGACAGGGGCACGGAGGAGGTATGGGATGTTGATCAGTCAGAGAATGGACCGGAAGTAGAATAAAATTTGGAGTGTTAAAAATAAAATAAAAGAAATGAAAGCAGAAATGTCTGGAACCATTTGGCACAGAAGAGTGGCTTTTATATTACTAATCACATTTATTTAACCCTCTTTATTTCTCTCTGGCTATGTTCTTCAGGGTGGAGGTACAATCTTGTTGCCCACTTAGCAAAGTCCCCACCACAAGCTCTCTATTCTTCTATGGCTGGAAACCATCCACCCTCCCCTGTTTTCATTTCTTGATTGATCTGTGAGCTCAGGTACATAGGAGAGATTATATAAATTTGTATCCATAATATAAATTAACTAGATCCTGACAAAGAAGATACTGGTATCTAAAACACACACACACACACACACACACACACACACACACACACACACACGTACATGCACACGCACAGAGGTACACACATGCACACACACACATATATACACACATGCACACACACATATAGACACACATATACACACACACACACACAAATTCAGGACAGCAGTTTACTGACAATGGGAAATAACATATCTTAACAGTAACTATCATAGTTTACAGGAATCAGGAAATCAGTTGATAGCACTCACTCTATGAGACATGCTAAAAATGAAATTGATGGACAAAGACATACCATAGAAAGAAAATTGCACAAGCCATCCACCCTAGCTTTTTTTTAATGATTTCAGAAAAATGTCATTCTTGATAAGAATCCAGCCAATATTTATCTGGGACAATATTTAAGATGATCACAATTTCTATAAACAAACCAAAGATGAATGGAATACCATAATACTATAAAAATGTTAAGAGCATTCGAACTTTGACCTTAGTGCTTTAGTGAAGAGAAAGAATCATAAGAATTGAAGAAACTATCGAGACCTTCATAAACCTTTCAGAATTAATATCCCATCAATTGATATACAAAATTGTCTCAGAAGAAAAATCTGACAATAATTGCATTTTGACTGACATTCTTAAAGCATCGAGGGATCTGTGACTTTCAGCAAAGGAAATCAGCATTCTTGGATTTATTCCTACTATTCTAATTGGAGAAAATATTTTCTACTCTGAAGAGTTACCTTTTCCCTTTATTTTCTAGGAATTTGACGACCTTCATGATTGTAATTGTAAGTGGACCTCCTGAGTGTATTTCACATATAGCGTTTACACTCAGCTGATTATATAGGAGAGTCTGCATCATGCTTCCTGTTCTTGCAAGTCTAGTACCTTCCAAGCCCATCTTCAGTTGCCTATCCTTGAATGATCCTAAAGGTGAGTCTTCATCACCTATCTCAAACTCACTGCCCCTGGAGGCTTCCTTTATCCCATTCTCACATGTTCACTGCTGACTAAGTTAACTCCCTCTCTTGTCTACACTTTTGTGATATTTAACATGAATCACTAATGGTGAATTGTTCACCTTACTCTCACAACTGGTAGATAAAACTGGCTTTGAAATAGAAAAGTACTAAAATATACAAGCCTGAGTAATTACACTTCAAAGCAAAACCTTACTGCAATTTGAATATTGTAGGCTTAAAGGTGCAATTACACTACACAGAAATGTTGTATAAATGTCACACAATTTCTCTTCTAAATATTTATAGAATAATTGCAGAAATCGATCTTGAAAATGAGATGGTAAGTTAAATGTTTTATTTGGGTTTCTTTTACTGACTTTATGCATTTGACACAAAACACCAAAGAGGCTGTGATGTCATAATCATATGGAGAACCATATAAATGGTCATGCGTGCATATTACTGATTATGTTGAATTTGGTGCATTATGTTGAATCTGGTGAAAATCGAATTAGGGTAGTTTATCAAGAACTATCTGGTGTATGAAACATTAAGAGTCACATTTGATCTTTGCAAAAACATATAAAGAAAAACCATACAATTCTTCATAAATGCTTAAAGAGGAAAAATACTTCTTAGTGAAGTCTATAAAACTAGAATCACATGAAAATCAATCATTAGATATCACCAAAAATTGTATACCAATATCTATTTTGCCTTTGTAAAAACAAAAATTTTAAAACTGACATGTAATCAAATTTATCAATTCATTAAAGCAACAGATAAATCACATAAATCTATTTCAAAAATGACAGTGGTTCTACATCTAGAAATCAGCATAGGAGACAATATAATAAAGAAACTATACATCATCATTTCATTTTTTGCAGAAGTAGTTGAGGAAACTTAGTACTCAGTAATATTCTAATGAAATTTAAGAATTTATCAACAAACTGTGTATTAACTACTTTTTATCGCTGTGATAAATATCACACCATGATCAAATCAACTCTTCCAGCTTGTTGTCCATCATCAAAAAAGCAAGGGCTGGACCTCAAGGTACAAACCCAGGGACAGGAACTGAAGCAGAAACTACGGAGAAATGATGAATGTACCTTATGTTTTGTTCTTCCTTTTTTCTTGTACAACTTTGGTCCAAATGCCCAGCTAGGGCACTGTCCACAGTAGGTTGAGCACTTTCAAATCAATTAACAATTTAAATATATGGTGCATGATCTTGCCTACAGGCTAAACTTTTAGGCCCATTTTTTTTAAAATTAAAGTACACTCTTCTCAGAAAACCATAGCATATGTCAAGTAGACATAAAAATTAGCCAATAGTCTGTGATTAATAGAAACTCCATGCTGTATAAGAAAGTGAAAAAATTATCTACTATTATGGGGGTTAATGAAAGAATACTGATATCTCTTTCTCCAAAATAGCCCAACAAACATGTATCCTCTTCAATTTTTTCTGTTTTAAATTGTGAATTTTGGTAACAGGTAAGCAAAGTTCGTCAATATACGTTTGCTGGTAACCTTCATAGCACCTTCCACCACCATGGAAGCTAGCTAGGCAATGGAGATGAATCCCCTGGTCTCCTGGAAAAGAAGAAACTGATCTTAAATACAGAGCCATCCCTCCAACCTCAGCAACTGGGTATTATCAGCTTCTATTTAAAAAACAAAAACAAAAGGCCAAAACACAAAACAAAAACAAAACAAAACAAAACAAAATGGAATCCAAAAGCCACAAAGAAATCACTGGCAAGATAAAAAAAAAAAAAAAAAAAAAAAAAAAAAGCTCCTGGTACTGGGTATTTTTATTTATTAGTTATTCGCTATCAAGTAGTAGCTTTGCCATTCTGTTTTAGTACAACTCCATTTAACTCTCATTTTACTTCTCCCTCTCCCTGTCTCTTTCCCCCTCCTCTCTCTCTCTCTCTCTCTCTCTCTCTCTCTCTCTCTCTCTCTCTCTCTCTCCGTGTGTGTGTGTGTGTGTGTTTGTGTATGTATGTATGTATGTATGTGTGTGTTCATTAAGGTGTTTCTACATCCACATGATTTTTTTCTAATAGGTATTCAGTGTTTAAGAAGAGATGGCAAAAGAAAAATAAGAACAAGATGCAGAGAAAGTGTTTGCCAGACTCATCGGGACAGTTGCACGTATGAATGCACAGAGATTATGCCAGCATGAGTAATACCAGGGCAAGTTCAAGTCAGATTAAATCCCATCATGGAGAAAGAAATAGGGTATAAATTTGACTCTGCCTGAGGAGATGTTGACAATGGATACCCGTTGTAATATGAAATCAGTTGTTTTCAAGGGTATGGAGTCCCTACCAGGGCAACCTGCTCAAGTCGATGGATATGTATCTCAAAGAGTACAAAGTTGGATGAGTAGGTAATGGGCTGAGAATCGGGAAGAGGTTTAAAGGATCAAAATTCATTGTACGAAATTCACAAAGAACTAATAACATTGGATTTAAAACAAGAAGTACAAGCCTGTTGTGATGGCTCACTTTAGTCCCAGCACTTAAATGAGGGACAAGTGAGTATCTGTGATTATAAGGTCAACCTGATATACATAGTGAGTTCTAGGCTAGCCAGGCCACATAGTAAGGCACTGTCTCAAAGACACCAGTAGGGGAAAGTTGGAAGACAAATATTTCTACTTCTGAAAATTTTTAAAAATTATATCTTAAAATTTTTAACCTAACTTAAGAGTTAGAGATAGAATCCAAGTGTTCATACACTCAAAAATTATCTTCTCTTATTGGAATGGAACACGAATAATTTGGGGAAAAAAACATTGCTTGCCAAATAAAAATTTTGGAAGGCATCAGTACTTACCACGGTACCACCAACGGAAACATTAAATAGATGATTATAGGAGAAATTGATACATAGGAAAAAATAAAATTAGGCTCATTCCTAAAAATACACACAAAAACTTGAAATACATTAAATATTAGCCTTTTAAAACTAACCCTATAATATATAGGTATAAATTTACATGACATTATGTTATGAATGATCAAAAACATACCAAAATGTGATTAAAGAAAACAACAACAACAAAAATCAATGTATCTACAATGGAAAACTTTGTGCCATAAAAGGTACCATAAAGAAAGCAAGAGAAATAGAATCCAAAATTTTATTCATCAATTGTTAACAAGCAAACTATACCTATAATGCACATATAATTATAAAAACACCATTATGGAAGAGCAATACTGTGGAGTTTGCTCAGGGTACATGGTTCTTGATGTACAAACATGAAGTACTTGAGTTCAGAAAAATAACGTTTGTGTATAAAATAGTGTGGGGCAGCCTGTAACTAGAAATTTAGAACTGGGAAGGCAGGGGCAGAGAAGTGGGTAGTCCTGAAACTTACTGTCGAATTAGTCTATTCTAATACCTGTGCTTCAGGTTCAGAGACCGTCTCAAAGAATGAGAGAGAGTGAAAAAAAAAAAAAAAGACACCTCATCTACCAACTGATAAAAAGCCACTTTGGGTATAACTATACAATGTTTAAAATTCCTTGGACTCAATTAACCTCGATCACATCACAGTAATTGACAGAAGTCAGAAGCACATGACCACAAAGATCGTAGCTCCACTAGATGAAACACACAGAATGATGTGATATTGTAGACATAGGGAGTGGATTAATCTTGGTCTTGGACTGAAGCGAACTTGAGAGCTGATTCTTAAAAGGTGTAAGCCTTCATTGTAGAGTAATTAAAATGTTTCTAAACTTTATTAAATTCTGTAGTGTGGAAGTTCAATCACACTAAAACCTCAAAAACAAGTTCAAAATATGCTAATACAATTTTAAGATATAAAACATTATCTATAAAAGTCATGTGTTCTAACATGGGTAGTTCTGACAAATATGAATCCTGGAATATGAAACAGTGAAATACTTGGACAGCAGATGATTAATAAAGCCCTCTGAAGAGAGAAGCTTGGCAGCTAAAAGAATGAGTACTAATTTCATAATAAAGTCCAAAAAATAATTTTCTAAACAGCTACATCACACCAGGGAAAGATTCCAAGGAGAAGTCGTTCAATAATTTATTAGAAGTAATTGAAAATTGTAAAGAAATTAATTGTGTACTTTTTTGCAAATCATTTAATTATTATAATAAAGTTTAAAAGAAAAGCACTTGTTGAAAATATATTGTACAAGCTGGAGGAAATATATTCTTTTAGAACTACCATACACTTGAAAGATGAATGATACAATATAAGATCTCAAACTAGAATAATACTGATCATTTTACACTAGAACTGAAAACAGGCTGTCCAGAATTTTAGAATCTTTTCTATGACCTTGATGTGAGAACATGTTATAGTAAGAAAGAAAGAAAGAAAGAAAGAAAGAAAGAAAGAAAGAAAGAAAGAAAGGAAGGAAGGAAGAAAGAAAGGAAGGAAGGAAGAAAGAGCTAGAGTTAATGTCATTTCAATTTACTTAAAAATATTTACAAATGTTTCTGAAAAGCTACACTAATGATTACACATACTGAGTGGCAAATAGCACATAAAAGTAAGGATTCTCTCATCATACCAGTCAGACTACAACCCCGCCTCTACAAGAAGACTTAACTTGTCCAAGTTTCACTTCTTCATTGAATATGTTGAAAACATTGCTAGAAGGGCTACTTCAGTGAGATTATGGAGTTTAATAATGACTTTAATGCAATAACAGTAGTCACTATCACCCTTGTAGTGACGGTATTTGAGATGTTTACTACTGTCAAATATTCTCAAGGATATTTTGATGTGATTCATTCATGTTTGGGGCACTTTGATATTTTCTGGTGATTTAGTAAAAGATGCTATTTTCTTGCTGAAATAACATTGAAAACAGTATTTGTATGTATTTGTTTGTATGTCTCTATAAATATTTAAGCAGATGTGACTGAATTATAAAGCCACTTAGTTCTTGGGATTAATGAAATAAAACATATATATATATATATACATATATATGTGTGTGTGTGTGTTTGTATCTTTTTTTTTAAGATTTATTCATTTATTATATATAAGTACACTATAGCTGTCTTCAGTTACACCAGAAGAGGGCATCGGATCTCTTTACAGATGGTTATGAGCCACCATGTGGTTGCTGGGAATTGAACTCAGGACCTCTGGAAGAGCAGTCAGGTTCTCTTAACCGCTGAGCCATCTCTCCAGCCCCATGTGTGTATATCTTAAAAGCTGAATTATATCGATCATTTGGGGAGAACAAGCATGATAATTATGAAGCATGCTATAGAAAACGAATTTAGGAAAACAGTTTAGACATATATAAAACACTCAATACATTTAAAATCTGTTTTTGAATTCTCTGCTACCGTATCGGCAGAATTACATAATGGCAAATATTATTGCATCTACGCATACAACAGATCTTTAAGTTGTATTTGTGGTACCAATTTATGTAAGGTTTTTATTATATGAATTGAATAAGAATAATTGTATATTGTTTTGCCTAGTGCATGAACAACAGAGGTAAGGGCCCATTTCTCATATTGTCTTATAAGTTATGAAAAGTAATAAAGCTAATCTCACATAATGCAAGTCATTACTTTAGCTAATGTTGTTTCATATAAATGGCAGATTTATTTACTAAACAATTATTAGATGAACCACAGAGATAACTCTGCAGTTGAGAACACTGGTGAGTCTTCTGGAAGATCAAAATTTCATTCCCTGCACCCAAATGCCTGCTCATAATGGTCTATAACCCCAGTCCTTAGGGTTCTGTCTTTTTCTGCATTCCTATGGCTACCAGCCAAACACATGTGCACACATGCATGCTGGATGAACATTAATATGCATTGAATAAAACATAACTAATTTTAAGAATATTTTAACTAATAATTATTAGTTATCTAAGCATTGCTCAGATCTCCTCTTAATTATGTGAAGATATCAAACTTTACCTTATTCTTAATCCAAAACAACAAATAGCATACCTATGTAATTCAACAAATGTGTAATGAATGTTTTCCAAAGTGTGATCTGCAGTTTCCTAGATTCTTATGTATGATTTATTTAGAATTACATGAGAAAAAATGGCAGAATAGAAACTGTATACCATCAGATTTCCATAGTACAGTGGTTGTCACAAGCATTCATCTGAGAATACATTTGCAGACTTGTAGTCTGGTTGGGATATCCCAAGACATAAATGAAACAGAGTCTTCTAAGAGGCTTTAAGAGGATGGAAGAAAACAGTTTCATCTGGCCCTCATAGGCCTTCCCAAAAGTATAACACTTCAACTCCAAGAGACATCTTTAGCCATTTATTTCTCCATAAGGATATGTGAGACTACGGAAAGTAAAAGTAACAAAATAGTACACTGAACAAAAAACCCTGTTGACTTTTACAACACCATTAAATAAAGTCTATCAAAGGTATGTGCACAGCTGAGAAGCAGAGGGAGACTGGTATCACACAAAAATGAAAGATCAAAACTGAAAGGAGTTTTATGTTATATCGAATATTTCATGTTCTTCATTGGAAGATTAGTCTATATGCTTCCTAGCCAAATCTACTCTGGAACACCTTAAATATCCATGGAAATCCTCAGAGGTCTCCAAAGTCAGGGCTCCTCATCCTCCTCCTAGTAGGTTTGTAGAAACCTTAGCTGAAGACTCATATATAATCAGTTGGACCAACTTCTCAGGGTTGGGAGAATATACACAAACAGATGTTCCAAGCCACTGTCTTAGAGAAAAGTGAAAAGCTCTCAGTACCCCAATGACCTTTACAGAATTGAGTTAAAACATATCAAGATTCCAAACACAAAAGAGAATATGCAAAGAACAGATTATCATCATTAAAACTGAGAGCTCCAAGAATATTCACCATACTGAATGATGAAGGCATTTTCTTGTCCAAAGATAATTCCTAAAGATGGCACTGTTTCACTCTTCTTGAAAGGCAAACAGAATTCAAGAAACATGGAAAACCTAGAAATTCTGATCAATCCAAAGAAATACCATTACTTTCCAGTAATAATCTCCCTAAAAATAGATAAGCATGAATAATATGAATAATATATTAAATAATTCAAATATAAGGAAATTCAACAAACAGAAAACATAAATAACTTAGTAGAATCCAGAAAGTAAGATATGAACACAGGAAATAGCAAACAAAGTTTTTACTGACCTAATTAAATTTATTTACATATTAAGTTCAGTGAATAAATTTTGTAAATATGGTGGTGAATGTTGACTGCAGACTTAAGCAAGTGGATGAATCTATGACTGATGACTCACTTGAATTTATCAAGATACAGAAGAAAGAGGAATTAGAGTAATAAAAAACTCTTTCTGGGTATACCAAATGTCATCCAGAAGAGTAATTCATGTGTTGTGGTTATCATTGAATTTGAAGAAAGAAGAGAAAGGCTAAAAGATTTCTTCAAAGATCTATACCTCAAAATCTCCACCTCTTGGGACAGTGTGGAAACTTATGTATATAAGAAAACCTTATGTGTTTAACTAAAATACAACTTAATTCAGCACAATAATAAACATTTTAAGAATCAAAAACAAAGAAAAATTTGGAAAATTTTTATATCCAAAAAGAGATATACTGCACACAGCAGAATCTCAGTAGGAACCAAAAGATTTCTCTGCAGAGACCATTTAGGACAAAAAGATTGCAGTGACAGTATCAGTGTCAAGAAGGTAGAAAAACATGTAGCTCAAATGCTGAATGAACAAAACATGTCCATCAAAAACTAAAAAGAAAGAAATTTTTATATAAATCAAATTTGATAAAAGTTCATCATTCAATGGACACAAAGACACTAATTAGTAGCATGATTGTATTAAGCTATGTGTGCTACTAAATCACTGGTGTGACCGAAAATTTTCATGTAAAAATAAATTTGTTAAAGACTATATATAGATATGTGTTCCACAGTAATTACAAAGGGAAAATCTGTAACAAATACAAATTCAAAACACAAAGGAAGATAGAAGAAAGGGACAGTATAAAGGAAATAAAATTTAAAAACCAACTATGGTACCAAGATTAAGCCATCTCTATGGATGATTATATATACATTTAGTTTGATAGGAAGAGATTAAAGGATTAAAAATAAGATATGTGAGCTGGGGATTTGACTCATTGGGTAAGCTGCTTGGTGTGCAAGTGTAAGGACCTGAGCTATGATTTCTAGCATCCATATGGATTTTTTTTTTTGGTGACAAGAAAAAATACCTGTTCATACCAGATAGGAAACCAACAATAGATCAAAATGATGGTTCTACCAAAGACTTGGCAAAACTGAATTTGGAGAAGTAAAATATATTCGACTATGTATGAGGGGTGAATCACAGAAACAGGGACGACTAAATGGTAGCTGCCTCATCAAAAACTATACTCCAGCTTCAGTGATAACTCATAATCCACAACTGTGGGTCTCTCTGACATGCAGGCAGTTAGGGTAACTGGAAAGTCTTTTGTTCCTAACAGTTATTTACTCCTGAGATGTTGAGGAAGGTGATGTGATCTTTTAAGTTCCAGCTTCTCTAGGAAGTTTGTTTATTTGATGAGTCCCCAGTGCTTCCCTGCATCCTCCAAGAGGAGATCTTTCAATTTGGAAGAAATTGCTACCCACTACTACGTAAAAGTTAGGGGTAGCAGCACAGACTTCTAATTACCGTGCTACGGAGCTGAGATAGGATGACACTAGGAATGGTCTAGCCAGCTGGTCTAGCAAGAACAGATAGCAATGTGTTCACTGAGAAAGTTTTTGTTTTCAATACTGAGATAAAGAAGCTATTGAGAAAGGTATCTGAGGCAAACATTTGTCTACTCCATGACTACACATGCACACATACACACACACACACACACACACACACACACACACACACACAAAACTCACCCCATAACACTTACATAATTTGTATACAAACAAAGCAAATAAACAGTAATAAAACACAGTTAAAAGGTAAGACCAATGAAATGCTTCCTATAGGAACTTTGAACTTCAAAGAGCAGACAAAGAAAATCTTTAAAAAAGAAATACTTTAAGACTAAAAATAGATGAAAACTATGTGTCAGATTTCTAAGCCCTTTTTGTTTGGTATAATGATAAATATTTAAGTAAGAAAATGGAAACTTATTATAAAATCATCATTAACATAAGGCTTAAAGGAACTGTAAAAAACTCAAAAGTTCACACAAAATTGGTATTAACAAGGATCCAATGAGGAAATAAACAAACAAGAAACTATGAGTGGAAGCTGAAATAAACAAATGAATAAATAATTGTTGATCTAGGGAAAGTCATGAGGAGTTCTTTGGGAAGAGGGGGAGAGGTCAATACAAAAGAAGAGGTGAATAAAATAACAATAAGAATGTCTGTGAAGTCGCATGGAAAAATATTATTAACTATTTACGAAAAGGTCATATAACGCACATAACTTTGAATAATAAATATAGAGGATATAAATTATGGATATATAGATAATAAAGATATAAATATAGATTCTTCACCTCCTCCCCATTGTCACAGAGAGGAGGGTGCTTTCTACCCCATCCCACCCCCACCCATCCTCATCAATCATCCCTCATCTCATACACCTCCCACATCCCCCTTTCTTGGGGCATGAAGCCCATGTATGATCTGTGGTTGGTGGCTTAGTCTCTGGGAGCTCTGAGGGGTATGGTTTAGTTCATAGTGTTGTTCTTCCTATGAGGTTGCCATCTCCTTCAGCTCCTTCAGTCCTTGCCCTAATTCTTCTGCAGGGGTCCCCAACTTCATTCCAATGGTTGGTTGTGTCTGCATCTTTCTCAGTCAGCTACTGGTAAAGTGTCTCAGAAGACAGCCATGGTTCCTGTCAGCAAGCAACACATGCCATCAGTAATAGTGTCAGGGTTTGGTGCCTACCCATGGGATGTATCCCTGGATAGTCTTTCCTTCAATCTCTGCTCCATTGTGTCCCTGTATTTCTTTTAGTTAGGAACAATGTTGGGCTAAAATTTTTGAAAGCAGGTTGGTGACCCCATCCTACTGAAGATCTAGCTGACTACTCAGTGCTAGAGAAGTTCTGTTCATTGGAATGTCTGCAACCACTGGTTTACTCTCCACTGGGGGCCTTGGCTTATCTCCTGGATGTGGTCTCTTCAGGTCCCATCTCCTCACTAGTGGACATCTCAGCTAAGATTATCCTCATTGAACTTACTCATTTGCCTCTGAAAGCCTGTGCTCTTTGGTCAACATCAACATCCTTCGTTGACAGGTAAGTGTTCTGATCTCTGATCTCTCTCTTTCTCTCTCTCTCTCTCTCTCTCTCTCTCTCTCTCTCTCTCTCTCTCTCTCTCTTTTCCTCCCTCCCTCCCTCCATCCCCCCCCTTTATTGGGAATATTTTTGTTTACAGCTTCAATTTGGTAACTTGCCCATGAATATTATGGGACATATTATGGGATGGGAAAGAGGAAGAAAGAAGCAGAAAGACGGGATGGAAAGAGAAGAAGAGAGGAAGGGAATGGAAAGGAGGAAGTATTGCTGTGGGAGAGGCAGAGAGAATTAGACCTATCAAGTGCACCAGAAAAAGGCTGTTTGAAGGCTCATGGACAGTTAAGCAGAAATTTGAAGAGTTAAGGATTAGTTTTCAAGGGCACATGAAAGAAGAGACAGGTATCTAGTATGCTAGAAGAGAAATAGTTGTTCAATTTTCACAGTATACTTGAGAGTTAGTTGACCACACACAAGCAGCAGAAACTCGCTAAGGTGAGAACTGAGTGAACATACACCCATCTGCAACTGTTGTTTATTGGAGAAGAAGCAGTGTGAGCATTGCCACCAGAAGAATGTATACATTGTACGGTTCGTGTCACATAGCACAGTTTTGGCTTCCCTGAGACTGATCTTCTGTCTTAAGTATTTGTGATCTGTCACATGGATGCTACAAGGTAACCTCAGATAACACTTGCTTTTGAATCAGTAGTAGCATCATTACAAAACAGTATCAGATCAGCTTAAGGTCAGAGTTTCTAGCTTGGCAAATTAGCAGATGATATTGGATGCAGTAAAGACATTGAAAGATGAAGAGTTTGGTAAAAACTCAATTATCATCAATATATATAAATTCCAAGCCTTTAAAGATTCTAGGTAATACTACAAAAACAGCAAGGTTAGAGTAAAATTCGTTTCTTAGAACCAAAAACTTACTTTGATGGAAACAATATCCTTGAATCCCTAGGATTAGAAAGATTGACTAAACAATAATGTGCCTTGCTTTTTGTTTTTTTTATTTTTGGCTCAAGATCTGTCCCTAGAATAACTACAGATCCCTTAAAATGTCTGCTGAAAGAAACTCATTGCTGTCAACAAAATTTACTGTGTGTTGTTCCAAAATCTGCCTCAAGGCTACTAATCATTTGTTAAAGCATTTGCTTTAGGAGGCAATTATAAATCTTCTTTTTTCTTTTAGTCTCTTTGAGATATAAGCAAATGCAAGATGCAGTCACTGCAGACATTGAGGGGAGTAACTCTCTTTTCTCAAACTTCCCATGAAATCAGAGGAGCCTTGGTACAGAGGTGGTTTTTGGAGCTGGAAAGACAGTTCAGCTGGTAACCTTGGAAGCAGGAGAATCTGCAATCTCTCTTCAGAACTCACATAAAAGAAGACAGCAGAGGCATAAAATTGCAATGGTATTACTGGCAAGGAATCTGGTAGGTCCTGGGGGGGGGTTCTCTTGACACCCAGCCTACCTAATGGTAGAGTTTCTATCCAGCGAGACACCTTGTCTCTGAAAGGAAGGTAAATAGGCCCTGAGGAATATTTGAATGTGAGTACTTGACCTCCACACACAAGCATATATATGTATGTATGTACGCATACAGCCTCCATCCCCAGCACACACACACACACACACACACACACACACACACAACTAGTGAGTTAGTTCATTAGTTAGCCAGTTAATTAGTCAGTTAAAATAGTTCTCTTGCTTGGATTTGGATAGTTCCCTTCTTTAGTGTGAACTATCCACCCTCCCCAGCCCCCTACCACAGAAAACTACAGTTAGCAACCCGAGATAGGCCATTCCCACCATCTTTCCTAATCCAACCAGTTTTCGCTTCCCCTTCACTGCTGCGTTTCACTCTCAGCAGCACGAAGCTCATCTTCATCCTCGTTTGCTCCCTTACGGCAGAAATCTAAATAAAATCTGTGTCTTTCATTGTAAGGCAGTGTTCACAAGCACAATTCTAATCACATTACTTATTGAAAACCCAAAAGATCAAAATCCGTAAAGTATCAAATCCCAGTAATATAAAATCATGAAAGAACTATAATCCAGAAAATAACAACCTGGAAAAAAAAGTAATTTAAAAAAACACATTCAGAAGATGTTTATTTATTTTAAAGGCTTTTACCTGTGAGAAAGAGGAAACCATGAAAATGCTTCAAAGGTCCCCTTACATGAAAACTGAGACACAATAACACCAGCTTCACAGGCATAAGAGTTATAGAATAGTTATGCACGTTCAGTAGACTAAACGCTATAAAGCCTATGGTTCTGATATCCATGGAAGCATATGTACATGTACAATTATAGATAATTGTAATGTATATTTTGTTTCAGAGATACACCTGTGTGTTTGCTTTCTATATTCATTTCCCTGGGACCTTCAGTTTCTTTAGACGTCCGGAGAGTCCACTTCCACTGAAGCTAGATGTGAAGTGGCAACATCTAATTTCTTGAGAAAGTTAGTTATGACAAATGATGGTTTGCTGAGACATAGAAGTGAAAGGATGTCTTGCTAAAGCAAACACATGAAAGCCTGTTTTCCTGAAGCAGACACAGGTGAAAGAGAGTTTTGATATAGCAAATACATGAAAGGACATTTGATGAAGGATTATAAATATGTCTCCACAGACAATGGGGGATGAGCACTGCACTTTAGTTTATTTCGATCCACCTCACTGTTCTTTGCTAAAGACACTCGTGCATTGGTTCACCATAAAAAACATTGTTGAGCTCGAGAGCTCAACAATGCCACAATTGAGAGAAACTCACGCAAACACTTCTTGTGAGGATCCTCAGGCAGCTAGCTGCCTCAGCGCCCTTGCTCTACACAGGTTGGCAAGCCTGGGGGTTTCTTCAGGAGTGAACTACAGCTGCCTGGTGTTTGCTTGCTGAAAGGACTGGGCTGGAGCTGCAGGTTCTAGCCTGGTATCTGCCTGCCTAGAGGACTGGTTTGCAGCTGCTGAATCATATTTGGTGTTTGATACAGGACTGAACTTCGGTCAAAGAAGATCAAGCTCACCCCCAAAGAACTATTGCTGAACAGGTCCACTTCTACCATATCCTAATAACTTCTCTTCCTCTATGTCTGCTGGGTGGTAGGTTAGAGAAAGGGTTGAACCCTCATTAAAAGTAGGTTGAAACAATTTATGCCTACACCAATGCTCTCTAAGCCACTAGCATCCACAGTTAAATCTCCTCTGTAATATTGTCATCCTTTCCCTGTGCTCCTAGTTGTGTGTTCTTATTGACATGATACCACTGTCCTGTACTATTCCACTGCTTACATGCTGATAGTGATTCCACTTCTAGAGCATTAGACCAAGTGAGTGTTTGGTTTTGGAAATATTTTAAGGATTTCTACCTTCCATGTTTTAACCTTTTAGGATCAATTTCTAAGATTTTTAGACTGAGAATTTCGGCTTGAAGAGATTTCAACATTGTATATTGCATTTCAATATATAGTGTCATTTATGACAATTGCCTAAAGCTTTTTAAATTCTTCTGATTGTGAATGTGTTTATGGTTGTGTGTGAGTGTGAGTATGAGTGTGTGTGTCTGTCTGTCTGTCTGTGTTGTCTGTGTATGTATGTGTATACTTTTCTAAGCAGACATGATTACATACTTGCTATGGCACAGGTGTGGAGGTCAGATGACAACATCAAGTGATAAGTCTTTGCTGTTCTCCCGCTTTGGGACAGAGTGTTGTCCAGTGTTTCTTACCCAAGCTTTTAAGTTTAGCTTCTGAGCTTTCGTGATGTAGCCCATCAGATAACCAGTTCACCAGTGGGTAGGAGGAGTTCTGAGAACAATTCCCACAACAGAAGATGCCATGCCATCTTCACCCTCATGCCCTTCTTGTGTGCTTTTTGACAGAATGGATAATGGCACTAAGCTGAGACAAATATATCCTTGCTCAGTTGTTCCATTCTTGTGGGTCCATAGTTGTCCCCATTGTTCAGCTTCCTAAAAATTACACTAGGAGCCTTGGTTCCCCAACACTAACATAGTGGAACTTTAACCTAAACTACAGTTTTATTTCAAAACCAACTGAAATAAGTGACAGGTGGAGTATAAATAACACATGGACCACTTCAAAGACCACCAATAAAGAAGAAAATTCATTAGTACTCAGTGCCTTATATGAAATGATATGGTATTTGCATGTTATCTCTATGCACATGTCATATATTTATATATTTTACATGTATATTTTATATGCATTGCATACTTGTGTACTTTATAAGTATAGGTTACTCATATTTTACACTACAAAGTATATACAAAATTTGTTATCTTTAGGGAATACTGACAAACACTGGGTTTTGTCTTTCGTGGGTACAGTTTTTCCTCTGAGGTCATCATTTTGGAATGAGAATGTACATCTACACCATTAAACATTTGAAATATGCCATTTGATCTTTGATTTGATATTGAAGGAGTTTGAGCTGAAATTAAAAGCAGAGAGGTTCAATTGTATCCTCTCCACAGTCTTTTGTTTTTCCACCCATAGAGGAAATAATAAACCTGATACTTCTTATTTTTGGATGAAATATGAAATAATGAAGTACGAGATGTAATATGACTCACAAAATCCAAGCAGTTTTTTATTAAACTTTTAATATTAAACTAGACATGTAAAATGACTCTCTGTAAATATTTAGGAATTACATGCATGCAATGTATTCAGATTGAATCATACCTGACAATAATTTCCATTCTATGGATGACTGACACTGTGGCTTAAATGAGTTGTAACAGCAGGATTTGAACCTTCATAGAGGCAGGGCGGTATGGATCGGATTAGTCTACGACAACTAATACAGCATGAATGGCATCAAAATACTTGTAAAAAGAAATGTCATATAGATGTCAAATCACTTGCTCTCCCTGTTTCTGGCATTTTGAGGAAGACCCCTTTCTTTGTAGAGTAAGGAGAATTAAAAAAGAAAAAAATACCAAGAGAAAAAAACACTGATCCTGTCAGACAACCAATCATAGGGTAATATACAAAGCATTGTCACCAGACAGTAACTGGATTGACCATGAGGGTGCTCATGACTTCTTCCAGTATTTATTCTCCAGAACTTGCAGAAAATTAAAAATGTTTGTGTACTTTATTGAATCTATTGTATTGTGTGCTAGTTGTACAAAAAGCCCTAAGATTGATGGCATTTTTAAAAAGGCAAAAAAAAAGAAGTTGCTTAATATATCTATTATAAATTTCAAACGAGAATTAATCAAAAACTATGAAGCTTTTGAGATAATTTAGAATGGAATCAGAGGTAGTATTTACATAAGCCTCATATTTTATGAACAGATGATAATGATACTTTGTTCCGCTGTGTATAAAACTATACACAGTTATTCAAAGAAAGAAATTAGATTTTCAGTGTCTAGAGAAACCTAATACTGAAGAGGCACTAGGGAAAAATATCAAAAGGTTTATATTCAAATATCTCCTAATGTATTGCCCAATAGCACATTTGGCAGATTATATATTGTGACTTGTAAAATAAATTTCTTAGGTAAGTTTAACTAACCTAGGTTTCTGTAAAACACTCATCTAATTTCATCTAACTTTTATACAAATAAAAATTAATCTTCAACAACACTGAAGAGCTTCTTTCTGGCAACCATTTTTATATTCTGCTCACTGTTCTAAAACTCTAGTTATTTTACAAGTATAAGTTATTTACTAAAAGATTGTTTACATTTCAAATGTTATCCAGGTTCCCATGAATAAACCCCTATCCCATCCTCCTCCCCTTCTCCCCACATACAACCACACAGTCCTTCCTGACTCCCTGCACTGACATTCCTCTACTCTGGGGGTAAAGCATTGGCAGGATCAAGGGCTTCTCCTCCTATTGGTGCCCAACAAGGCCATCCTTTGCAACATATGCAGCTGGAGCCATGGGTCTGTCCATGTGTACTCTTTGAATGGTGGTTTAGTCCCTGGGAGCTCTGGTTGGTTGGCATTGTTGTTCTCATGGGGCTGCAAACCCTTTCAGCTCCTTTAATCCTCTCTCTAACTCCTAGAATAGGGAATAAGGACTCCATTATCAGTTCAGTGGTTGGCTGCTAGCATTCCCCTCTGTATTTGTCATGCTTTGGCAGAACCTCTCAGGAGACAGCTTTATCAGGCTCCAGTCAGCATGTACTTTTTGGCATCAGCAATATTGTCAAGGTTTGGTGACTGTATGAATATGGGCTGGATCCCTAGGTAGGGCAGGCTCTGAACAACTATTCCTTCACTCTTTACTCCAAACTTTGTCTCCATATCTCTGCCTATGAATATTTTTGTTCCCACTTCTAAGAAGGACTGAAGCATCAGCATTTTGATCGTCTTTCATGGGCTTCATGTGGTCTGTGAATCATATCTTGGGTATTCCGAGCTTTTGAACTAATATCCACTTATCACTGAGTGCATATCATGTGAGGTTTTTTTTTATGATTAAGTTACCTCACTCAGGATGATATTTTCTAGTTTAATCCATTTGCCTATGAATTTCATGTTGGAAAATGGGTCATAGTAAATCAAACATTATAAGAATATTTCTTGATGTTTATGCAGAGAAGGCATGATAATGGAATGACAAAGTGTGGAGCAGGGACTGATTGAAAATTAGGAAACAAGGAGTAAAAGGACTGTTGGAACCAGAACTTATGGAGGACTTGTGAGAAAAATTGTTTTCTAGAGGATAATGAGATCTTGGTTCGATGATAGCAGTTGGCTGCATGTATAAAATTAAGCCAGTCAAAATTTTATTTTTTTCATTTATTGTACATTTTATTTATTTACATTTCAAATGTTATCCCCTTTCCCAGTTTCTGCTCTGGAAAACCAATATCCTATCTCCCATCCCCATGGCTCTATGAGGGTCTCCCCAATGACCTGCCCTCTGGCTCTCAACTCCACTCCCGGCATTCCAATACACTGGGGGCATTGAACTTTCACAGGACCAGGAACCTTTCATCCAACCCCTCCATTCTCTGCTACATATGTGGCTGGAGCCATGAGTCACTATAAGTATGCTCTTTGTTTGGTGGTTTAGTCCCTGGGAAGTCTGGGGTGGTGGGGTCTGGTTGGTTGATATTTTTGTTCTTCCTACGGGGTTGCAAACCCCTTAGCTCCTTCAGTCTTGTCTCTAATTCCTCCTTTGTGGACACTTCTCTCAATCCAATGGTTCACTCTGTATCTGTCAAGCATCTGCCTCTGTATTTGTCAGGCTCTGACAGTGTCTCTCAGGAGACAGTTATATCAGGCTCCTGCCAGCAAGCAATTCTCGGCATCCACAATGGTGTCTGGGTTTGGTGTCTGTATATAGGATAGATCCCCAGGTGGGGCAGTCTTTGGATGGCCTTTCCTTCAGTCTCCTCTCCACATTTTGTCTCTGTATTTCCTCCATTGAGTGTTTTGCTTATCCTTCTAAGAAGTATGTATGCTTTGGTCTTCCTTCTTTTTGAGCTTCATATGGTCTGTGAATTGTTATTTTGGGTACTCCAAGCTTTTGGTAAAATATCCATTTATCAATAAGTACATTCTATATGTGTTCTTTTGTGATTGGGTAACCTCCCTCAGTGTGATATTTTTCAGTTCCACCCATTTGCCCAAAAATGTCAGGAAATCGTAGTTTTTTAATAACTGAGCTGTATGTACCACATGTTTCTGTATCCATTCCTCTACTTTAGGACATCTGCATCCTTGCCAGCTTCTAGCTACTATAACTAAGGTTGTTATAAAGATGGTAGATCATGTGTCCAAATTATATGTTGGAATATTGTTTGGGTATATGCCCAGGAGTGGTACAGCTGGGTCCTCAGGTAATACTATGTCCAATTCCAAATTGGTCGCAAGAGCTTGCATTCCCACCAACAATAGGGACTATTCCTTTTTTTCTACATCCTCACCAGCATCTATTGTCACCTGAGTTTTTGATCTTAGCCATTCTGACTGGTGAGAAGTAGAATCTCTGGGTTGTTTTGATTGGCATTTCCCTGATGACTAAGGATGTTGAACATTTCTATAGGTGCTTTGCAACCATTAGATATTCCTCAGCTGAGAATATTTTGTTTAGCTCTTTATCCTCCCTTTGTAAATAATGTTATATTGACCTCTGGATTCTAACTTCTCGAGTGTTTTTTTTTTTGTATATGTTTGATATTATTCCTCTATTGGATGCAGTATAAGTAAAGATCTTTCCCTAATCAGTTGTTTGACATTTGACTTCTTGACAGTATCCTTTGCCTTAAAGAAGCTTTGCAATTTTATGAGGTTGCATTTGTCTATTGTTGATCTTAGAGCATAAGCCATTGGTGTTATCTTCAGGAAATTTCCCCCTGTGCCCATGTGTTGGAGGCTCATTCCCACTTCTCTTCTAGCAGTTTGAGTGTATCTGATTTTATGTGGAGGTCCTTGATCTACTTGGATTTGAGGTTTATGTATAAGCACAATTGTGGCTTTATAGAATGAATTGGTTAGCGTTCCCTCTGTTTATATTTTGTGGAATATTTTGAAGAGTGTTGGTATTAGGTATTCTTTGAAAGGCTGTTAAATAATGTATTAAACCCATCTGGTCCTGGGTCATGGCTTTTTTTTTTTTTTGGTTGTGAGATATTTACTGACTGCTTCTCATTAGGGGTTATGAGATTGTTTAGATGGTTTATCTGATCTTGATTTAACTTTGGTACCTGGTATCTGTCTAGAAAATTGGCCATTTAATCCAGATTTTCCAGTTTTGTTGAATATAGGCTTTTGGATTAGGATCTGATGATTTTTTAATTTCCTCAGTTTCTCTTGTTTTAGCTCCCCTTTCATTTCTGATTTTGTTAATTTGGATACTGTCTCTATGCTCAATGGTTAGTGTGGCTAAGGGCTTAGGTATATCGTGTTGATTTTCTCATAGAACCAATTCCTGGTTTTATTGATTCTTTGTACAGTTCTTTTGTTTCTACTTGGTTGATTTCAGTCCTGAATTTTATTATTTCCTGCCATGTACTCCTCTTGGGTGTATTTGCTTCCTTTCGTTCTAGAGCTTATATGTGTGCTGTTAAGGTGCTAGTGTATGCTCTCTCCAGCTTCTTTTTGGAGACACTCAGAGCCGTGAGTTTTCCTCTTGGCACTGCTTTCATTGTGTCTTGTAAGTTACGGTATTTTGTGCCTTCATTTTCATTAAATTCTAAAAAGTCATTAGTTTCTTTCTTTCTTTCTTTCTTTGGGGGTCGAATGAGAGTTAGTTTTCTTAACAGAAATGAACCCTGTGAAGACACATATGCTTCAGAAGATAGTCCTACTACCCATTGGACGTAGACATTGTGAATTAGATTTTGCAAGCTACGCAGACAGTATAAAGTTGGGAAGGATCTATACCACAGTATAAAGCTGTGGTAGGGCTCTAATACTTACGGATAGTGAATGGAGGTAGAAAATAATCAAAGCACCTTACCTGAATGAATAAAATCGTCCTTGAGTAAACTATATACAAGTAAACTAGAAAATAGTCTTCAAGGTTTTTAGTTAATTATTAAGAATAACTATTTTCGTCAAGTAACATATAAAGGCAGACCTATCAGAATCACACCAGACTTCTCGCCAGAAACTATGAAGGCCAGAAGATCCTGGACTGATGTCATACAGACCCTAAGAGAACACAAATGCCAGCCCAGGCTACTGTATCCTGCAAAACTCTCAATTAACATAGATGGAGAAACCAAGATATTCCATGACAAAACCAAATTTACACAATATCTTTCTACAAATCCAGCACAACAAAGGATAATAAATGGTAAAGCCCAACATAAGGAGGCAAGCTATACCCAAGAAGAGGCAAGAAACTAATCGTCTTGGCAACAAAACAAAGAGAAGAAAAGCACACAAACACAACCTCACATCCAAATATGAATATAACAGGAAGCAATAATCACTATTCCTTAATATCTCTCAACATCAATGGCCTCAACTCCCCAATAAAAAGACATAGATTAACAAACTGGATACGAAACGAGGACCCTGCATTCTGCTGCCTACAGGAAACACACCTCAGAGACAAAGACAGACACTACCTCAGAGTGAAAGGCTGGGAAACAACTTTCCAAGCAAATGGTCGGAAGAAGCAAGCTGGAGTAGCCATTCTAATATCAAATAAAATCAATTTCCAACTAAAAGTCATCAAAAAAATAAGGGGAAACACTCCATATTCATCAAAGGAAAAATCCACCAAGATGAACTCTCAATCCTAAATATCTATGCCCCAAATACAAGGGCACCTACATACATAAAAGAAACCTTACTAAAGCTCAAAACACACATTGCACCTCACACAATAATAGTAGGAGATTTCAACACCCCACTCTCATCAATGGACAGATCATGGAAACAGAAATTAAACAGAGACGTAGACAGACTAAGAGAAGTCATGAGCCAAATGGACTTAACGGATATTTATAGAACGTTTCTACCCTAAAGCAAAAGGATATACCTTCTTCTCAGCTCCTCATGGTACTTTCTCCAAAATTGACCATATAATTGGTCAAAAAAACAGGCCTCAACAGATACAGAAAGATAGAAATAATCCCATGCGTAAGCTATCGGACCACCACGCCCTAAAGCTGGTCTTCAATAACAATAAGGGAAGAATGCCCACATATACGGGAAACTGAACAATGCTCTACTCAATGATAACCTGGTCAAGGAAGAAATAAAGAAAGAAATTAAAAACTTTTAGAATTTAATGAAAATGAAGGTACAACATACCCAAACTTATGGGACACAATGAAAGCTGTGCTAAGAGGAAAAAACTCATAGCTTGAGTGCCTGCAGAAAGAAACAGGAAAGAGCATATGTCAGCAGCTTGACAGCACACCTAAAAGCTCTAGAACAAAAAGAAGCAACTACACCCAGGAGGAGTAGAAGGCAGGAAATAATCAAACTCAGAGCTGAAATCAACCAAGTAGAAACAAAAAGGACCATAGAAAGAATCAACAGAACCAAAAGTTGGTTCTTTGAGAAAATCAACAAGATAGATAAACCCCTAGCCAGGCTAACGAGAGGACACAGAGAGTGTGTCCAAATTAACAAAATCAGAAATGGAAAGGGAGACATAACTACAGATTCAGAGGAAATTCAAAAAAAATCATCAGATCTTACTATAAAAAGCCTATATTCAACAAAACTTGAAAATCTACAGGAAATGGACAATTTCCTAGACAGATACCAGGTACCGAAGTTAAATCAGGAACAGATAAACCAGTTAAACAACCCCATAACTCCTAAGGAAATAGAAGCAGTCATTAAAGGTCTCCCAACCAAAAGAGCCCAGGTCCAGACGGGTCTAGTGCAGAATTCTATCAGACCTTCATAGAAGACCTCATACCAATATCATCCAAACTATTCCACAAAATTGAAAGAGATGGAGCACTACCGAATTCCTTCTATGAAGCCACAATTACTCTTATACCTAAACCACACAAAGACCCAACAAAGAAAGAGAACTTCAGACCAATTTCCCTTATGAACATTGACGCAAAAATACTCAACAAAATTCTGGCAAAACCAATCCAAGAGCACATCAAAACAATCATCCACCATGATCAAGTAGGCTTCATCCCAGGCATGCAGGGATGGTTTAATATAACGGAAAACCATCAACGTGATCCATTATATAAACAAACTGAAAGAACAAAACCACATGATCATTTCATTAGATGCTGAGAAAGCATTTGACAAAATTCAACACCCCTTCATGATA